>NC_066583.1:585772327-586082327 GCF_024323335.1 Lathyrus oleraceus | reverse complement strand
TCATGAATTTCACATGAATATCCTTGAAATTGCTAATGCCTCAGGAGCTCTGGGAGAGAAGATGTCAGATGAAAAATTAGTAAGGAAAATACTCAGGTCACTCCCTAAGAGATTTGCTATGAAGGTGACAGCCATAGAAGAGTCTCAAGACATCTCAAATATGAGAGTTAATGAGCTAATTAGATCCCTCCAAACATTTGAGATGGGAACGTGTAATGGATCTGAAAAGAAATCCAAAAGCATAGCCTTCATGTCAAACACTGAAGGGGAAGAGGAGGAAGGTGGTCAAGATATTGATGAAGATCTGGCAAATGATGTAGCAATGCTGGAAAGACAGTTCAACAAACTTATGAAAAAGATGGATGTAAGATCTAAGGCCAATGTCAAGAAAATCGCATCTGACATCAGTAAATCCAACAATATTGGAAGAAGAACAAGGTCAGATGAAAATCCCAAAGAAGGAAAAGGAGTTCAGTTCCATGAATGTGATGGGTATGGACACATTAGAACTGAATGTGGGACCTACCTCAAGAAACAAAATAGGAGTCTTGCTGCCACTTGGTCTGATGAAAGTGAAACAGAAGAGTCTGCAAATCTTGTGACTGCCTTGACTGGAAGATGGGGTTCTGATGAAGATTCAAGTGATGATGAAGTAACCTTTGAAGAGTTTGCCACTACCTACAAAGAGTTGTGTCACCGAAGTGCAAAAGTGTGTAGATAAGTTGAAAGCCAGAAGAAAGTGATAGCACAGCTGGAGAATGAGAAGGCAGAACATGTGGAAACCGTCTCCACGTTGAAGATTGAAGTTGTACTCTTGAATTCCAAACTGGATGAGATGACCAAGTATGTAAGAATTCTTAATAATGATCTGACACCTTAGACAAGATTCTCCAGACTGGTCAAATAACAGGAGACAAATTTGGCATTGGGTTCAATGAATCTAAGGCTGAGTGCAGTTACACTGGTGGCAAACCTAAATCCAAACCTAGGTGCAGCCATATTGATAGCAAACCTGCGATGTCACATCATATGTCACAACATCATAAAGGAAGACAGCAGAAAGGGAAACACCAAAAATGGAGATGTCATTATGTGGAAAGTTTGGCCACATAAAACCTTTCTGCTATAAGCTGTATGGTTACCCTCGTCCTGCTTATTATCAACCTAGACCCAAACATCATAGATCTGTCAATAAAAAGCAATGGGTTCCTAGGACTAATGTTACAAGTTTGATAGCTCACGCTTCCTTCAGAGTTTCAGCCAAAGAAGATTGTTATTTTGACAGTGGGTACTCCAGACACATGACTGGAAACAAAAACCTGCTAACTGGCCTTCATCCTCATGCCACAAGTTATGTAACCTTTGGTGATGGAGCAAAGGGATAAATCAAGGGGATTGGCAAGCTTGATTGCCCTGGAGTTTCTGACCTTGACAATGTCCTACTTGTTAAGGGATTGACTGCAAATCTAATAAGCATCAGTCAACTGTGTGACCAAGATCTAAATGTAAACTTCACTAGAACTGAATGTCTGATTACTAACAAAGAAAGTGAAGTGATCATGAAAGGAGTTAGGTCTAAAGACAACTACTACATGTGGAGTTCTCAAGAAACTGGTTATTCTTCAATGTGTACTTTGGCAAAAGAAGAAGAAGTGAAGATATGGCATCAAAAATTGGGCCATCTGCATCTTAAAGGTATGAAGAGGATTATATTTGTTGAAGCTATTAGAGGAATTCCTAACTTCAAGATTGATGAAGGAAAAGTCTGTGGAGAATGTCAGATTGGAAAACAGACAAGGATGTCACACCAGAAGCTCAGACATGACACCACTTCCAAAGTTTTGGAACTCCTCCATATGGATTTGATGGGACCCATGCAGGTGGAAAGCCTTGGTGGGAAGAAGTATGCATATGTAGTGGTGGATGACTTCTCCAGATACACCTGGATCAATTTTATAAGAGAAAAATCTGATGTTTTTGAAGTCTTCAAGGATCTTTGTCTAAAACTTCAGAGAGAAAAGGAAAGTCCAATTATCAAAATTAGAAGTGATCATGGGAGGGAATTTGTGAACAACAAATTTGCTGAATTTTGTTCTTTAGAAGGAATTCATCATGAGTTCTCATCTCCCATTACTCCTCAGCAAAATGGTGTGGTGGAAATAAAAAATAAAACCCTTCAAGAATCAGCCAGAGCTATGATTCATGCTAAGAAATTGCCCTACCATTTTTGGGCTGAAGCCATGAACACAGCCTGCTATGTTCATAACAGAGTGACATTGAAGAAAGGGACTCCTACAAATTTATATGAAGTCTGGAAAGGAAGAAGACCTACAGTCAAATACTTCCATGTATTTGGTAGTAAATGCTATATCTTGACTAATCGTGAACAAAGAAGGAAGATGGATCCCAAAAGTGATGAGGGAATATTTCTGGGCTACTCAACAAACAGCAGAGCATACAGAGTCTTTAATTCCAGAACTAAAGTAATGATGGAATCTATCAATGTTGTGGTTGATGACCAACAGACTGATGTCATAGACGATGTCGAGACATCTCTGAATGATCCCCCAACTGACTTCTCAGACAAAAATAAGGAGAGTGAACCTCCTCAAGCCGAACCTGAAGATGACAAAATCAACAAGGGACCCTCCATCAGAGTTCAGAAGGATCATCCCAAAGATCTCATTATAGGAGATCCAAATAAAGGGGTCACAACTAGATCAAGGGAAGTGATCTCACATGGCTGCTTTGTGTCCAAGATTGAACCTAGGAATGTCATGGAAGCCTTGACTGATGAGTTATGGATCAACGCCATGCAGGAGGAGTTAGGTCAATTCAAGAGGAATGAAGTATGGGAATTGGTTTCTAGAGCTGAAGGAGTAAATGTCATAGGTACAAAGTGGGTGTATAAGAATAAATCTGATGAACAAGGGATGGTTACTAAAAACAAAGCAAGATTAGTAGCACAAGGATATACTCAAGTTGAAGGAGTGGACTTTGATGAAACTTTTGGTCCTGTAGCTCGCCTTGAGTCCATTAGACTATTGCTTGGAGTGACATGTATTCTGAAATTCAAACTGTTCCAAATGGATGTAAAAAATGCCTTCTTTAATGGCTACTTAAATGAGGAAGTATATGTTGAACAACCTAAAGGATTCACAGATCCAAATCTTCCAAAGCATGTGTACAGATTGAAGAAAGCCCTCTATGGTTTGAAGCAAGCTCCTAGGGCTTGGTATGAGAGACTCACAGTGTTCCTCACTAACAATGGATACAGGAAAGAAGGTATTGACAAGATCCTATTTGTGAAGAATGAAGGAGGGAATATCATGGTGGCACTAATATATGTAGATGATATTGTGTTTGGTGGGATGTCAGAGTAGATGGTCGAACATTTTGTTAGACAAATGCAGTCTGAGTTTGAGATGAGCCTTGTTGGAGAGCTGACCTACTTTCTTGGTCTACAAGTCAAGCAGATGGAAGATTCTATCTTTCTATCTCAAAGCAAATATGCTAAGAACATTGTGGAGAAGTTTGGCATGGAGAATGTAAGGCATAAAAGGACACCTGCTCATACACATTTGAAAGTCTCCAAAGATGAAAGTGGTGTTAGTGTAGATCAAATTCTATACAGAAGCATGATAGGAAGTCTGCTATATCTCACAACAAGCAGACCTGACATTGCATTTGTTGTAGGTGTTTGTGCTAGATATCAAGCTGAACCAAAAGTCAGTCACATAAACCAAGTGAAGAGGATACTGAAATATGTCAATGGTACCAATGACTATGGAATGTTATATACTCATGGTTTTGGATCCATGCTGATTGGTTACTGTGATGATGACTGGGCTGGAAGTGCTGATGATAGGAAAAGCACATCAGGAGGATGTTTCTTCTTGGGGAACAATTTGATATCATGGTTTAGCAAGAAACAAAATTATGTGTCCCTATCCATTGCTGAAGCTGAATACATAGCAGTTGGGAGTAGTTGTTCTCAACTGGTTTGGATGAAACAAATGTTGACTGAATACAATGTCACACAAGATGTCATGACATTATACCGTGACAACCTGAGTGCTATAAATATTTCCAAAAATCCTATTCAGCACAGCAGGACAAAGCACATTGATATTCGTCATCACTTCATTAGAGAACTTGTGGAAGAGAAAATCATAGCACTGGAGCATGTTACTACTGAAATGCAATTAGCTGACATATTTACAAAAGCTTTGGATGCTAATCAGTTTGAATGTTTAAGAGGAAAATTGGGGATTTGTATTCATGAGAATTTATAGCAATTAAAGTGGAGTGGAAAAGGGAATAAAAATATTGTCTGCCCACTTAAAAGAAAGTGTCCCATTTATGGTAAATCATTACCTAGTACTGGAACTAACATCTATACCATTTTCACACGCTACCTCAACATAAACACTTCCATCTTCATCAAACTGCTCAGACCATCTCTGCTAGGGCAACAAAAATTTTCTCAAAAGTTCAACAAAATGTCACAACATCCCTCTTCCTCTGGTTCAAAACTCACTCACAAAGCAAGGACTCCCTCCATGGAGTTTCTGGATGAATACATTTTGGAAGTTATTCCTCTTTCTGTAATACTAGGCGACGCCCCTGGTCCTTCTTCCAGGACAAGAAACAATCAAGGTAACAACTCTGAAAAACCTCCACCTAAGGATGACATGCATTATACAGATCGTGTCATTAGGAATCTGGTCACAAGGATCCTAAACGAAGGTCACTCAGTCAAGGGAGTTTCAACTCCTCTGTCTAGAAGGAACCCCTCACCTAAGGTGGAACCTCAAACTGAGAAAGATCATGACTCATCTAGATCAGAGAAAGACATTGCTGCTGAGGGACTATGTTCTCTAGGTAAAACCTTGCCTAGTAAGAAACCTGTAAATGCTTTTCAATCTAAGAAGCATGAAACTGCTGAGAAGGTTATTGATTTGGAGGAAGAAAGTTCAGAAGAGGAAGATGACACCTTGGTTCATCACTTGAAACCAAGTGTTGCAAAGAAAATGAAGACCAGGAAAGGCAAGACTGTGGCTGATATGTTGACAACCAGAACTAGTAGAAAGGCTGTTGCTGTAGGTCCTTCTAAATCATGGAGTAAAGTAGAGGTCAAGAAGAGAAAGGTCAGAGAAAGCTCTGATTCTGAAGATGATGTCGAAGACGATGTCCCAGACATCTCTCCTGCTAAAAAGCAAACTGTTAGAAAATCTTCAGCTAAGGTTGCAACTGTGCATTTGGATAACATTTCCTTCCACCTGGAAGATGGTGCAGCCAAATGGAAATTTGTTATATAGAGGAGAGTTATTGTGGAAAGAGATCTAGGGAAGGAGGCTGTAGAAGTGAAGGAGGTTATGGAATTAATCAAGTCTGCTGGTTTGATGAAAAAAGTTAGTGCATTTCCCCAATGTTTTGAAGGTTTAGTGAAGGAGTTTGTGGTGAATATCCCAGAGGATATTTCTGACAAGAATAGCAAAGAATTCTGCAAGGTGTTTGTGAGAGGAAGGTGTGTAAGGTTCTTCCCAATTGTAATCAATAAATTCCTAGGAAGAGGAACTGAAGGAGCTGTTGAGTTAGAGGCTACAGACAATGAAGTCTGTAGGACAATCACTGTTGGCCAAGTCAAGGAATGGCCAAGAAAAAAGCATCTATCTACTGGAAAATTAACTGTAAAATATGCCATCTTGCATAATATAGGTTCAACCAAATAGGTGCCAACAAACCATATATCAAGTATCTCTACTGGTCTTGGAAGGATAATCTATGCTATTGGAACCAGGCTCAACTTTGATTATGGAAGGTTCATGTTTGAACAAATTGTTAGACATGCCTCCACTAATGCAGTAAAGCTGCCAATTGCCTTTCCCTCTATCATTTGTGGAATTATTTTAAGCTAGCAACCTGGTATTCTAAACACACGTGATATCCCCAGTAGAAGGAAGCCTCCATTATCAATCTATTACAAGTTATTTGAAGGCAGTCATGTCAATGACATTGTCATGACATCTGCAATAAAGAAGCCAGCCTCTCAAGGTGGCCTGATTGCTCAATTGAAAGAAACTTGTAAGGAGTTAGAAACTGGGAATAGGGTGGCCAAGGCTAGGAAATAGGCTTTAGAGGTTCTCATTAGTAGCTTGGAGCAAGAAGAGATGGATAAGGTTGGTGAAGCCAAGGAGTCAGATGCCCATACCTCAAGTGAGTGGTCTAATTCTCAAGATCAATCTAGTGGCAGTTCTGAATCTGAAGGTGAAGAAGATGCTACCTCCTCAGACTAAGTTGTGGTGATGGTCCCCCTGTTAATGATGTGTGTTTTGGATGCTGTTTTGGATGCTTGGATGATTTGGTGTTTTTCTGTTTGATATTTGTAATTTTTGGCAGTCCTTTCTGATGCCATGATGTAATATTTGGGCTCTTTATGAGTTCCCTGGATTTCTGATTATCTCAGCTAATGTAGCTGTGTATAATTATGGTTTTGTATCTCCTGACATTGTGTTTTAACATTTTATATGTTATAACATCCTTTGTGACATTCTCTGCTGGACTGATTGACATTTATTTTGTCTAATTGGTCACTTTGGTCTATTTTGACTAAAAAGGGGGAGAAGTTATTATGTGGGGAGCTGCAGTTAATGTGTCGAGATGTGGAGAGCTGCAGTTATTATATCCTGATGTAGCTAGCTAGGCTAAACAGATGAACAACTGATGTTGAAGGAGATGTCTGATGTTGAACAGAATGATATTCGTTCTGTGATGTTGAAGGAGATGTCTGATGTTCTGTGCATGTTCTGTGTTGCACAGGTGATGTTGAAGGAGATGTCAGAGGGTAACTCTGAATGTTACAGGTGCTGAAGGAGATGTCTGTATTGAACAGACTTAGGGGGAGAAGAAGTACCCATGTGTTTTTTATATGTGTATTACTAGTTGCTCTTATAGCTAGTAATTGTGTTTGCTTCTGCTGCTACTTAACTGTTGTTATGCTGTTTAACTGCTGATGTGTTTTTTCTTGTGAACAAATGGACTGATATATGTTTTAGCCAAAATTTGCCAAAGGGGGAGTTTGTTGGTTCTAGGTGTTGGCAGCAATTTTGGTAAAACCAAGAGTGTTCACAAGATGTCACATGTGATGTCTTAACATAAGATATCTTGTACCTGCTGGAGGTTTAAAATATAATTATGCAGGATTTTTCCAGGATGTCAGACCCGATGTCATGACATCTGTATACAGAACATTCAGTCTGAATGTTATGTATTATGTGATTGCGCTTTTAATGGCAATCTGTGTATGATTGATGAGTTAATTGAACACGCTATCAATCAGTGATTACAACGTGATTAACTTATTTTCCAAAGAGATCTAATCAACTATTATGAGAAGATATGAATGGAAAATAGTTTTAGGGTTTTATGATGTCCAAGCCCAGCCAAATGCTTCTATAAAAAGGACATGGAAAACCTGATTTGATACACAAGAAATACAGAACGAAATATTGAGAGAGAATAAGGGTTTTAGTCTTGTGTGGTCGTGTGACTTGTAAGCCATTCAATTCATCCATAGATGATTGAATTTGGTCTGATTTTTGAGTTGTAATTTATCACTCTAAGCTTTTAAGCATGAGTGTGTGTCTACTTGATTGAAGCTACTAAGTAAGATCAAGTGTGTGTCTTTGAAGAGTGTCTTCTTTCCATGGTAATTCTTGTTTAATATCACTGGTATGATTGAGGGGGAGTGAGTGGGATCTCATATCTAAGAGTTCTTAGGTAGAAGTCGTACGGGTAGAGATTAGTTGAAAAAGATTGTAACTTGTGTTGTTTACTGAGAGTCTTTGAACTAATTCTATTTAATGGATTTCCTTCCTGGCTTGGGAGCCCCCAGACGTAGGTGAGTTTGCACCAAACTGGGTTAACAATTGTTTGTGTCTCTTGCATTACTGTTCTTTATCTTTATCTTGTTTGTATTGTTCAGATATTAGTGTCGTGACATTACCTTCGACATCTCATCTCTGATACCAGAATTTCAATAATTCACGTAGTCTGCGAACCAAGGGATACCAATGACAGCTAGGATGTGTTCATCAGCAAACTCATCCTTTATTGGTCTCTTGTCTTCTGTTTCTTCAATTGGCGACATTCGAGACACATGATCGGAAACAGTGTTTTCACATCCCCTTTTGTCCCTAATTTCCACATAAAATTCTTGGAGGAGCAAGATCCATCTCAGAAGCCTCGACTTCGAATCCTGTTTAGCAAATAAATATTTCAAAGCAGCATGGTCAGTATAAACAACAACCTTCGTTCCTAGCAGGTATTGCCAAAATTTATCAAATGCATAAACCACTGCTAACAACTCCTTCTCAGTAGTTGCATAGTTCATATGCGCAGGGTTCAACACATGACTAGCATAGTAAATAACATGTAACAACTTCTCTCTCCGCTGTCCTAGAACTGCCCCTACAACAATATCACTAGCATTACACATGATCTCAAATGGGAGAAACCAATCTGGGGCAGTTACAATTGGTGCCGATACTAATTTGTTTTTCAATGTCTCAAAATCTGTGATACATTCTTTATCGAACACAAAAGCCTTAACCAATAGAGTGGTCAGCGGTTTGGCTATTTTAGAGAAATCTCTTATGAACCTACGGTAAAAACCCGCATGTCCTAAGAAACTCCTGATACCTTTTTTGTTAACCGGAGGCGGAAGTTTAGATATCACCTTCTCTTTTGCATGGTCGACTTCAATTCCCTTGCAGGAAATTTTGTGACCCTAGACTATTCCTTCTCGCACCATGAAATGTCACTTCTCCCAGTTCAGAATCAAATTTGTTTACTGGCACCTGTCTAAAAAAAGAGAAAGGTTAGTTAAACAATTATCAAACGAATATCCAAAGACCTAAAAGTCATCCATGAACACTTCCATATGCTTTTCAAGCATGTCAGCAAAGATGGAAGTCATGCAACGTTGGAAGGTGGCTAGAGAATTACACAGCCCGAATGGCATTCTTCTGTAAGCAAATACACCATAAGGGCATGTGAATATCGTCTTCTCTTGGTCTTCCGGAGCAACATCAATCTGATTATACCCGGAGTATCCATCCAGAAAATAGTAGTAATCATGACCAGCTAGCTTTTCCAACATTTGATCGATGAATGATAAAGGGAAGTGGTCTTTCCTGGTCGCAATGTTTAACCTCCTGTAGTCAATACACACTCGCCAACCTGTAATTGTCCTTGTAGGGATTAACTTATTCTTCTCGTTTCTAATGACGGTGGTCCCCCCCTTTTTGGGGACCACATGCACCAGACTCACCCATGAGCTGTCAGATATAGGGTAGATAAGACCAACGTCTAACAACTTCACCACTTCTTTCCGAACCACTTCTTTCATTGCTAGGTCAAGTCTTCTTTGGGGCTGGACCACAGGTTTGTGATCGTCTTCCATGAGAATTTTATGCATGCACACTGTAGGGCTAATATCTTTCAAATCCTCAATTTTCCATCCGATAACATTCTTGTATTTTTTTTAGGACTTGGATGAGTTTCTCTTCTTGGATACTCTTGAGGCTAGAATTTATTATAGCCGGGAACTTACCTTCAGAATCGAGGAAGATATATTTGAGATTCTCGGGTAGTTGTTTCAACTCCATCCTTTTCTTGGTTTCTTTATTCTTCTCACAGGATTGAGGTAGTCGTAAATCTTCCCACCGGTGTGGTCGAGATCCTTTCCAAGGGGATTGTGCATTCATCATGGCTAGCACTTCTTATTCTATATTGTCCAATTCTTTATCACCGTAAAAAATGGACAATCTCAACACTCTTTCCAAGGGTAACTGCGGTGCATTCAAAGGACTATCATAAGCAATCACTTGATCTAGAACCTTTATTGTATGACTAGTGCCAATATCATCTTTGTATTTCATGGTGTTTCGAACATCAATTTTTAATTCCTCATCATAAACCTTCAAAGTCATAATACCTTCCTCTATATTGATCAAACATCTTCCAGTCTCTAAAAAGGGTCTCCCAAGAATGAGAGGAATTTCTTCATCCTCAGGCATTTCTAGAATCACGAAATCCACCGGGAATACAAACTTGTCAATCTTCACTAGAACATCTTCAACTATCCCATAAGGTTTCTTAACCGAATGATCGACGAATTGAAGTGTCACCCTGGTATCTTGCATAACCCCTATACCCACTTTTTTATAAATGGATAATGACATGAGACTCACACTGGCTCCTAGATCAATAAGAGCTTTTTTGAATGACCTATCTCTGATGGTGAAAGGGATAGTCACAACTCCTCGATCCTTCTTCTTCATTGGAATTTTCATACCCTGCAAAATAGCACTACAAGTCTCAGTTATAATAATCGGGTTGGTGTCAATGGTTTGCCTCTTAAAAATGATGTCCTTCATGAACTTGGCATACGTAGGCATTTGTTCAAGTGCTTTCAAAAGCGGAATGTTGATTTCTAGCTTCTTCAACAACTCTAGGAATTTCTCAAAGTTTTTCTCATGTTCCCCCTTTTTCTTGTTTCTAGTGGGAAAGGGAAGCTTAATGACCGATTTTGGTTCAATGACTTTTTCTTTCACCACTTGTTTAGGTGCAACTAATTCTTCCCTCACAACTTCATTTTCCTTGATCTCAAGCTCTACTTCAAGCAATTGATCTTCATCTTCAGCTTTCTCCTCAAGGACTTCATGATATTTACCACTTCTCGTTGTCACATTACTAACATTATTATGCTCTCTAGGATTTTTCACAGTTGCATTTGGTAGAGCACCTTGTGCTTGAGAACTCGAGGCTAATTGTTGTGCTATCTGACCCATCTGAACTTCAAGATTTTTTATGGAAGCGGTAGTGTTTTTCTGATTGTTTCTAGTTTCTTCTTGGAATTGAACATTATGAGCTGCCATTCTTTCAATGGCAATCTCCCAATCTTTTTTCTTAGGGGCTTTTTGTTGCTGTTGTTGTTGATATTGAGTTTGATATTGATCTTGACTTTGTTGAGGAACATTCCCTTTCTGATCTTTCTGAAATTCTGGTATCAGATATGAGATGTCGAAGGTAATGTCACGATACTAATATCTCAGTAAAACAAGCAGGATAAAGATAAAGAATGGAAATGCAAAAGACACAAGCAATTGTTAACCCAGTTCGGTGCAACTCACCTACGTCTGGGGGCTACCAAGCCAGGAAGGAAATCCACTAAATAGAATCAGTTCAAAGACTCTCAGTACACTTCAATAAGTTACAGTCTTTCTCACCTAATCTCTACCCGTGCAATTTCCACCTAAGCACTCTTAGATATGAGAACCCACTCACTCCCCCTCAATCACACCTGTGATTTTAAACAACAATTCCTTGTGAAAAGAAGACACTCTTCAATTACACACACTTGATTTTACTTAGCAGTTTCAATCAAGTAGACACACACTTGATCTTGCTTAACAACTTTGATCAAGTAGACACACACTTGATCTTGCTTCACAGCTTTGATCAAGTAGACACACACTCTTGCTTACAAGCTTAGAGTCACAAATTACAACCCACAACACATACCAATTCAATCATCTATGGATGAATTGAATGGCTTACAAGTCTCACGACTAAACAAGACACAAACCCTTATATTCTCTCAATATTTCGCTCAGTATTGGTTGTGTATCAAATCAGGTTTTCCATGTCCTATTTATAGAAGCATTCAGTTGGGCTTGGACATCTTGAAAACCCTAAAACTATTTTCCAATTAAATCTTCTCATAAAAGTTGGTTAGATCTCTTTGGAAAATAAGTAAATCAGGTTGTAATCAATGATTGAATGCGCCTGCAAATCAGATCTTCAATCATACATAGATTGCCATTAAATGCGCAATCATAACACATAACATTCACCCTGAATGTTCTGTGTATAGGATGTCATAACATCGAGTCTGACATCCTGGAACAATCCTGCATAATTCCATTTATAATTCCCAGCAGGTACATAATATCAGATGTCATGACATCGTGTATGACATCCTGAAACAATCCTGCATAATTATGTTTTTAAACTCCAGCAGGTACATAGATATCTTATGTTAAGACATCACATGCAACATCTTGTGAACACTCTTTGTTTTACCAAAATTACTGCCAACTCTTAGAACCAACAAACTCCCCCTTTGGAAAATTTTGGCTAAAACATATATCTGTCCTTTTTGTTCACAAGAAAACAAACTATCAACAGTTAAACAACAGTTTAAACAACAGCAGAAGCAAACACAGAATTACTAGCTATTAGCAACTAGTAAAACACACAAATGCACAAGGGTACTTCTTCTCCCCCTAAGTCTGTTCAATACAGACATCTCCTTTGACAATAACAACACCTGTAATAACAACACCTGTAACAATCAGAGTCACCCTCTGACATCTGCTTCAACATCACCTGTGCACCACATCAGACATCTCCTCCAACATCTGTAAACAGAACAACATTCTATCTTACACCAAACACATCTCCTTCAATAATAGATGGTCATTTGTTTAGCTACACCAGCACATACATCTCCACACAGCTCCACATATTTAACTTCTCCACATAAACATTTCTCCCCCTTTTTAGTCAAAATAGACCAAAGGTGACCAATTAGACAAAATAAATGTCAATCAGCCTAGCAGAGAATGTCACAACAGATGTCATAACATATAAAATGTTAAAACATAATTGTTAGGAGATACACACCATAATTATACACAACTATGATAGCTGAGATAATTAGAAATTCATGGAACTCATCAAGAGCCCAAATATTACAACAAGGCATCAGTAAGGACTGCCACAAATTATACACATAAAAATAATAAAACATCCAAGCTTCCATAACATTCATAACAACAGGGGGACCAGTCTTCATATCAGCATACAGAACAGTCAAACCAACCCAGTCTTCATCACATACAGTCTTCATATCAGGGGGAACCATTACCACTCAGTCTGAGGAAGAAGCATCATCTTCACCTTCAGATTCAGGACTGTCATTAGATTGAGCATTGGACCTCTCACTTGAGGTATTGGCATCTGAATCCTTGGTCTCACCAACCTTCTCCATCTCTTCCTTCTCTAAGCTATTAATAAGAACCTCCAAAGCCTCTTTCCTTACCTTGGCAATCCTAATACCATTATCCAGCTCCTTACAAGTTTCCTTTAATTGATCAATCAAGCTACCTTGAGAGGCAGACTCCTTTCTTGCAGATGTCATGACAACATCATTGACATGGATTCCTTCAAACAACTTGTAGTGAATGGATAGTGGAGGCTTTCTTCTATTGGGAATATCACTTATATTGAGAATTCCTGGTTGCTGGCTCAAGATAATTCCACAGATGATAGATGGAAAGGCAATGGGCAGCTTCACTGCATTAGTGGAGGCATGTCTGACAATTTGATCAAACATAAACCTTCCAAAGTCAAAGTTTATCCTGGTTCCAATAGCATAAATGATTCTTCCAAGACCAATAGAGATGGTTGAGATATGATTAGTAGGCACCCAGTTGGCTGAACCAATCTTATGTAAGATGACATATTTGACAGTTAGCTTGCCAGCTGATAGGTGATTCTTACTAGGCCACTCCTTAACTTGGTCAGCAGTAATAGTCCTACAGACTTCATTGTCTGTAGCCTCTAAATCCACACCTCCTTCAGTTCCTCTCCCTAGGAACTTGTTGATTATGGTTGGGGAGAATCTCACACATCTACCTCTTACAAAAACCTTGCAGAATTCCTCACTGCTCTTTTCAGAAATATCCTCAGGGATATTCACAACAAACTCATTTACTAACCCCTCAAAACATTGGGGTAAACCAACAACAGTTTTCATCAGACTAGAATTCTTGATCAAATCCATCACTTCCTTCACTTCTACAGCCTCCTTTCCCAACTCCCTTTGAACAACTACCCTCCTTTTAATGACAAACTTCCATTTGGCAGCACCATCTTCTAGATGAAAAGAGATATTGTCTAAGTGCACAACTGCCACTTTGGCTGGGGACTTTTTAACAGCCTGCCTTTTAGCAGGAGAGATGTTTGGGACATCGTCTTCGACATCCTCTTCAGAGTCAGAACTCTCTCTTACCTTCCTCTTCCTAACCTCAACTTTACTCCATGATTTGGAGGGTCCTACACCAGCAACCTTTTCCCCTCTTCTTACTGTCCTCATTGAAGGAGAATTGCCATCCAAGGCGGAACGGAATTTAAAAATTTCTCCATTTAGTGATCCTTACGAATGGGCATGATCAGTGATAGAATCGTTACCTCTTGTGGCGATTCAAACCTTTGGTGCAGATCTCTTGTAACGATCAAAACCTTGGATACAAATCCACGGAGCGATCACGAACGTTGAACGATGACAACGTCTCTACTCAATCCACACGAACGGATTCCTTCAATCTCAGTGCTAGCTGGTACAAATGAAGGCTTTGAGTGAGAGAGAGAGGGAAACGAAATTCCAAGTCTTCACTTGAGTGTTAGTCTGAGTGACAATGCTTCTACCCAAGGGTTCTATTTATAGAACCACTTGTATGGGCTTCAAGCTAAAAAGCCCACTTAAGTGTATTTTGACCCATATCTCATAATATGCCAAAATCACTTAAGTATTTGGTACCTTACCATATTTCGTCTCCCACTTATGTGCACCGTACCTTACGGTGTTCCTTAGTTACTCTAATTCTCATCAATCCGTCCTTGTGTGTGACCCTGTAGGTTTTTACGACGTTGGCAATTATATTAAATCACGCATTTAACATAATAAACAGTGAGCGGTATCTAGCAACACATCACTGCTACCCAAGTCACGAAAATGTCATGTGATATGACAAAACCTCCTGTGATAATAATTATGTGTATAATTACCCCTTTACCCTTATGTCTATATTGAACACAAGGTATAGACCGTGTTATCCTTGTCCAGTTCAATATTGGGCCCATAGACATTTATCCTGTTACGCAGGATGGGCAAATTCCATCTAGGTCACTCATGTCCCTCAGCATGCTTCATGGAGTACCCATCAACCGTCTTTATGGTTATCCAGTTACGGACAACGTTGGATCAGCAACAAAGCACTCGACTCTACGTCTAGGATCCATAGTGGTTTCAGGTCGAAGAGTGGCATACACCATTATCACCATGAGAATAACTTATGACACTTTGCATAACTTTCTATATAGTATTCTCATAGCGGGTCAATCCGGTATAAATATTACTCTTAATATTCATACCTATGTTTAAGACTTGATAACTCTTTATCCATGATCCATGAGATGTGATCATCAGTCTACAAACATAATAGTCTTAATGCTTTAATGTTATCCCACTTCACAATAAAGCTCATCTACGGATACTTTAAGAATAGTATCCTTATGTTTAATGTGATCTCATGATTAAGTCATACTTGATACATTAAACGGACTAGCTATTCTAGGGACTTTATTAATCAAACATAATAAAGAAAAAGCCTTTTAATTATTAATAAATAATTCGATACAAGTACCAAAAGTATTGGCCTCTAGGGCTTACACCAACAGAAACACCCTTGACTGCATGCCCTTCATTCAGAATCCTAGTAACTAGGTTCCTAATGGTACGATCATTAAAGTGCATGTCATCCTTATGAGCAGGTTTATCAGGAATGTTACCTTGACTACTTCCAGCTGTGGGAGAAGGGCCAGAGACGTCGCCTGGAATAACAGAGAGGGGAATAACCTCCAGAACATCTTCATCTAGAAACTCCATGGAGGGAGTCCTTCCTTTGTGAGTGGGTTTTGATCCTGATGAGGAGGGATGTTGTGACATTTTGTTGGACTTTTGGAAAACATCTCTTTGCCCTAGCAGAGGTTTTCTGAGAAGTTGGATGAAGATGGAAATGGTTATGTTTAGGTAGCGTGTAGAAATGGCATAGATACTAGTTCCAATACTAGGTAATGATTTATCATAAATGTGGCACTTTCTTTTAAATGGGCAGACAATATTTTTATTACCTTTTCCACTCCACTTTAATTGCTATAACTTCTCATGACTACAAATCCCCAATTTCCCTCTTAAACATTCAAAATGATTATCATCCAAAACCCTTGCAAATTTGTCAGCTAATTGCATGTCAGGCTTTAGTGCTATGATTTTGTCTTCCATAAATTTTCTACTGAAGTGATGACAAAAATCATTGTGCTTTGTCCAGCTGTGCTGATTAGGATTTTTGGACATAGTTGTAGCACTCAGGTTGTCATAGTACAATGTCATGACATCGTGTGTGACATTGTGTTCAGTCAGCATTAGTTTCAACCAACCCTGTTGAGAACAACTACTTCCAGCTGCTATATCTTCAGCTTGATAAATATCACAATCACCATTTTCATCTTTCAAATGAGTAGGAGCAGGTGTCCTTTCACTCTCCATCCCAATCCTCTTAACATTGTTCTTGGCACATCTGCTTTGAGGTAGACACATAGACCCTTCTATCTGCTTGACTTGTAACTCAAGTCCAACGAGGTTCTTTCCTACTTCAGACTGCATTTGACTAGCAACATGTTCAACAATATGATCCATCCTCCTACCAGACCCAATATTATCTATTTGAGCCATCATGAGCTTTTCTTTTGGAGGTTTCAGACAATAATCTTTGAAGATTTCAACCACATCAGATCTGTTTTTGGTCCAGGTGTATCTGGAGAAGTCATTTACCACTGCACACTTCTTTCCACCTGCATGGGTCCCATCAAATCCATATGGAGGAGTTTCAAACCTTTGGAAGTGATGTCATGTCTGAGTTTCTGGTGTGACATCCTTGCCTGACATTTCCCACAGACTTTTCTTTCATCAATCTTCATCCCTTTGTCTTTGACTAAGGTACATTTTGAGGAATAATCAATTTGAGAGCTCCACATGTAACAATTGTCTTTGGTCCTGACTCCTTTCATGATCACTTCACTTTCTTTGTTAGTAATCAGACATTCAGTTTTAGTGAAGTTAACATTTAGACCTTGGTCACATAGTTGACTGATGCTTATTAGATTTGCAGTCAAGCCCTTAACAAGTAGGACCTTGTCAAGTTCAGGAACTCCAGGGCAATCAAGCTTACCTATCCCTTTGATTTCACCCTTTGCTCCATCACCAAAGGTTACATAGCTTATGGCATGAGGATGAAGGCCAGTTAGCAGGTCTTTGTTTCCAGTCATGTGTCTGGAGCACCCACTATCAAAATACCAATCTTCTTTAGCTGAAACTCTGAAGGGAGTGTGAGCTATTAGACTTGTAACATTAGTCTTAGGAACCCATTGCTTCTTGTTGACAGGCCTGTGATGTTTGGGTCTTGGTTGATAGTGAGTTTGATGATGAACAGGTCTAGGATAACCATACAACTTATAGCAGAATGGCTTTAGGTGGCCAAATTTTCCATAGTAATGGCATCTCCATCTTTGGTGTTTCCCTTTCTGCTGTCTTCCCTTCTGATGTTGTGACATCTCAAATTTGCTTTTAATATGGCTGCACTTAGGTTTGGATTTAGGTTTGCAACCAGTGTAACTGCACTCAGGCTTAGATTCATTATACCCAATGCCAGATTTGTCTCCTGTTATTTGACCAGTTTGGAGAATCTTGTCTAAGGAGTCAGATCCATTGTTTAACATTCTTACATACTTGGTCATCTCTTCTAGTTTAGAATTCAAGAACATAGCTTCAGTTTTTAACTTGGAGATGGTTTCCACATGTTCTGCTTTCTCATTCTCCAGCTGTCCTATCACTTTCTTCTGGCTTTTAACTTGTTGACTTTCATCTAGCTTGGCATTCAGAACCACTGCTTTTGTTTTTAATTTGGAGATGGTTTCCAAGTGTTCTATCTTCTCATTCTCAAGTTGAGTTATTACCTTCTTTTGGCTTTCAACCTGTTTACACACCTCTTCACTTTTGTGACACAACTTTCTGTAGGTAGTGGCCAACTCTTCAAAGGTTACTTCATCATCACTTGAGTCTTCATAAGAACCCCATCTTCCAGTCAGGGCAGTCACCAGATTTACAGACTCTTCTGTTTCACTCTCATCAGACCAAGTGGCAACAAGACTCATCTTCTGCTTCTTGAGGTAGGTTCCACATTCAGTTCTAATGTATCCATACCCATCACATTCATAGCATTATACTTCTTTTCCTTCTTTGGGCTTATCATATGACCTTGTTCTTCTTCCAGCATTGTTGGATTTACTGATGTCAGATGAGATGTTCTTGACATTAGCCTTAGATCTTACATCCATCTTTTTCAACAATCTGTTGAACTGTCTTCCCAGCATTGCTACATCATTTGCCAGATCCTCATCAACATCCTAACTATTTTCCTCCTCTGTGTTTGACATTAAGGTTATGCTTTTGGTTTTCTTTTCAGAACCATCATTCATTCCCATCTCAAATGTTTGGAGAGAACCAATTAGCTCATCAACTCTCATGTTTGAGATGTCTTGAGACTCTTCTATGGCTGTAACCTTCATAACAAATCTCTTAGGGAGTGACCTGAGTATTTTTCTTACTAATTTTTCATCTGACATCTTCTCTCCCAGGGCTCCTGAGGCATTAGCAATTTCAAGGATACTCATATGAAATTCATGAATATTTTCATCTTATTTCATCCTTAAATTTTCAAACTTGGAGGTGAGCAGCTGTAGTCTAGACATTTTAACTCTAGAGGTGCCTTCATGAGTGGTTTTGAGAATGTCCCAAGCATCTTTAGCCACCTCACAGTTGTTTACCAACCTGAAGATATTCTTGTCTACTCCATTGAATATGGCATTCAATGCTTTAGAATTTCCAAGGGCTAGATCATCCTCCTCCTTGGACCATTGTTCTTCAGGCTTCTTGTCAGCTGTGGCTTCTCCTTCCTTAGAAATTACTGGATGTACCCATCCTGTTAACACAGCCTTCCAAGCCTTATTATAAAGATATTTTAGGAAAGATACCATTCGAGGTTTCCAGTAGTCATAGTTAGATCCATCCAAAATTGGTGGCCTGTGAACATATCCTCCATCTCTCTCCATAATACCAGAAAGTACAGTCCCTAGATCTCACCCAGAACTAGAGCAGGATGCCTGCTCTGATACCAATTGAAATTCTGGTATCAGATATGAGATGTCAAAGGTAATGTCACGACACTAATATCTCAGTAAAACAAGCAGGATAAAGATAAAGAATGGCAATGCAAAAGCCACAAGCAATTGTTAACCCAGTTCGGTGTAACTCACCTACGTCTGGGGGCTACCAAGCCAAGAATGAAATCCACTAAATAGAATCAGTTCAAAGAGTCTCAGTACACTTCAACAAGTTACAGTCTTTCTCACCTAATCTCTACCCGTGCAATTTCTACCTAAGCACTCTTAGATATGAGAACCCACTCACTCCCCCTCAATCACACCTATGATTTTAAACAACAATTCCTTGTGAAGAGAAGACACTCTTTAATTACACACACTTGATTTTACTTAGTAGTTTCAATCAAGTAGACACACACTTGATCTTGCGTAACAACTTTGATCAAGTAGACACACACTTGATCTTGCTTCACAGCTTTGATCAAGTAGACACACACTCTTGCTTACAAGCTTAGAGTGACAAATTACAACCCACAAATCAGACCAATTCAATCATCTATGGATGAATTGAATGGCTTACAAGTCTCACGACTAAACAAGACACAAACCCTTATATTCTCTCAATATTTCGCTCAGTATTGGTTGTGTATCAAATCAGGTTTTCCATGTCCTATTTATAGAAGCATTCAGCTGGGCTTGGGCATCTTGAAAACCCTAAAACTATTTTCCAATTAAATCTTCTCATAACAGCTGGTTAGATCTCTTTGGAAAATAAGTAAATCAGGTTGTAATCAATGATTGAATGCGCCTGCAAATAAAATCTTCAATCATACATAGATTGCCATTAAATGCGCAATCACATAACACATAACATTCACCCTGAATGTTCTGTGTACAGGATGTCATGACATCGGGTCTGACATCCTGGAACAATCCTACATAATTCCATTTATAATTTCCAACAGGTACATAATATCAGATGCCATGACATCGTGTATGACATCCTGAAACAATCCTGCATAATTATGTTTTTAAACTCCAGCAGGTACATAGATATCTTATGTTAAGACATCACATGCAACATCTTGTGAACACTCTTTGTTTTATCAAAATTGCTGCCAACTCTTAGAACCAACACTTTCCATGAGAAGTTAGGATGATTCTTCGAACCAGGATTGTACGTGTTAGAATATGGATTATTCTGCTTCAAAAATTTTATTTCTTCAACTTGTTAAGGAGTTGAAAAACAATACACTATTTGGTGCGGTCCATTACAAATATCACAACATATGAGAGGAACAAGTTGGACTTGAGTTACCTATTGGGTACCTATATTCTTCGCTTTCAGCTTCTTTTCGACTTCGGTAACGATAATATCTTCTATACGGATTCTATTAGTTTCTAGCTTCAAATTGATAACTCCTTCAGGTTTACTTATACATCTGCCGTACAACTCTAAGTGCTCATTAGTAGCAATTGCTTTAATGATCTTTTTGATACCGGTGACTGTTGAGAAATTAGTTGAGCCACCGACTGCGGTATCAATCAACTGTTTGGTTTTTATTTTGAGACCATTTACAAACATCTGCGCCTGTTATGTTGGATCCATATTATGAGTTGGGCAAGCTACTAGGACCCTTTTGAATCTCTTGTAGGCATCTCCCAAAGATTCACCATCTTTCTGCTTAAAGTTCAGGATTTCATACCTTTTTCTCAGAAACACCGATGCTGGAAAATACTCATTCAGGAAAGCCTTTTCCATATCTTCCCATGATGTAATACTACCGGTCGGGAGAGAATAGAACCATTCTTCATCTTCTTCCGCCAAGGTGAACGAGAACATTCTTAACTTCTTTGCTTCCTCCACGTGACCATCAATTTTTAGAGTGTTGCTCATGGTCAGAAATCTCTGTAAATGCTTGTTTGAATTTTCATTTACCTTTCCAGTGAAATGCTTTCTTTCAAGTTAATTAATAATACTTGGATGTAACTGAAAATTAGCCAGATTCACCGGTTGGTTGACAATTGTTAATCTTCCGATTGGTGCATTTGCGCCTCTGTAGTCACCTAACAGTCTTTCTGGTGGTGGTGGGTTCTCCCCCATTATTTCGATCTCTCTCTCCGAACCTAAATCTGAACCTGAATGAATGGAAAGTTCTTCTTCTTCTGATTCCAGTCTTTCTAATCTAGCTTGTCTGAGTCTTGCGCATAAAGTTCTTTCAATTTCTGCGTCAAAAGGAAAATAAGCTGAGGCCTCACCTCGCATACAAATATCAGACACAAATTAGTTAATAATGATCGAAATAAATAACTAAAAGAATTGAGAATAAATTTTAGTCGCAGAGCAACAAAATTTCAATTGAACTAAATTTAAACTTTATATTTGGTAGTCCCCGGCATCGGCGCCAAAAACTTGATCGATAAAATATCAAGTGTACTATTTTGCCAATGTAGTAATAATATGGAAGTTTCCCAAATATCGATCTCGAGGACTGCGCACTAATATTAGTTTAAATCGTGATTCAATTAAACAAAAACATGAGTTTTAAGGTTTGGAATAAATCCGCACTATAATTGAATTAAACAGAATGCAAAATAAAGCTTTTACACAAATATGAAAATTATGCCAAGGTAAGGTGTGTGATTATTTTCTGCAATGACCTTGATTGTAAATCTCCTCAACCAGTTCAAACATTCAATTACCATATCTTAAAATTGTTTCCTCCTAAAACCTTAGAGGGAAACCTTTGGTCATTCATTCTAATACCTAAGTCCTTAGGGAATTATGAAGAAACCTAGTTTTTTGAAATAACAAGATATAACCAGTAACCATAGGATATCCCTAGTCCTAGGTGATATCTACTACAGTTTAATTATGCAAAAACCTTAACAATTGCAATCCCGCAAATTGTTAACCGTATAACAATCCTTATTTTTCTGATAACGAAAGCATTACAAACATTGCACAGTTAAATTGAATAACAAACATAACATTGAGGGAATTAAGAATTCAAAGTCATTACATGATAAAATCAGGGAAACTCCCTGGAATTGAGGGGTTTATCCGCTCATATTATTCAAAGAAAATACAATATTCAAATTAGACATTACAAGAAATGGGGGTTCCGTTGATCTTCAATCGCGTTCGCTCTTGAAGGACCTCCGTTCTTCAAAACTCTTGATCGTACCAATCTCAATAGTACCAATATTTGTCGTCCAAAAGTCCCTTTTCTTTTCCTTAAAAAGTCCTCTAAATAGTCACTGATCAATTAATCGATGTAGAAAATACCCAAAACGCCCTTCGGGGTCAGTAATTCTAAAAATCAAATCAAATTAGAAGATGAGGCGTCCAAGCCAACATGGGCCGTGTCAGGAAACACGGTCGGTCGTGTTGGCTTACTGTTTCTTGTTTCCACCATGCCAGTGCCAGACCTGTTGACACGTGCCGTGTCAGTTGACACGGGCACCCGTGTCAGCCCACTATTTTCTTCCAAAACCTCCTCTTTTATCCTTCCCTTGACACGGGCCGTGTCAGGTGACACGGGTGGCCGTGTTAGGTGACACGGGTGGCCGTGTCAGGGCCACTGTATCTTCAAAACTTCTTCCCTGTGAGCGGAAACATCCGATTCCCTTGGCGAGTCTTTAGGCATTCTTGCTTGCACCTGAAAACCAACAGAACTACCAAAAGAAAGCATAAAATGTAGCACATTGACAAAAACCAAAGATAATAACCAAACGCGAATGGAAATGCGAACATACAATTTACTTGACAAAATAGTAAAAAGGTAAAACAAAGTTTTACTGACTTCGTGAATTAGTGCCGAATGAGTGTCAGAAAACTAGTAGAATTGGTGACCGATCAAGACCAGTATGATAATAATCTTTACACCTATTCTCGATAATTTCTTCCATAGCAAGGACCAATGGCCGGCACGACCAGATAAAGGATTGATGTTGATATGAAATCCTTGAAGCATGAACAAAATAAATTTGGACTCAATCAAATCTTGTACCCTATTCTTGAGTGCTTTGCAGATCTTAGATGAATGTCCCGGTGCTCCGGCATGGAAGTCACATCGGTCGTTGAGGTCAAATCCTGGTGGATATGGAAAAGACACTAGATTCAGTTCCTTCGGCTCTACCAATCCACTGTTGATTAGAGATGGAAGTATGTCATGGTAAAAGATCAAACTACCTCTTTGGCCTTAGTAGTGATTATGTGGAAGGCTACAGATAAGACGGAGTTCTTCTCAGATCTTCAGATAATTCATCGCTCAAGAATTGGTAGGACCAAAGGATTGATAGCTACACACAAAGAATTGGAGAAGATTGGTGATATTGGAAGATTCAAGAAATCTAATTCGAGTAAAGATTACGTAGAAGAGTTTGGTTATGTGTTGTATACAAGTCAAGGTCCAAATAAGAGATTTTATTTTCCCAGCTATATTATAGAATGGTGATTGTATGAGCTATTACAAATATTTGCCAAATAACAATGAATTATGCAGGTTCCAATGGGAAACCATTGAAGAGTACACGTCAGTAAAGCATGGATGACCGTCGAAGAACTATAAATCTTGGTGCCATCTCTCTCCCCCCCTATCTTTTTCTCTCTTACTCTTGCATTTAATTTCTTATTATTTACATGCTTAGGTATTTCAATTCCATTGTAGTTTATCGTTTATTCATTGATAGAGATTTATTACGTAACCATTAGGTTTTGTTGGAATTGAATAACTTGTTAAGCTAAAATGGTGATTAATTTTCTGAGAAACAAATTGACATTAGAATTCCATTCGTTGAATCATTGTGTAAGCACTTCTTGTGAATTACATAATTTAATCAATCCACACCTAGTGTTTTATCATATTCATCTTTGGTGTTTGTGAAATGATTTGCGTTAACTTGATCAAAATTTGAATAGTATAATTTTAACATTTTCGCATCAAACCTTTCGCTCAAAATTATTTTTGAAAACACTATAATTTTGAAAATGGCAGTTGGATTTTAAATTGGGTTTATTCACCCCCTCTAGACCGTTTTTCTACTTCCATATTCACGACCAACAACTACACCAGGATATGCTTCTTTCTGAGGGGTAGATTTTATTGAGTAATCTTACATCTTTCCTCCTACGACTTTTCTTCCTTGGGACTTTCTGTTTCTATTTCTATGAATTTAAAACAATGATTTTATCATCAACAATTATAGAAAAATTCTCTTTTGGATTCGTTTGTTTATTGTCAAGATTTCTTATGGAGGCTTTAGACTTTTTGTGAGTGTCCATATACAGTTGCATAAACTGATTGAGTGTTTCCTCCAACTTTGTTACTTTGTCTCGTTATGGAGGTGTTTGTGTATAATGCAGATATGACTGTCTATATGATGGACCAACTTCAAATCTCCATCTTTGGTTGAGGTTGTTGTTTGGATATTTCCCATGCCTTTGTTAATTGCCTACATAATAACGTTGCATTAGTTAGGGGGGGGATTCTATTTGGATGGTCATGCTTCATAATTTGCAAAATGCAATCTGCATTTGTGGTGGTGATTCATGCATCTCCTTTAATTGTTGTGGCAATTTATATAAGTTATTTGCTAGCTCATTAATTATTTGTGTCAACAACTTATTTTTGCCAAAATTGCACCATTGGTATATAATTCCATGATATCACTCTTTCTTTGCAAAGGGGTTCTATTATGTTGTCCTAGATGATAATTGAGTGTCATTACTTCCATAATTGCAATTGCATCTTCCGCACTTTTTAACATAAGATAACCCCTAACAGTAGCATCTAACAACAACTTTGATTGTTGTTTTAATCCATTTTTTAAGATTTGAATATGTGTAAGATCGTCAAAACCGTGGTTTGGAAATCTTTTCAACATGGATTTGTATCACTGCCACGCTTCACAAAGAGTTTCATTTGAGCCCTGGGAGAACACCTCAATGTTTATCTTTGTTTCCATTTATTTGTTGTGAGGAAAGAATCTGTTCAATAACTTTTCCTCCAACGTATCCCAATTCGTCACTGCCTATGTTGGTTGGCCTAAATACCAATCTTTTGCTTTGCCAATCAATGAATATGGAACAATCTCAGGAACACAGCTTCCTCCTCACTTTTTGGATCTTCTAGCATATAATAAATCTCGTAGAACTTTGTGAGGTGTATGTACGGGTCCCTATAGTCAAATCCTGCAAAAGAGTTAGCATATGTGTGCTAGACGTATCAGACAGTTGTGGCATGACATGCCACCAACATTGTTCCTGTTATTTGCATTGTTGTTGTTGTCCATTTATCCATGGTTTCTTGCTTTGAAACATAAGACTATTCTAGATGTTTCAACTTGACTTGCAACTTTTTATTTTTATTCTTAGTGTTGTTTATGAGTGCGACTCTTTTAATTTCGGGACCAAACATAAGTTGTTCTTTTGGATCATTGCCTCACATGAACTAGTAATAACATAACTAGCTAACACGATTAGTATGTTAGTGAATAAATACAAAATATACACAAATATTAGCAGATATAAACATAAAACTTAAAACGATAAAACTATTGCAATGTCTTTACAAACTAACAACAACCCCCGACAACGAAGCCATTTTGTTGTAGTGCAGATAAGAAATGCAATTTTATTGTCTCTATAATGACTAGTTGTATTTCAAAGACCGTTCAATAGTTTCTATTACTTTAAGTTTGGTTTATCATAAGATTGGTTGTTTGTTGAATACTTGAGGAGTAAAATGATATAAAATAAACATTCGGTGTTTCAATAGTGAGAAAAATTTGTGGGGGTTAGACTTCATTGTCTTGTTCTTATGTAGCATCGTTGACCAGTAATATTCACTTCTTATTCGTTATTATCATATGGAATGTAAGTTCAAGAAAGGAGAAACATTTCTAACTTAGAGGGGAAAATTTGAGATCATATCATCCCACATGTCACATTGTTTAAATATATTAAGTTCATAATACAAAGCGATGAAGAATTAGAAGGGGATGTAAATCATCAAATTCAAGTAGGGTGGCTGAAATGGAGGAAGACTTCAGGGGGGTTATGTGACACAAAGGTGCATTGCGGTAAAAACTGCGATATTGTACGAGACAAAATATTGAATAGTTAAAAATCAACACAAGAAGAAATAAGTGTAGTTGATATGAGAATGTTGTGGGTGTGTGGTATGATTAGATATGATAAGATTAGAAATGACAATATTATAAAGTGTTAATGTAGAACCTATAGTAGAAAAGATGGTGAAAAACATAATTAGATGATTTGAACATATATAGAGAAGATCTGTATATTATGTGATAAGGAGAGTAGATCATATGAAGGGAAGTCAAACAATTGGAAGTAGATGAAAGTCTAGAAAAATAATAAAAGAAGTTATTAAGAAATATCGAGATTAGCAATTGAGATAAAAGTATGGTCTCAAGTAAAATATTATGACGAAAATTAATACATGTAGTTAATCCCACTTAATAGAATAAAATTAATAAAATTTAATTGTACTTGTACCAATTTTTTCCATACAAGAGTTAAGAATCAAACTCGTAACTACTTGTTTGAGGGACTCAAATCCATTGCCTTTTAAACAAGTTCATTGTTAAGAATATTTTCTTATTATATCTATCAAATTCAAATAATCAATCTTTTATCTTCACTTTTTATCTTATTGTTGGACTCTCCCATATATATCAACAAAGCTTACAAGTTAATTTTATAAAAATAATTTTGCTAATTTAACATTTAAAATGATATAAAAATCTATCAATCTAGTCACTCATTGTACTAACAAACACTAATACGAACATCAACATGTTGATTTGAAAAAAAATCTAAATCTTAAAGTCTTGAAATGTTTATAAACATTTACAAATTTCAATGTACAATCTATTTCCTTAAAATGAGTTGGGACTAATTCAAATCATAATAGTTTTACAAAAACTCAATTTGAATGAGGCTTGAAGTACTCTTTCGCAGCGTTTGAGTGGGAGAAGATGTCATTTGTCCTAGTTAAAGACATCTTATCCAAGCTTGGCAACTGGCCAGTAGAATAAAATCTCATTAAAGATAGGACACTTCTTTTTGCGAATTCGATCGGTATATATGTTACAATATTAATTGCAGTTGTAACGTTCTGAATTAACCTTTAATTATTTTTTTATCATAAAAACAGCGATAATGGTTTTTGTTTCGACATTTTTAATACCTTTTATCGCAACCGTTTTCTCCGAAAGATTGATTTTTAAAACCTTCAGAAAAGGTTATTGGGAATCATTAAATTTCTTTCTTCTAGTTCAAGTTTCTATTCACTCTATCTATAGCTATTAGAGATAGTCACTTATATATTCTCTTGGGAAGAAGAGACACACATGTGGTAAGAAGGGAAGACAGAAAGAACATAATTCATTGTCAGGTTCTTCTTTCCACCATATTATTACAATATTATATTCCATTCATGTTTGAGCTTCTTCTATTGCATTTAGTTTGTCCACAACACTATCAAAATCTTCAAAGCATATTGACTCTTAAGTGTTTCCCAATATGATTAATCCCAAGAATCTTGCTATTTGGTTTCCTATTCCTAAATTCACGAGTTTTATCTATTTTGATCTAAGAATAACTTAATGACTAACAAAGTTCTTGACATATAATTTTCCCCATTCAAAAAGTGATTTGCTTGCCGTTCAATTGTTATCAAAACTCTAAAGTGACATGTAATAAGGGCATAGATCTACATGATTAGGCAAAGAATACCCCACATTACTACAATATATATTCCAAAATTGAGCTTTAACACTTGCATGTAAAGACCTCAAAAAGAGTGAACACCTGTATTTGAAAGGAATCGTACAAAGTCTAGATTGAAGAAATCGAAATGGACATGTAAGTACTTCTAACAATAGTGGCAAACACATTTTATCTCTAGCTCTATATAAAAAATGCGCTCTCTTTTTCTATGTTTCTTTGGAGTGGATTTAAGTATTATTTGTACTCATTTGTTTTAATATAAATTTTGCATTTCTTTTGCCTCCAACATACATGTATATAAATACTTCATACATGCATCATTTCTAGTAAGGTTCTAGAGTAAACCTACATGAAATCGAGATTTCAAAGAGTTATCATTATCTTCAACCTACATTATATGCATACACACAAACAAACTACATATAATCATTCTTTGTTTGGGTGCCATATAAATTTAGAGTTAATAACGTCCAATTTAGGCTGTTGAATTGTAAATTGGATTGAGATCTTTGAGGGTTTCAAATAAGAAAATCAAGTTGGAATTTTTCATCAAGATCAATTAGGGATTTGAAGGTTTTTGACAAAATTACGCGATTTGGATCCGATCAAATGAAAGCTTTGAAGAACGGGGGTTTCTTGCAAAGGAGTAGCGTGAGACGGTGTATCATATTGGTAAATCTTGGGTTACTGTGAGTGCAAATTTATATTAGATGTATTTTGCATGATGTCAAAACTATGATATTTTAGCATTAATGTATATTAGACGATATCCTCTGATTCTCTATGTGCATCTTAGTATTAGGAAGCATAAAATTATTTGGAAACACGTTTGAAAAAGGTTTCATGCATCAAAAATTATTTTTGGAAATAAATGAACTATAGATCGACACATGCATATCATAGGTCGACACATAGAAGAATTTTTTTTCTATGTGTCGACACATCCGCTATACAGGTTGACTCGTTTACGACATTATTAAAGCTTGCAAGCTCTGACAGATGTGTCGCCTCCACAGGTTGGCACATACGTAACACATGATCTTCATAGGTCGACACATGATCTATACAGGTCAACACATGACTTTCAGAATCGACCTATGCAACGAAATTTTTCCAAAAAGTCACAATTTTTTCAAATCTTTTGCATTCCTTTTTCCTCCCAATATGCGTGCATATAAATACTTCCTACATGCATCATTTACTAGTAAGGTTTCTAGTGAGTAAAAGCTATACGAAATCGAGATTTCAAAGTATTCTCATCATCTTCAACCTCTCTTCTATAAATCCATATAATCAAACTACACATAATCATTTTTTGATTGGTTGCCATCTAGATTATGGTTGATAACGTCTAATTTAGGCTGATTGTATTGTAAAATTGAGTTGAGAACTTTGAGGGTTTTAAATAAATAATTAAGGTGGCGCTTTACTTTCGATCGAGTGAAGTCTTTGAACAATGGGATGTTCTTGTAAAGGAGTAGCGTGAAATGGTGGATCACATTGCTGAATCTTGGGTTTCAACAAGTTCGCATTTGGGATTCAATCGAGGGAAAACTTTAAAAAATAAAGGGCTTCTTGCAAAGAAGTAGGGTGAGACGGTGAATCGAAACGACATTGTTGATTACTTGATCAAGGGAAGAGAGGGTGGTATAATTAACATCAAGCCTAGGGTTTGTAGAGTTAGATTGTTACATCCATCTCTCTTGTATACATACATTTACAAAGTAAGATATATTACACTATCTTAATTCACATTCGAATTGAGAGGAGACGTACCCATAGCGAGGTCGATTGGGGAACTGCCTAAACAAATCCTTATGTACTCTCTCTCTATCTCTCTCTCTCTCTCTCTCTCTCTCTCTCTCTCTCTCTCTATATATATATATATATATATATATATATATATATATATATATATATATATATATATATATATATATATATATATATATATATATATATATATATAGCTTTTATTTTTGGTTTGTAAATTGTCGATTTCATAGATCGTTTGATCAAAGGATAATAATTTTTTATTACGTTTTGAAATTGGTGTTGTTGAGTTGATCACAAACATTTGCGTTGTGATTGAATTTTGAGATCAACAATATCACATAAAACTCCAAACAATATTGGTTGCACATTAAGTGTTCAATACACTGTTTAAATTGATTTTTTTTGTGTGAATTATCATTGGAAGTTGACTTTCCTTATTACTTTGCATTCAACTAGTTGTGATTATTTGTTGTTGATCGATTTGTGAATCATTATCATATCATTGTAACTACTATACATATCCAAGCTTTTTTGATAGCGGGTTCAGTTAAACAATTTTTGATCCGAGATATTTTAAACTTGCTTTCGCGTCATAAATTTTTCAAAACTATTTTTTGTCAAAGTTTTAACTCGGGATCTATTCACCCCCTCTAGATCTAAGCCTATCGTCTAATAAGTGGTATCACAAGCTATGGTTTATTTCGTGCTTAAGATTTTCTTATTAGGAAATGGCTATCGAACCTAAAGGGGCGTGCAATAGAGCACCAATTTTCACCAGCAAAAATTATTGCTATTAGAAAGCTTGTATGTATATCCATATTAAATCGATTGATAAAGGTGTATGTGACATCATCATCAATGGTCTTCATGAAATTACAATGACCAATGGTGAATGCTTCGTCATACAAAAACCAAAAAATCAAGGAAATGATAATGATAAGAAATTATTGTCTTACGATTGGAAAGCATAAAACATTCTCATATCTGCATCGATGTTGATGAGTTTTATCGTGTTTCTCATTTTGAAACTGCCAAGGCTATGTGGAACGCATTACAAGTTACCCATGAGGGCACTAACAAGCTAGGATCTACATATTGAATCAAGAGTTTGAAATTTTTCGTATGAAGCATGATGAAACCATTACCGAAATACAAAAGTGGTTCACACATCTTATTAATCGGTTGAATGCTCTAGGTAAGCCTATTTCTAATGATATTTCTTGTAATAAGGTTTTTAGATGTCTTAATAGGGGATGGCAACTCAAGTCACCACAATCAAGGAGGAAAATGATCTTAAAGTACTTGATCTCACTACTTTGTTTGGAAAATTGAAAGAACATGAGCAAGAACTCTCTTGCTTGGAAAAACATGAAAAAGACTATGGGATAAAGGTAAAGAAGGAGAAAGGTAAAGATAATGTGGAAGCGAATAAGTCTATTGATCTAAACACTTCAAGCTCAAAGCCCTTACATATTGAGCAAAGTGATTGTGAAACAAGAGAGGACAAGAACTCTAATGACGAGGACATGGGGTTGTATGTCAAAATGTACCAAAGGTATATAAGGAATAATGAAGTCGAGCACTACGACATGAATCTAACCAAATGTAGAAGGGTAGATAAATCCTCAAATGAAGATGAGAATAAGAAAGGTAAACTTAGGAGTTCTTGCTACAACTGTGTAAAATTTGCTCATTATAGACCGGAGTGTCCTAAGATTAAGAAATACAAAGAGAAATGTAATCATAAGAAATCTAGCAAGTCTAGAAGATCCTATGTTGCTTGGGAGAGTGCAAGTGATTCCTCAAGTGATGAAAGCTCAACTTCAAGTGTAGAATCGACCTAGATTTGCCCCATGGAAAATATAAATAAGAAGAAAAATGTAAGTTTTTATAAGCTTGAATCTATTAATGATTTATCTTATATTCAATTACAAAAAGCTTTTAAAGATCTTCATAGAGAGGCCTTAAATGCCTTTAACAATTTAGCTTCACTTGAAAAAGTCTTTTTACACTTAAAAGCTAAAGTGTTAGAATCCGAAAGGAAGTTGTAAGATATTAAGAAGTCTATGATAGATTTTCAAAATGACAAGAAAGAGGATGAAAAACCTTTAAGGTTTGGTTGTGAATCTTGTCATGAATGACAAAAAGAGATAAATGCTCTTCAAGTCTAATTGGAAAAATCCTTACAACCAAAAATTGCATTTGCTATTGATCCATCAAAGTTTGAAAGTTATTTGAATCATTCATATAAGAAGCATAAAATTTTCAAAAAGGAGTCAAATAGCAAACCACATCTCATCAAAACTTAGCTTGTCACTATTATTGCAAGAAAGGGCATACTATTGAAAAATGCAAGTTTAGGAAACTTTTTGTTCCTAAATGAGCTTTTCAATGGTTGCCAAAATGCAACCTTGTTTTCACTCACCCCAAGGACCCAAAGAAGATTGGGTACCTAACACTTGTTGTTGATTTTACAGGATAAATGTCTTGGGTATATGAAGAGAGTATGGGATATTGTTTATGGATGCTCAAGACATGTGACATGTTACATCTCCCTATTTCATTGACTTTGTGGAAGGGAAGAAGGGTTGTATGAACAAAAGGAATCAACATCATTCTTTAATTGGAAAAAGTGTGTTGATTACTATTAATGTTTTATCCGAGAAATTTCAGGATATGTGTTTCTTTTCATGATATAGGTATATCTTCACATGACATTTTCAATTAAACCAAAAAAGGAATTGATAAGCCTAAAGTGGTGGAATGTGAGAACGAAGAAGATAACAATTGTGAAAAGGAGAAGGTTGAAAGTCTAACTATTGTGGACAATTTATCTTTGACTTGGAGAATCTCCAATGATCATCAAATCAACAATATTCTTGGATACATTACTAATCTTACTTTCAAGTACTTTGACACAACGAAAAGTGGTAAGTTCGTTATTGTCTAAAGAGTTTCTGGAACATTTTGCATTTATTCCAACTTTCGTTTAAAATTTTCATATGGAATTCATGTGCATCCTTCGTCATTCGTACGGTGAGGTATTATCTTTTCAACTTTCACTTTGTATGGGAGTTCTTTCTTTTACCTGTGTATTTTTCAAAGGTATATGATTTACTTTGTGTATGATATATGTTATGAGTGCTTACTTTTGAAAATTTTAAGTGGTAACCAATGTGTTTTTCATATAAAATGATTGTAGTGACCTTATATAAATATCTCCACATATATGATATACCGTTTATAACTTATGCTTGATTCAAATATTTCAAGTTATTTCAAATGAACGTGAAAAGTGAGTTTCTTAATGGCTATATTAATGAGGAATTGTATGTAGCTCAACCACCCAGTTTTGAAAATCACGAGTATCATAATCTTCTTTACAAACTAAAGCGAGATTTGTATGATCTCTAACAAGCACCTAGAGCTTGGTATGATTGACTTGGTATGTTTTTAATCAATCAAGGATACTCTAGCGGAAAGGTGGATACTACACTTTTCATTAAGCTCAAGGAAAGCATACTCTTCTAGTTCAAGTTTATGTCAATGATATCAGTTTTGGATCCACTAACATGCAACTTATCAAGGAGGTTTCTAAACTTATGCAGGGTGAGTTTAAGATAAGTCTTGTGGGGGAGTTGAGTTACTTCCTTGAGCTTCAAATTAAGCAACTCAATAAAGGGAGATTTGTATGTCAAACCAAATATTACAAGAAACTACTAAAGAGATTTGGTATGGAAGATGCAAAGTCGATTAACACTCCAATGCCTACAAATGGAAACTTGGAAAGGAATAGAAATGGTAAGGACATTGATATGAAGAAGTATCGAGGTATGATTGGTTCTCTTCTATATCTCACCGCATTTAGGCTGAATATTATGTTTAGCGTGTATATGTGTGCTCGTTATCAATCGGCTCCTAAGAAATCACATTTAAATGTCATAAAGAGCATTCATAGATACCTTGATGCTACATACAAGTATCAACTTTGGTATTCCAATGGAAGAAATTGTAACTTGGTAAGTTATGATTTTGTCGGTTGCAAGTCGAATAAGAAGAGTACTAGTGGAACTTGCTACATGTTTTCAAACTCCAATTTGTACTTATGATTATTAAAAGTGAATTTCTTTTCATTGGGTTAATGCCTTCTAGACGTAAGTGATATTTCACCGAACTAGGTTAACAATTTTTATGTTCTTTATTTTTTTGTATTTATTATGTCTATTATGCATTACATTTTTCATACACATTGTTACAACATTGTGCCTTACATCTTGTTATCAAGAGAACAAAATTTTAATTGGGATTAGAGCATGCACCCTATTCTAGTAGGGTGGGCTCTATGGGTTTTATACATTATGTTCCAAATGGACAATGTTAAAGAAAAAGGATATGTGAATAGCTCATCTATTGTAGATGTCACAAACTATGATTATTGGAAAGCCCGCTTGGTTGTCTTTCTCAAATCTATGGATAATAAAACTTGGAAATAAATCATAAAAGGATGGACACCTCCAAAGGTTACGACTGAAGATGGCACATAATCCTTGAAGCTTGAGAGTGATTAGTCAAAAGAAGAATATGAAGAAGCTCATGGTAACTCTTGTGCGCTCAATGTTATTTATAACGGAGTTGACAAAAATACTTCCAGGGTTATTCCTACTTGCCTAAGCGCAAAAGAAGCATGGGAAACATTTCAAAATGCTCATGAAGGCACCTCCAAAGTTTACATGCCACGATTGAAACTCATCACTACAAAATTTGAAAAATTGAGGATGAAAGTTAAGGAAACCATTGCTGACTTTAATTTCTGTCTCTGTGACATAGCTAATAGTTCCTTTGCTCTTGATGGAAAAATATCAAATGAGAAGCTGCCTAGAGAAATTCTCAAATCTCTTTCAAAGAGGTTTGATATGAAAATTATAACTATTGATTAAGCACAAGATATTAGCACTATCAAAGTGGTTGAGCTGATTGGTTCTCTACTCGCCTTTGAAATGGCTATCAATAACAAATTAGAGAAAAGAAACAAAAGCATGACATTCAAAAATGACATTGAAGACGATGATGAGCATGTAGAATAAGATATTGACAAAAACCTAATTGAATCTATTGCTCTACTTACAAAAGGATTTGATAAGGTCATGAGAAGACTTGATAGGAGCTTAAGGAATAATGTCACACCCAATGTCAGCAACAATCTACCTTCAAATATCAAAAGTTTCAATCCTTGATGCAAAGGTAGAAATAGAGATAATCTCAACAAAGGCAATGTAATCCAATGCCATGAATGTGAGGGCTTCATACATATTCAAGCAGAATGTAACAACTTCCTTAGTAAACAAAAGAAGAGATGATATGTCATATACGAGGAATTAAAAGATGATAGTGAAAGCAAAAAGGCCAACAATGCGGTTTCCTTCATAACTCGTGTAAGATGCAAGTCAACCATGCATGATTATGGGGAGTGAAGTGATGAAGATATCTATAATGATGATGTGGTTCTTGAAGCCTACAATTTGATGTATCTTAAGTGGAAATAAGAATGCATATCTAGTGAGGAATAAAGAGTAAAGATTAATAGTCTGCTTCAAGATAAAGTAAACCTTATGACTATTATCTCTAAGTTAAAGGAAGAACTTGACAACCTGAACTCCATACTTGAAGGCATGACCAAATCTGTTTGCATACTAAATTCTAGTTCTTAAACTCTTGATGGAATTCTAGGGGTAGACAAGAGTTCTAGAGATATGGAAGGAACTAGATTTGACTATAGCTCTTTGAATGAAAAATATAATTTGTTCTGACTGTCAAGAAGACTAAGTCCATCATGTAAAACTATATGTCCCAACATCATGTTTGATAATATTACTAGCAAATTAATTCCTAGAATAAATCCTCATGGGCATGTCACTATTATGGCTAACAAGGTCATATAAGACCTTTTTGCTACAAATTTTATGGTATACCTTAATACATTTTCAGCAGCGTCCCAACAAGAACACCACAAAAGATGGTCGTTATTAACAAATATGGAAAGTCAAAGAAGCAACTACAAATCACATTTCACACACTTCCTTAAGAGATTCATCTCATGAAGATTGGTATTTTGATAGTGGATGCTCTAAACACATGACTGGAGAAAAGAATGACTTAAAAGAGCTAAAACCTTACTCCAATAACTATGTTATTTCCAGTGATGGTGCTAAATGAAAGATCATTGGAAAAGAAAAGCCAAATTATCCAAATCTTCCTAGTATGAATATTGTCCTCCCTGTCGAAGGTCTCATTGCAAATATCATCAACATCATACAAATATGTGATCAAGAACTTTGTGTAAATTTCAACCGTTCAAAATGTATTGTCACTAACAAACATTTAGAACAATAATGAAGGTTACCAGATCATCAGACAATAGATATGTGGTGTTTATAATTAAAGGATAAGCCTCAAATCTGAATTATCTTTAAGGTGGATGAAACCTAACTATTGTATAAAAAACTTGCTCATCTAAATCTAAGAAGTATGAGGAAGATTGTCTTAAAAAATACCATCCTTGGTATTCCTAGTCTGAAGATTGAAGAAGAATTTTTTTGGAGAGTGTCAAATAGGTAAACATACCAAGATGTCACACAAGAAGGTACAACATTTTACTACCTACATAGTCATTAAGCTACCACACATGGATCTAATGATACCCATGCAAGTAGAAAGCTTAGGTTGAAGAAGACATGTCCTTATATGTGTTGATGACTTCTTAAGGTTCACTTTTGTTGAATTCCTTTGAGAAAATTATGATACTTTCATCACTTTTGGAAGCCTATGCCAGCTGTTGCAGCATGAGAAAGGGAAAGAAATCAGCAAGATTGTTTGAATCTATAGTGATCATGGAAGGGATTTTGAGAACTATAGTTTCTCTGGATTCTACTCTTCTGAAGGTATATCTCATGAGGTTTTAGCCCCCATCACTCTAAAAAATATGGGGTGGTTGAACGCAATAATCAAACACTTCAAGAAATAGCATGAGTCATGCTTCATTCCAAGAATATTCATTATCACTTATAGGTGAAAGTCGTGAACATGTCACATAACACTCAACCATGTGGCTCTTCGACCAATAAGAAAAGCTACTCATTATGAACTTTGGAAAGGAAGACATCCAAGTGTCAAATACTTTCATGTATTCGGTAGAAAATGTTACATCCTTGTTGATCGAGAGAAAAGATGCAAGTTGGATCCTAAAAGTGATGAAGGAATCTTCTTAGGGTACTCTCCAAATAGTAAGGCATACCAAGTGTTCAATAATCACACAAAGTCCACGATGGAGTCTATCAATGTTGTTTTTGATGACATACAACATGATGATATTAATGAAGAAGAAGAAGAGTAAGTTATTTCTCCTGAGTAGAACGTCATACCAGATGTCCTTAACAAAGGAAACAACATCATTTTGACATATGAAGATGAAAAATTAGAAGAGATAAAGGAAAATGTTCTTATAAACAAAGGACTATCCATAAGAATTCATAAATATCATCCTATAAAAATGTGATTGGGGATCTAAATGAAAGAGTCATCACCAGATCCAAGGAAGTGATTACTAACATGTGTTTTATATCTAAAATAGAACTCAATAATGCCAAGAAGGCCCTAAAGGATGAATAAGAGATAAATTCGATGCAAGAGGAACTTGATTAATTTCAAAGAAATAAAGTTTGAGAGTTGGTCCCCAGACCCAACTCTGCCAACATTATTGAAACCAAGTCGATCTACAAAAACAAGTCAGATGAAAATGCTAATGTCACAAGAAATAAGGCTTAGATAGTTACTTAAAGTTATACTCAAATAGAAGGAGTAAAGTTCGATGAAACCTTTAAACCTGTTTCCTGCTTGGAAGCACTATAATTGTTACTAGGAATTTCATGCCTTATGAAATTCAAGTTGTATCAAATGGATGTCAGAAATTCCTTTCTTAATGGATTTTTGAATGATGAAGTGTGTGTTGAATAACCTAAAGGGTTCATTGATTCCATCTCACCAGATTATGTTTACAAGCTTAAGAAGGTTATTTATGGGTTGAGAAAAGGCTCCAAGTGTTTGATATGAAAGTCTCACTGAACTTCTCACTAGTAATGGCTATGTGAGATGAGGAATTGACAAATTCCTTTTATCCAAAAAATAAGACACAAAATAGCAAAAATATATGTGGATGATATTGTGTTTGGAGGGATGTCAGGCAAAATAGTAGAACATTTTGTCCAACACATGCAATTTGAGTTTGAAATGATATTAATGGGCGAGATTACATAATTTCTTAGTTTCCAAGTTAAACAAATGAAATATGGCATCTTTGTGTCCCAAAACAAGTATGCTAAGAACATTGTCAAGAAGTTTGGTCTTGAAAATGCAAGGCTTAAATGCACTCCTATTGTTACCCATGTAATAGTCACTAAAGATGATGGGGTATGTCGCATCCTGCGAAAAATCAACCGGCGAGCTAAAAAGAAAAAAAACACAGAGCCGCCACTAAACGTTATTTATCCCAAGATAGGGAAAGGAAACGCTCAGAGAAACCTGGAAAGACATGGTCTCGCGACCAGAGAGAAAAGGTTCGGGAGTCGGTTACGCGAGGGGAAGGTATTAGCACCCCTCACGTCCTAGGTACTCCTAGGGATCCACGTCCTAGAATAAAGAAAAGGTTGCTAAACATCACACACACACACGGGGAACGCAGGTGGGGTTAAGAGAAACGAGCTCGATAAGGTATCGCACCTTATGCCTACATATCTTGTCTGGAACAAGAATCAGAGCCACTGTAGTTCGGCTTACGCACGCCAAACAACACAAAACAATCATACACATGCAAGGGTGGCAAACATGGAGCCCGACAACCACTGGATGGAATTACGTCGGCATCCGAACCAAAACATGCACTCAAATGGGCAAACAGGGAGCCCGACAGCCAATCACTGGGCTTATGTCGGCATCCGAACCCAAACACACATAATCAGATAACAATTAAACACACGCAAAAAGAAAAAAGTTGCCCGGAGTGGTCTCGCACGACCACCTGCCTACATACCTCGTCTGGCACGAGGATCAGGGCGATGTAGTTCCCCTGAAAGGGACCAAATTGCTAACCAGAAACCGGGGAAAGATACACAACTAGGGAGCTGAGACTCGAGCCTAATGTTGTCATGCATCGTTAACCCTAAGTTCGGTTTTCTATCCTACTTGCATAAGCAAACTAACCTAACCAGGAAAGAAGCTAGCACACAAGCATACAATCATATCATACATCAAATGAGAACAGGCATCTCAAACAAGCATGTCAATCAAATATTCACAGAGCACACGCTATAACCAAACAAGGGGCTCAATCAATCAGGTTTGACTGCCTAAGCAAGTCGTCTGTACGGGCTGTGTTTGCTCTTAACCTTGCCATTACGAGGCTAAGGTGAAGCAGATGAAAGGATGAAGTGAGGATGAGACCTCACAGCTCTTATCCCTAACCAGGGAGGGCTGACAAATGAGCATGGGTCCAGAATAGGGGAACCCTTTTATACTCGATGACTCAGACACAATGTGCACTGCACAGGATCTTGGGCTTTTGATCTCAATGCTACAACCATGTAATGGGAGCAAGGAGAAGACTCAACTGAATAGTGGGGGACAGGTTGCTTGTCCCTACCTTCCACCAATTGCCTTACTTGAAGGGCTTTTCCTGCTTGGCTTAAAAATAAACATACACAATCATTGCCTCTTAAGGAGGACTTCAGACATTTATTTGCCCGGCCCGGTAACAGCCGGGTCTCCAGACTACATGAAGTAAGAAGGTTATACCTCTATGCAAGTTGCTTAAGCAAAGCAAAGCAAAGCAATAGTTCACAAGGAACTGAGCAACTAAAGTACCTGGAAACAATCAAACTCAGTCAGTACTCACGCAGACAAACTGTAAACAACAAGTTCAATCAGACAAACTATACAAGCTATGCACAAACAAAGCAAGCCAAGGCTCAAGCCTATGCTTCACAACCTACAAAACACAATTATGTTAGTGTACAAACATCAACAACATCAATTAAAGTTAATTTGAATCATTCTCCATGTGCATTGCCTTTTTGATCCTGAAAAATCAAGCAAACATTAGCAACTAGACCACTAGGCCAAGCCTAGGGTCCAAAAGCAAGAAAAAAATTAAAACAGCAAGGTATCCACCATCCAACATCAAATTAACATCAAACAAGAGCAAACATCCTTGGTCTCATGTTTATATCATCCATCATGTTCAATTCATGCACAAAACAATCCATATTGGTTCAAATGAAGCACCAAACATACAAACAGAATTATTGCATTCAAATCCATACCAAAACACATCCAAAAATTCTCAAATTAAATACACCTAAACAGGGGTCAATCAAGGTCTACCATGTCAAATTTGAGCTCCATTGGGCAAATGGAACCATGTCAATGAAAATCAACAAAAACAGACACCATTTCATGCTTCAATTCATACCATCAATGCATACATCCACTTCAAAAATTCATATCTCATTGAAAACAAAAAATAAATGGATGAGACCAAAACAAGGAGGTCCTAAAATGTGTCTAGTTCATGCATATCAAATTTCATGGCCATACAATACAATGTGAGCATTTCCCAATCATTCTACCAACCTATGTCATATGAGCTTGCACAAATGATCTCCAGAAATGAAAAATCATGATCAAATAGAAAATGCAGTGAAAAATTCTACAAAAATTCATACAACATCACGACATGCCAACCAATCATCATGCAAAATTTCATTCAATTCTAACATGTATAGGTCACTCAAAAAAATCCTGCAAGTTGACATAATGAGGTGTGACACAAATTGTCACACCTAAGTTCCAGAATTTGCTGCTCTCTAACCAGGTATCCAAAATTCATGAAATTTACATATAAATAATCCTCAATGAATCAAGAATCACCACAAAAATTTCCAGACATTTCTTTTATGATATGAGCATTTCATGATCAAATTTGTACAAGGTGTCAAAAATGCATATGTATGAAGAAACCCTAGGTCAAATAAAATATTCCCCAAGCACAACTTTGACCAATAGGTCAAAAAAAACCTACACTCAACAAGGAAGCTATAGAAAAAATTTCCATATTTTTCTGAATTTTCTACAAATTTTTATGAATTTTTAAACATGTTAATGATTTTTTATGAATTTATTAAATTAAAATGAATATCCAATGGCATTATTGTAATTAATTAAGGCGGGAGCGGGAAACAGGTAGTTTAAATTTTCAAACGAGAATGAAGATCAAACTCAACAATTTTCAGAAAACTTCCTCTTCTTCCTCCAGCACACGAAGAACACATGAACACAAAACTTTCACCAAAACAAGCAAATGGATAACCGTTGGACTCGTCTCACCACGTAGATCTCAAATATCAACTCAATTTAACCTAAAAGTTCCTCTATCTCATGAATCGATCAACTTAGGGTTTTGGTTCATAATTTCAAATCCAGATCTCTTAGCCTACAGTGCATCATTTGCTAAACTACTCACATCACCATAACCTACGTTCTATGCTCTACAAAACGCACCTAAGCACTTGAAGAATTGTGACACTCGAAAAAATCACATACCTGTAATGGCAGTGGTGTTCTAGCTGTTCTTTGCGTGCTTCAACCTCAAACAGATGAACTAGATGCTTCAGGGAGTTGAATGATGCGATTAGGTTTGATTGAAACAGCTCCTAACGCGCGAAATCACAATCCACCATGAATGATGCTTCTTTGAACAGTCGTGTTTGGAGGCTTGATTGATGATGAGAAGCAAAAACAGATGTAGAAGATGATGATACAAGATCAATGCAAGAAGAATTTCGAAGATTGATCAAGATTTGATGAAGTTTGATGAAGTTGAAGGTTTTGTATTCTTGAGGAAATTGAGAGAATGTGATGAGTTTTCAGATCTGGTTTTGGAAAGTGTGTCTTCTCTCAGGAGTTTGTTATGATTAGGAATATATACTCCAACTTAATCCATCCTTAATCACCTCAATTAGCGAAATGAAGTGAAATTAGTGAAAAAAATGAGTTATGTGAACAAAATCTGGAAAATAAGTGACTTAACAACCAAAAAACAGCTTCACACAGCAAAAAATACCCAGAAAACTGAGTTTTTGCGCGAGCGGTCGACTCATAGCCTGCTATGCGTCGACTCATAGCCTGCTATGCGTCGACCCGAAGCCTATGCGCTGACCTATGCGTCGACTCATAGCCTGCTATGCGCTGACCCGTGGTCTATGCGCTGACCCTATGCGTCGACTCATAGCCTGCAAAAAAAAAAAAAAATTTTTTTTTTTTTTTTTTTTTTTTTTTTTTTTTTTTTTTTTAAGAAGAGGAGGGCAAATTTTGAGATGTTACAACTGCCCCTATTCAATCCACTGTGAACCTGTTGATATGAACAGCCTCGGCTTTCAGATGATCAGGATGAAGAGTGATTGAATACCAAGAACAGACGAACAATTTGCACTCTGATGGGAAAATAATTAACAACGCCTGTCAGCATCGGCGAAGAAACAATCTCTGAACAACGTCGACCTGGATACCAAAATAAATGGTAACACAGGGATAACCATGGTCTGATCACCACACCTCCACGCGGGATTATCAACTCCTCTTTTTATGCTTTTCTTGAACCCCGAAATTTTCTCTTCTCTTTTTTCATTTTCTTGAACCCCGAAAATTTTCTCTTGTGCAAACGATCCTCGGATCTCTGCATTTGAACCCCGGAAAATGCCTCAGCACTCCTTTTTGCCAACATAATGAACCCCGATCTCCAATTTGAACCCCAGTCGCCTGACGATAACCCGCGATCGCCAATATGAACCCCGTTCTCCAGAAAATGCCGCAACATATCCTTTTCTCCATTTGAACCCCAGAAAATGCCTCAACATCTTCTTTTCTCCATTTGAACCCCAGAAAATGCCTCAACATTTCCTTTTCTCCATTTGATCCCCAGGAAAATGCCTCAGCATGTCCTTTTCTCCCATCTCTCGTGATAATTCCGCTAGCAACGTCGGAAATAACACCAAACCACTCTGAGGGCGACATGTCAGAGGGTATACCTTCACAAAGGAAGGTAACATGTGTATCTCTTCCTCAGAAGACACCTATAACGACCTCCATTGGCCTCAGCCAGAGTCTACGGTGACACATGAACAGAAGATAATCCTAAGGACCTCATCCCGGATATAATCTTCAACTCCATCTCCATTTGAACCCCAGAAAATGCCTCAGCATCTCCTTTTCTCCGTTTGAACCCCGAAATCGCGCTGATCGCGTAACGTCTTCTGATTTCATTTCCATCTCTGCCCGACGGAAACATTTCCTCCAATATTGCACTACTGGGGAACACTGCTGACCTGACGTCCTGATGCTAGACTCCTCAGAGTAACACCCTCACCCTCAGGCGAAATAAAGACTCCAAGCGGTAACCACGGCTTGAATTGCGCTGAACGCCAAACATTTCCCATCTCGGCTCGACGGAAAACCTCCTCCAGTATCGCACTACTGGGGAAATACCTTTACTCAAATTATAAGGCTAAACTCCTCGGAGTAACACCTTCACTGCCTGGCCAAAACCACTCCTCAAACGGTAACCACGGCTTGAGACTAGCTTATGCTTGCAATGATGTATGATTGATTTTTTCTGCGTAATGCTCCATAATTATGGAAATGCTACGCTATTATTTATTTTTCTATGCAATATGCCATGTTATTTTTTCATGATGAATGCATAAAAAACAAAAACATCCCCCTCAAGGGACCCTTCTGGGGAATACGAGACACTCTGCTGAGAACTCGCCACCACTCGGATTTCCACCCTGCTGGGGAATAACGCTGCTGCGGGGAATAAGGCAACCCTTGCTGGGGAAGAACCTCCTTTGCACCCAATCCACTCGAGAAACTGCTGGGGATAAGCACCACCAACACTCTGTGGGGAATACAACAATCTTTGACTTGCTGAGGATATCAATACTGACTCCGCTTCGGGAAAACCCTCACAGATACCTGTTGACTTCACTGGGGAAACACTCACAGAGGCTCTGCTAGGGGAATAGCAATCTCCGGACTCACCTGGGGATGCCCCACTCTATCACCTGCTGGGTAACCATCCTGACCCTGCTAGGGAAACGAATACTACTCCGCTGGGGACAACCCATGCAACCCATAGGTATAATCCGCTCAGCTGGGGATGCAAAAATCCATCCGTCCGCTACGGAAACTTGTCCAATCCTCAGGTAGGATGAACACTGCTGGAGATATATTTCATTGAAACCCGCTCCACTCGGGGAACTGCTACCCTCAGGCCTGGCTGCTGAGGAACACCATTGTAAACCTGCCGGGGATAACCATCCTGACTCGGCTGGAGAAGTCCACAGACATTGGATCTGCTGGGGAGCTAGCCCTATAACTCTGCTTGGGGACCTAGCTGGAAAATGAGAAAAGTTGGTATAGAACACCCATCGACGCATCGAACCACAGTATCCACCTTCCAGTCTCGTATCAGCTTTCCACTTTTGAGAATTCCCAGACTCATCTGGACCTTTTCTGCTCCATCATCTTGTATTCCAAGTCGCTCCGCGCTCGACGAGAAACGTACTCCTGGGATTTATACAGAAATTTCAATTTTCCGACTTTGAAGAGTCTTCTTGATTAATTTCAAAGGTCGCCGGACGTCTCTCGTCCTCTCTTCGTCACCCTTCTTCGTGCACTCGTCCCTGATCGAACTCTGCGGGGAATTACATACTTTCCAATCTTCCGATTTTGAAGAGTCTTCTTGGTTACCACCAAGGATCGTCGTACGCCTCAACGTCACTTCGTCGCTTTTCATTCATTCGTCCCTGATCGAACTCTCTAGGGATCTGTTACAAAGCTTCCATATCACAACCTGCAAGTGAGTGACGAATACCTAACAGTTCCTGCAAAACAGACCGTCAGATAAAACCGTGCCCCAGGCGTGTCAAGATTTCAACACTTGGGTCACTCAACCTTCCAAATAAGATTTCAAGCTTTCAATCTTATAAACATGCATTGGAAGGAAACCTGTATGTTTTAAAATGCAAAGATTCTTTATCAAAAATATCTGGATGTTTTTGCAATCAAAGCGGTTATGAAAAACAAAAACAAAATTATTTGACTGAATGTGCATTTTATTGATTGGAAAAGTGTGTGGCTCAAATGAGCAATACAAAAGGAAGCAATTCCTGAAAAGAGGTAATTGCGCTCAAAAGGAAAAATCTATCCTAATGGCAATGTGAAACCCGTGATCTCATCGAGTTCCAACTCGGTTACACCCCATATGTCCTCAGACTCTCCATGCTTTCTGCTTTCTGAACAAGACGATTCCAACTGATCCCTACCGGGTATTATCCATGATGCTTTAACCAAAGCGCAAACGATCATGCTAAACGCAGTTGTTCGTTTCAATCCCTCTTTTGCCTGGACCCCCCTTTCGGGTTTTTAGTCCACCGGGATACCCATTTTTGCCCAAGTCGCCTTCTCAGGTTTTCGACTTGCCGGGTGTACATTTTCATTTTTATCCCTAATTTTTGCCCGAACCTCTTTTCTGTTTTTGGTTCGCCGGGATGCCCATTTTTGCCTGGACTATTTTATTCTTTTCGTCCAGCGGGTCAATTATACGAAGTATTTTTTAACCGCGTCCGCATTCACAGGGGATGGGAAATCTTCACCATCCATGGTCGTTAACAACAAGGCTCCTCCAGAGAAAACCTTCTTGACCACGAATGGACCTTCATAATTCGGTGTCCATTTGCCCCTTCGATCGTTTTGAGGAGGAAGGATCCTTTTCAGCACCATATCACCTACGTGATACACCCGAGGTCGCACCTTCTTGTCAAAAGCACGCTTCATCCTCTGCTGGTACAACTGCCCATGACAGATGGCTGCTAGCCTCTTTTCCTCTATCAGGCTCAACTCTTCGTACCGGGTCCTTACCCATTCAGCCTCTTGCAACTTGACGTCCATCAGGACTCTCAAAGAGGGAATCTGAACCTCGACAGGTAGTACAGCCTCCATCCCATATACCAACGAGAACGGAGTTGCCCCAGTAGATGTGCGTACCGACGTTCGATACCCATGCAATGCGAACGGCAACATCTCATGCCAATCCTTGTAGGTTACCACCATTTTCTGCACAATCTTCTTTATATTCTTGTTGGCTGCCTCAACCGCCCCATTCATCTTCGAACGATAGGGAGAAGAATTGTGATGCTCAATCTTGAATTCCCGACACAGCTCTGCCATCATCTTATTATTCAAGTTAGAACCATTATCAGTAATGATTCTCTCGGGAACTCCATATCGGCAAATGATGTCTCTCTTGAGAAATCTAGCAACGACCTGCTTCGTCACATTCGTATAAGAGGCTGCTTCTACCCACTTGGTGAAGTAATCAATAGCCACTAATATGAATCTGTGCCCATTCGAAGCCGTAGGCTCTATCTTTCCAATCATATCAATGCCCCACATAGCAAACGGCCATGGAGACGACATTAAGCTCAACGGATTTGGAGGCACGTGCACCTTATCAGCATAAATCTGGCATTTATGACACTTCCGCACGAAATTAAAACATTGGGCCTCCATTGTCATCCAATAATAACCTGCTCTCAGCAGCTTCTTCACCATTGCATTCCCACTGGCATGGGTACCGAACGATCCCTCATGAACCTCTTTCATCAATTGGCTTGCTTCTGCATCATCAACACATCTGAGCAAGACCCAATCAAAATTCCGCTTATACAAAACCCCATCCTTATTCAGGTAGAACACCATGGCTAACCTCCGCAGAGTCTTTCTATCTTTCTTCGATGCTCCCTCAGGATACTCTTGAGTCTCTAGATAGCGCTTGATATCATAATACCACGGTTTCTCATCATCAGAGGCCGTATCAACAGCAAACACATAAGCCGGTCTATCCAGACGTCCCACTTCAACATGGGGGAACTGATTCCACCTCTGCACCTTAATCAAGGCGGCCAGAGTAGCCAAAGCATCTGCCAAAGGGTTCTCCTCTCTGGGCACGTGATGCATCTTCACCTTAGTAAAAAACGTCAACAATCTCCTCGTATAATCTCGATACGGAACCAAATGAGATTGATGCGTATACCATTTTCCGTTAACCTGATTTATCACCAGAGCTGAATCTCCATATATCACAAGGTTCTTGATTCTCAAATCAATAGCCTCCTCAATACCCAATATGCAAGCTTCATATTCAGCTACGTTGTTGGTACACTCAAATGTTAGCCGGGCAGCAAAAGGAATATGGGATCCTTTCGGCGTAACCAAAACAGCACCAACACCGCTTCCGTTCACGTTAACGGCCCCATCAAACATCAGAATCCATTTGGATTCAGGGTCAGGCCCCTCCTCCGGGATCGGTTCCTCGCAATCTTTCGATTTGAGAAACATGATGTCCTCATCAGGGAATTCAAACTTCATCGGTTGATAATCATCAATGGGTTGCTGGGCGAGGTAATCAGACAATACACTCCCCTTGATCGCTTTCTGAGAGGTGTACTGAATATCATATTCTGTCAAAATCATTTGCCACCTTGCAACCCGTCCGGTCAATGCTGGCTTCTCGAAAATGTACTTGATCGGATCCATCTTGGAAATCAACAAAGTGGTATGAACCAACATGTACTGCCTTAGTCGGCGAGCAGCCCAGACCAAAGCACAGCAAGTTTTCTCGAGCAGTGAATATCTTGTTTCACAGTCGGTAAACTTTTTTCTAAGGTAGTATATGGCATGCTCTTTTCGACCAGACTCGTCATGTTGCCCCAATACACACCCCATAGACCCCTCGAGGACTGTCAGGTACAGAATTAACGGTCTTCCCTCCACAGGAGGCATCAGAATCGGAGGCTCCTGCAAATACTCTTTTATTTTTTCAAACGCCGCTTGGCAATCATCATTCCACCTAACCGTTTGATCTTTTCTCAACAATTTGAATATCGGTTCACACGTGGCCGTTAAGTGAGATATGAACCGTGAAATGTAGTTCAATCTACCTAAGAAACCACGAACCTCCTTCTCTGTTCTCGGTTCAGGCATTTCTTTTATTGCTTTTACTTTTGCAGGATCAACCTCAATTCCTTTCTCACTTACAATGAACCCCAGCAGTTTACCGGACCGCACTCCGAACGTGCACTTATTCGGATTCAACCTCAGTCTGAATTGTCTCAGCCGGTCAAACAACTTGGCCAGATCTACCAAATGCCCCTCTTCTGTCTGGGACTTTGCTATCATGTCATCAACATAGCATTCAATTTCATGATGAATCATATCATGAAACAAAGTCACCATAGCTCTCTGATAAGTAGCACCGGCGTTTTTGAGACCAAATGGCATTACCTTGTAACAAAAGGTGCCCCACGGTGTAATGAACGTTGTTTTCTCCATATCATCTGGCGACATTTTGATCTGATTATAGCCAGAAAAGCCATCCATGAAGGAAAATACCGAGAATTGAGCTGTATTATCTACCAACACGTCAATGTGAGGTAGTGGAAAATCATCTTTCGGACTAGCTCTATTCAGATCTCGGTAGTCCACACACATTCTCACCTTCCCATCCTTCTTCGGGACTGGAACAATGTTCGCAACCCATGGCGGATAATTAGTGACAGCAAGGAAACCAGCATCCCACTGCTTCTGCACTTCCTCTTTAATTTTCATTGCCATGTCAGGTCGAGTTCTGCGCAACTTCTGCTTCACTGGAGGATAATCTGTTCTCAACGGTAGCTTGTGCACAACGATATCGGTATCCAACCCTGGCATATCTTGATAAGACCAGGCAAAGATGTCGACATACTCTTTCAACAACACTACCAATCTGCTCTTAACACTTTCCTCCAAAGCAGCCCCGATTTTCACTTCTTTCTTAACCTCATCGGTACCCAGATTCACAACCTCAATCTGTTCCTCATGTGGCTGAATCACCTTCTCCTCTTGTTTTAACAACCTGGCTAATTCCCCTGGCAGTTCACAATCTTCTTCGTCTTCTTCTTCAGCAAGATAGATCGGATTGTCGAAGTCATACGAGGGTGTAACAGGATTGTTATCAATGAGATCCGGAGAGGAATTGCATCTGCATGAATGTTGATTCATGCACTGCTTTAGAACCGGTGTGAGAAATCGAAAAAGAAAAATGAAAACATTGCCATTTTTATTTCGTTTTTATTTTTTAAACTGCAAAAATAAATGAAAAACAGGGAACACCGCTTTTTGATTGAAAAACATCCTTTTATTAATGATGCAAAATTCTGCAAATTTAAACATGAGGTGGCCCTTACAATGGACCATTACGTGTCGGGCAACACGCATGGTTTGCATGCAAATAAGAAAGAAACAAGAAAAATATTACTCTTCGAGGAGAGTGACCCGGATGATCTCTTCGGCCTTCCAGTTGCGGATTTCAATCCCTGGTTCGCACGGCGTTATCCATTGATCCATGTCACAGTCGCTGTCAGAGTCTTCACCCAGCATGCAGATGTGATCCGGATCCAGCATTCCGGCGCTTGTGAAAGTAACTGACGCCCGACGTCCTCTTCCTTGCCCTGAGCCTCGGCCAGGCTGATATCCAACCCCGAACCTGTCTTTCTTCTCAGGAATCTCCATCATTTTGCCCCAACCAGGAGCCTCTCCGCTCTTAACCACCTCAGCGGCCTGCTTGTAGGAAGCGATGGATGGTTTCTCTTCCTCCTGCTTAGCAAACAGAGCATTCTCCACCTTAACGGTTTCAAATGCCTGGCTAGGCGTCTCCCAGATTTCTCCATCCATCTCTACGTACTTGAATGAAGACAGGTGGCTGACGAAAATGTCTTCCTCTCCGCAGACGGTGACGACTTGACCTCCCCAGACATATTTCAGCTTCTGGTGCAAAGTCGATGTAACTGCTCCCGCAGCATGGATCCATGGCCTACCCAACAAACAACTGTAGGCTGGCTGGATGTCCATAACATAGAAGGTTGACTTAAACACCTCCGGGCCAATCTTTACTGGTAACTCCACCTCCCCGAATACGGCTCGCTTTGACCCATCAAATGCACGCACTATCAAATCAGTCGGGGCCAAAATCAGCCCTTCACAGTTCAATTTGGCCAAGGCTTTCTTAGGCAACACGTTCAAAGAAGAGCCGGTATCAACCAGCACATGCGAAAGCACGGCTCCTTTGTATTCCATTGCAATGTGTAAAGCCCGATTGTGGTTCCTTCCATCCACGGTCAAATCCATATCAGTAAAGCCCAACCCATGGCTAGCATGCACGTTGGATACGACCGTCTCTAGTTGGTTGATCGTGATCTCTTGAGGCACATAAGCTTTCTTCAGAATCTTTAACAGAGCTTCCCTATGTCCCTCAGAACTCAACAGCAGTGAAAGAATTGAAACCTTTGAAGGAGTCTGCTGCAAATGATCCACCAATTTATACTCTGACTTTTTAATGATTCTGAGGAACTCCTCCGCATCATCATCAATTTTGTTATCCGACCCCGCGGGCGCCGGTGTCATCACAGGAGTACTACCACTATCTGCCACAGCCTTTCCCTTTGCCCTGGCTAAAGCCTCGGCCTTTTCCTTTTTATCTTTTTCTTCCTCCCCCCTCCTCAAAGCATCGGGAGCAAACAGCCTTCCACTGCGAGTGAAACCGCTGGGACCGGCATTATCCACCTTTAGCACGGTGGTTTCACTAGCAGATTGTTCTTCCAACCTCTCACCATTACAATATACCTCTCCCCCATAATGCCATGGCACGGCATCCTCTTTGTCGTATGGAATCGGCCCAGGTACCGTGATGGTAACTGGAGCCTCCTCCACCAGGTTAGACAAATCAACCGGATCGTAGAAAATGGTTATGGTGGAAACCTCTTCCTTCTCTTCACCAGCCCTTTCAATCAGAATAACCCCTGCGTCCATCAGCCCCTGGACATGCTTCCGCAGAAGCTCACAACCGTTTGCAGAAGTAGTGCACTCAGCACACTCAGACCCGCAGCCCGGATATACCCCATTCATCAACAATTGTCTTTTCAACTCAGCCAAAGGCGTCCTCAGTTGATCAACCTCAGACAGTCCAACCCTATTTTCCTCAGAAATTGCGTTCACCCCCCTTTGACCATGCGCAGGCATGGGATTTGCATTGACATTGGGGGATGGAGCAAAATTAATCGCCTTGGAATCCACTAAGTCTTGAACTGTGTGCTTAAAAGCTTTACAGTTCTCAATGTTGTGCCCGGGCGCACCCGAGTGGAATTCACATTTAGCATTCTCATCATAACTGGGCGGCCTTTGATCAGGTCTCAAAGGTGCCAGAGTTCTAGTTTGCACAAGGCCCAAATCCTGCAGCTTCTTAAACAAGAAAGCATAGCTCACTGGAGGCCTATCAAACTGACGATCCTGTGCTCTGCCACGGATCTGATAACCAGCCCTTTGCTGCCTCTGCTGAAAGGGTTGTTGTCTCTGTTGCTGTTGCTGCTGTTGTTGCTGTGTTGGCTGAGACTCAGCAGGAATTGTTACCGCAGCATTGTGCTGGAAGTAACGGTCCCTACTGGGTCCACGTTGTGTATAGACTGCACTGGTGTCTCCTTCCTTCTTCCTCTGCCCACCATTACTACCGAATGGCTTTTTCGAACCTGAAGAAGAAGAAGACGCACCACTCTGGATCTTGCCCAGTTTTAACCAACTTTCAATACGCTCTCCAGCTACCACTATATCTGAGAAGTTGGTCACAGGACATCCTACCATTCTTTCCGCAAAGGGCCCCTGCAATGTCCCCATAAACAAATCCGACATCTCCCTGTCCACCAGAGGAGGTTGCACCCTCGCAGCCAGTTCTCTCCATCGCTGAGCATACTCCTTGAATCCTTCGTTATGCTTTTGAGACATACCCTGCAGCTGGGTACGACTCGGAGCCATATCAGCATTAAATTGGTATTGCTTAAAGAAAGCATCTCCCAAATCTTGCCAGCTTTTGATATCGGACGATCTCAACTTGGTGTACCATTCCAAGGAGCCTCCAGACAGGCTGTCCTGGAAAAAGTACATCCACAGTTTTTGATCCGCGGTGTATGCTGAGATTTTGCGGACAAATGCCTGGAGATGAGTTTCCGGGCAGGAACTACCGTTGTATTTATCGAACGCAGGCGCCTTGAACTTCTGAGGAATCACAATTCCCTCCACCAATCCCATGTTGGACATGTTTACCATCCCAGGCGTGGCATAGCTCTCAAGCACTTTTATCTTCTCAGCCAGCAGCTGAATTTCCTTGTTCTGAGGAGGAATGTCATAAGGCACAAAAGGCTCATTTCGCATAGAGAACTGGTCAGCCTCTCTATCTTCCTCCTGATCTTCGTCAAAACCATAAAACGGAGGCACAAAGTTGTCTTTCGTATTCTGCCCCGGTTGGCCACCAACACCACCAGCATTATTCACCAGACCAACTGTTGTCCTCTTTCCACCATCACGAGCTCCCTGCCCCTGGTTGGAGACTCCATCCAGGTTGACCCCACTGTTTGCTGCAGAAACCCGCTCGAGTTTCTCAACTTTATCTGCCAACGCTTTCTGACCAATTGCAAAGCCTTGCATTATATTGATCAGCTCGTTCATTTTATCCTTCAGTTCAAGCATATCAGCACTGGGAAGCTCCATGAGTCTGGGAGTATTCCTTCTGGTATAATATCTGTGAGGGCGTGTTGAGCGCAAAGGTACTGTCCTTCGAGCGCGAGCAATGATTCCTGTCACAAGCAAGCACGTTAATAACAAACACCTGCAAAATAAAGCACAGTCATTATGATCAATGCATGGATGCAGTGTCTATTCATATGAAGGACCCTTTGTCTCTCGACCCTGGCATCATCGAGACAAATAATAATCCGGCATCAATATTCAGTCATTCAACATTTGATTTTGTCGTGCAGATCGGAGATATGTGATTTAGCAAGAATACCCCCAACCATGTGTGTGCTCGTGTAAGTGCATACGGTAAAGCAAATAAAGCTTGAAGATCAATCATTGAATGAAAATCACCATCACATAGCAGAAAGTGCACCAACAGTGCCATAGTCATACATCAAGTCAGATAAAGTCAGATACAATCCTCCGGAATAGGAAAGAAATATAGGCAAAATGAATTCCGTCAACAAGCCTGACGGTAATCCACAACAAATGAAAGATCTACACAGATGAGGGTCCCGCAGGTGGCCCCATCTCATCTTCCATCCTCGCGAACTCTGCGGCGAACCTGAGCTCGGTATTCTCCTGCTGCAATCTCCCAACTTCCTTCTGATGAATCTTCATCTGTCTGAAGTAATGGTCTCTCTCAGCAACATAATGATCTCTCTCAGCCCTGATCTTCAGATTCTCTGCTTCCTTGACCTTCAGCTTGGTCTCCCACTCAGCAATGAGGCTTCTGACTCTCTCCTCTCTCTGATCCCTGGCAAGGATTTGCCTCCTCTTCTCATCCTCAATGACCTTCGATGCTCTGAACAGCTTCTCCCTCGTGATGTCGTGCTCCCGGTTGGATGATGCTAAAGCTTGGCTGATCTCCCCATAGTAGGCTGTATCCATTTCGAAGCGTTTGGCCTCCAAAGCATGTCGCTTGTCTTGTTCTTCCATCTTTACCTTGATCTCCTGATTAACTGCCTGAAAACGAGCAACATTTCTCTCCAACTCAACTTTCTCTGCAAGTAACTGGTCTCTGGCCCTCTTCATCTCAAGGAATTCTTCCATGCTGACAGAAGAACTTGGACCCTCAATCATAGGACACGCAGGATCACCTCCAGGAAATGGTAGAAATGTAGCTTCAATCCTCTTTCGCAACCAATCTTTGAATAGTGGAAAATACCGACAGTTAACTTCCCCATAAGGAACCTTACCCTTCCTCTGAATGTCACGCCACTCATCCAATACCTGCCTCAGCTTAGTCTGGTTACCATCAATCGGGAAATAGAAGGACTCCTGAATCTCTTGCCCGAGAGGAGGACCCTCTATAGCAAACCCCATCTGTCTCCTGAGAAGCATTGGGTTGTAATTAATGCAACCCTGAACTCCTACCAAAGGCACATTAGGTAAACTCCCACAACTGCATATAAGATCTCTTCCAGCCAGACCATTATGAGTCCAAGAAATATCATCAGCCCGCAGACCCATCAACCTGAAGGACCACTTGACACTAGGATCAATCTGAACGAAGGCACCTCGAGAAGGCAAATACCCCATGAACCATTTGAAGAGCAACTGGGAACAACATCTGATCAAGCCACCACGCCTCTTCTCATTCCTGTTATGCACTGAATAGTAAACATCCCCGACCAGAGTAGGAATAGGGTTCTTCTGCATGAACAATCTGATAGCATTATAGTCCACAAAATTCTTCTGATTAGGAAACAAAACAATCCCATAAATGCTCACAGCAATCAATGCGCACACCGTCTTCCAGTTACCCATAGCAGCATGTTCCTTGGTATTAGCCTCCAAGAAACTCAAATGAAAACCGGGTAACTTCCCCTTTTCCTTCAATCCTTCCTTGACCATTTCCGGACTCAAATAAAGAGCACGTGAAATTCCAAGGACATCAGGCTCTGCTCTGGTGACATGGAACGGAATCTGATCACGGATCTGAATACTCAGGATGCCAGCATAGTCCTCCATCAGAGGTCCCAACAGATAATCTGGAAATACAAAGCATCTCAGCCCCGGGTCATAAAACTGGAGAAGGGTATGGATGGCGCTTCTGTCACTGTCAGTGAGCCTGAAAACCATCTTCAGGATACCGCCATATGCCTCTCTAAACGTCCCCACATGGTCGGGAGTGATCAATGCTATCATCTCCTTTAGCACACCAATCTCTGGATCGAAGAAACTGTAGGCAATGTTGTATCTCAGGCCGGTCCTCATCTCTAAACAGAAAGTCTCTCAACCAGAATCTCGATCAAAAGTGTCCCTGCATATGGATAAACATGTGTTAGATGCAATTAATGCAAGATGTAATGATGCTGATGAATGAATGCAATGCGTTGCCATCCTCCAAGCTATCTGATCATCTGCACTGAATCTGGTCTCCGAACTGATCATAACCATCTGAGGAACACAATCACAATTCTGACCCACGGGTTCCGAAATAAACGGAAGACAGATACATCATCATCACCACTGGTCTCTGATCAGACACACCATCACCATCTGAATCGGCCCAGGGAATCCGAAATAAACGGATCCCCACTGATAAAATATCTCGGCGCGGGGAATCCTGAAATAAACGGACCCCCCCTGATAAATATCTCGGCCCGGGGAATCCTGAAATAAACGGATCCCCACTGATAAATGCCACGGACAACACTCCGGCGTCTCAAAAATAAACGGCCATAAATCCGACTTATAAATATGACTCGGATCCACGGAACCATTAGTCGCCATCTGAGTCACCATCAATCACCAACAGTCACCATCTGTACCTGTTAAAATGATCATTCCCTCCCCACTCACGGGTGTCATCTAGGCCAGGGTAAAGTCGAAAGAAACGCAGCATAAATAACCTTTCGCAGAATACCATCATATACACACCCGAAGTATGTAACGATAATATCCCACCAGGGTCTGAACTGCTCGTGATATCAATGTTCCGCTAAGTGGCGCCATACCACCCGCTTCCCATGAATCACTCTATTCCTAGGTTTCCTAGATTTCACTCATAGCCAGGGTATTGGGCCTTTTACCTCGAGTAACTCCCACCCCAAAACAGAGGAACCACCTGTATAGAGGACGGCAACAACATGATAGTATGATGCATGCAGACATTAAATGCAAATATATACACAATCAGAATAATAAATGCAATAAATAACACACACAAGCAACCTAAACTAATCCTAGAACGCTAGGAAGGACTCGCTTAGGGACGATGGACCAGCACAGGTCTACATCGTAGACAGTCCCCAGCAGAGTCGCCAGCTGTCGCATCCTGCGAAAAATCAACCGGCGAGCTAAAAAGAAAAAAAACACAGAGCCGCCACTAAACGTTATTTATCCCAAGATAGGGAAAGGAAACGCTCAGAGAAACCTGGAAAGACATGGTCTCGCGACCAGAGAGAAAAGGTTCGGGAGTCGGTTACGCGAGGGGAAGGTATTAGCACCCCTCACGTCCTAGGTACTCCTAGGGATCCACGTCCTAGAATAAAGAAAAGGTTGCTAAACATCACACACACACACGGGGAACGCAGGTGGGGTTAAGAGAAACGAGCTCGATAAGGTATCGCACCTTATGCCTACATATCTTGTCTGGAACAAGAATCAGAGCCACTGTAGTTCGGCTTACGCACGCCAAACAACACAAAACAATCATACACATGCAAGGGTGGCAAACATGGAGCCCGACAACCACTGGATGGAATTACGTCGGCATCCGAACCAAAACATGCACTCAAATGGGCAAACAGGGAGCCCGACAGCCAATCACTGGGCTTATGTCGGCATCCGAACCCAAACACACATAATCAGATAACAATTAAACACACGCAAAAAGAAAAAAGTTGCCCGGAGTGGTCTCGCACGACCACCTGCCTACATACCTCGTCTGGCACGAGGATCAGGGCGATGTAGTTCCCCTGAAAGGGACCAAATTGCTAACCAGAAACCGGGGAAAGATACACAACTAGGGAGCTGAGACTCGAGCCTAATGTTGTCATGCATCGTTAACCCTAAGTTCGGTTTTCTATCCTACTTGCATAAGCAAACTAACCTAACCAGGAAAGAAGCTAGCACACAAGCATACAATCATATCATACATCAAATGAGAACAGGCATCTCAAACAAGCATGTCAATCAAATATTCACAGAGCACACGCTATAACCAAACAAGGGGCTCAATCAATCAGGTTTGACTGCCTAAGCAAGTCGTCTGTACGGGCTGTGTTTGCTCTTAACCTTGCCATTACGAGGCTAAGGTGAAGCAGATGAAAGGATGAAGTGAGGATGAGACCTCACAGCTCTTATCCCTAACCAGGGAGGGCTGACAAATGAGCATGGGTCCAGAATAGGGGAACCCTTTTATACTCGATGACTCAGACACAATGTGCACTGCACAGGATCTTGGGCTTTTGATCTCAATGCTACAACCATGTAATGGGAGCAAGGAGAAGACTCAACTGAATAGTGGGGGACAGGTTGCTTGTCCCTACCTTCCACCAATTGCCTTACTTGAAGGGCTTTTCCTGCTTGGCTTAAAAATAAACATACACAATCATTGCCTCTTAAGGAGGACTTCAGACATTTATTTGCCCGGCCCGGTAACAGCCGGGTCTCCAGACTACATGAAGTAAGAAGGTTATACCTCTATGCAAGTTGCTTAAGCAAAGCAAAGCAAAGCAATAGTTCACAAGGAACTGAGCAACTAAAGTACCTGGAAACAATCAAACTCAGTCAGTACTCACGCAGACAAACTGTAAACAACAAGTTCAATCAGACAAACTATACAAGCTATGCACAAACAAAGCAAGCCAAGGCTCAAGCCTATGCTTCACAACCTACAAAACACAATTATGTTAGTGTACAAACATCAACAACATCAATTAAAGTTAATTTGAATCATTCTCCATGTGCATTGCCTTTTTGATCCTGAAAAATCAAGCAAACATTAGCAACTAGACCACTAGGCCAAGCCTAGGGTCCAAAAGCAAGAAAAAAATTAAAACAGCAAGGTATCCACCATCCAACATCAAATTAACATCAAACAAGAGCAAACATCCTTGGTCTCATGTTTATATCATCCATCATGTTCAATTCATGCACAAAACAATCCATATTGGTTCAAATGAAGCACCAAACATACAAACAGAATTATTGCATTCAAATCCATACCAAAACACATCCAAAAATTCTCAAATTAAATACACCTAAACAGGGGTCAATCAAGGTCTACCATGTCAAATTTGAGCTCCATTGGGCAAATGGAACCATGTCAATGAAAATCAACAAAAACAGACACCATTTCATGCTTCAATTCATACCATCAATGCATACATCCACTTCAAAAATTCATATCTCATTGAAAACAAAAAATAAATGGATGAGACCAAAACAAGGAGGTCCTAAAATGTGTCTAGTTCATGCATATCAAATTTCATGGCCATACAATACAATGTGAGCATTTCCCAATCATTCTACCAACCTATGTCATATGAGCTTGCACAAATGATCTCCAGAAATGAAAAATCATGATCAAATAGAAAATGCAGTGAAAAATTCTACAAAAATTCATACAACATCACGACATGCCAACCAATCATCATGCAAAATTTCATTCAATTCTAACATGTATAGGTCACTCAAAAAAATCCTGCAAGTTGACATAATGAGGTGTGACACAAATTGTCACACCTAAGTTCCAGAATTTGCTGCTCTCTAACCAGGTATCCAAAATTCATGAAATTTACATATAAATAATCCTCAATGAATCAAGAATCACCACAAAAATTTCCAGACATTTCTTTTATGATATGAGCATTTCATGATCAAATTTGTACAAGGTGTCAAAAATGCATATGTATGAAGAAACCCTAGGTCAAATAAAATATTCCCCAAGCACAACTTTGACCAATAGGTCAAAAAAAACCTACACTCAACAAGGAAGCTATAGAAAAAATTTCCATATTTTTCTGAATTTTCTACAAATTTTTATGAATTTTTAAACATGTTAATGATTTTTTATGAATTTATTAAATTAAAATGAATATCCAATGGCATTATTGTAATTAATTAAGGCGGGAGCGGGAAACAGGTAGTTTAAATTTTCAAACGAGAATGAAGATCAAACTCAACAATTTTCAGAAAACTTCCTCTTCTTCCTCCAGCACACGAAGAACACATGAACACAAAACTTTCACCAAAACAAGCAAATGGATAACCGTTGGACTCGTCTCACCACGTAGATCTCAAATATCAACTCAATTTAACCTAAAAGTTCCTCTATCTCATGAATCGATCAACTTAGGGTTTTGGTTCATAATTTCAAATCCAGATCTCTTAGCCTACAGTGCATCATTTGCTAAACTACTCACATCACCATAACCTACGTTCTATGCTCTACAAAACGCACCTAAGCACTTGAAGAATCGTGACACTCGAAAAAATCACATACCTGTAATGGCAGTGGTGTTCTAGCTGTTCTTTGCGTGCTTCAACCTCAAACAGATGAACTAGATGCTTCAGGGAGTTGAATGATGCGATTAGGTTTGATTGAAACAGCTCCTAACGCGCGAAATCACAATCCACCATGAATGATGCTTCTTTGAACAGTCGTGTTTGGAGGCTTGATTGATGATGAGAAGCAAAAACAGATGTAGAAGATGATGATACAAGATCAATGCAAGAAGAATTTCGAAGATTGATCAAGATTTGATGAAGTTTGATGAAGTTGAAGGTTTTGTATTCTTGAGGAAATTGAGAGAATGTGATGAGTTTTCAGATCTGGTTTTGGAAAGTGTGTCTTCTCTCAGGAGTTTGTTATGATTAGGAATATATACTCCAACTTAATCCATCCTTAATCACCTCAATTAGCGAAATGAAGTGAAATTAGTGAAAAAAATGAGTTATGTGAACAAAATCTGGAAAATAAGTGACTTAACAACCAAAAAACAGCTTCACACAGCAAAAAATACCCAGAAAACTGAGTTTTTGCGCGAGCGGTCGACTCATAGCCTGCTATGCGTCGACTCATAGCCTGCTATGCGTCGACCCGAAGCCTATGCGCTGACCTATGCGTCGACTCATAGCCTGCTATGCGCTGACCCGTGGTCTATGCGCTGACCCTATGCGTCGACTCATAGCCTGCAAAAAAAAAAAAATTTTTTTTTTTTTTTTTTTTTTTTTTTTTTTTTTTTTTTTTTTAAGAAGAGGAGGGCAAATTTTGAGATGTTACAGGGTAGAATGTGGAACCATGTTTTTTCGGTTAAGGAAGATTTATGATGAATACACTTTTGATGATGACAACTAAAGGAAAATACAAAGCGGTTAAAGATGCAATCAGACTAAATAGGGTTTGATGAGTTTCATGCTTTGATGATTGACACCTAAATAGAATATAACTCAAGCCCCATCTCCAAATAAAGTTCAAGAAAGTGTTTATAAGATTAAATCAACTTATATAACTTGAAATGAGTGAAATCTCTCCCTGTCATGTTTTACTGAATAATATTTTAAAAGAAAATGGGCATTTTTGTAATGTTATATGTAACGCCCTAAACAACTTTCAGGATTACCGACTGACCCCACAAGCTAACACATGTCTTTTTAGCATGTTTTGTCCTCACTCACACACTTCCCGAGAAACTTCCCAGGAGGTCACCCATCCAAATACTACTCCAAGTCAAACACGCTTAACTATGGAGTTCTTATCTGTTAGGCTACCGAAAACAAGATGCATCTTGTTTTCGATAACCTAACAAATAAGAACTTCATAGTTAAGCCTTGCTTGACTTGGAGTAGTATTTGGATGGGTGACCTTCTGGGAAGTTTCTCGGAAAGCGTGTGAGTAAGGAAAAATCATGATGAAAAGACTCGTGTTGGTTTATAGGGTTAGTCGATAATCTTGAAAGCAATTTAGGACGTTACAAATGGTATCAGAGCCAAACCTCTCCCAGTACGATATGGTTCGAGGACAAACCAAGTGAAAGCTGGTGGGAATGTAACGCCAGAGAGGCCAAAGAGTGGTTACATGTTACACCCGAGGGCAAGGGAGTGGTTGTCGGTGCATGAGGCATGACAATGAGACACTCATAGCAGCTTCTAGGGAAAAACTCGAATTCACATCAGAATGAGAGGGATCCTGAGGTTGTGCATGTATGTGGATGCATGGTTGAATGAAGACTTATAAGGATTAATTGGTACTACCTATACCAATAAGAAACATCTTCTTTTCAGTAGCCTAACAGATAAGAACTCCATAGTTAAGCGTGCTTGACTTAGAGTAGTGTTTGGATGTGTGACCTTCTGGGAAGTTTCTCGGAAAGCGTGTGAGTGAAGACAAAACATGCTGAAAAGACCTGTGTTGGTTTGTGGGGTCAGTCGGTAATCATGAAAGCATTCATGGGCATTACAAATGGTATCAGAGCCAAACCTCTCCTAGTACGATGTAGTTTGGGGACGAACCAAGCGGAAGTTGGTGGGCATGTAACACCTGAGGCCAGAGAGGCCAAAGAGTGGTTACATGTTACACCCGAGGGCGAGGGAGTGGTTGTCGGTGCACAAGGCATGACAATGAGACACTCCTAACAGCTTCTAGGTGTAAGACCCCAATTTTGACCCTAAGATCCCTCATACAATTTCATCATATGGACTAGCATTGGGATCACACATTGGCATCCTCCTTACCCCTCTTTCATTGGGTTTTTTTTTGGAAGATATCACCAAGCACCATGTGATTGTATCATACTTGTATATTATCATTTTACTAACCAAAATACCAAAAATATGTCTTTGCATTTGTCTAACTCTTTTGTAGGTAGGGCATGATCCCCATTGATCCATCAAGTTCATATCTAGGGTTTAAGACCCTCATGGCTAAGAGCACAACCAAGGATTGATCCACAATGTCTCTAAGTATCATATATGAGTCCCAATGATCTTTACATGTTATTTTGATCAAGATTTCTTCAAGAGTTTAGAATTGGTTTGCCTTGGGAACCCTAGTTTATCTGGGTATTTTGAGTAACTTCTTCAACAAGCTTCCTCACCAATTGATCAAATATTTCAAGGGGCATCTCAAAATTCATCAACTTATGCATATATGATCTACCATGAGCCTAAAAAGTCAAGATAATTTCAAGTTAGCAAGTTGGTTGTTGGTGGTTGGCCAGATGAATTCATATGATCAAAACTGTGTCTCCCTAGATCTTATCTCCTACAATTTTCATCATATGAAAATGATTCCAAGAGAAACGTTACTCTAAATGACATTCCAAACAACTTTCATGTTGAAGTATATAGCTAATTTTTCTTGGAAAGTCATTTTCTATGTTAAAATATTATAGGTGATTTTGTCTAAACCTTAATTTGAAAGTCAACTTCCCAAGTCCATAACTTGCTCAATTTTTATGAGATGAAAGATTTCCAAGTTGAACAATCAAATTCAAGATGTCTAATTTAACTTTGATGTTTGGAGTGAGAGCTAAATCAACTTTTATGAGCATGTGATATGAGGATACATTATAGGTCATTTTGGACCAATACCATTGAACAAGTGATTTTCCTCAACTTCAAAAATGCATAAGTCACTCATTCTAAATCCAAATTATGTCAAATTGGTGACCATTTTTAGGGTCTTTTAAAGAACTACAACTTTGATGAAGACACTTTTCTCATTTGGAGCTCACATAAAAAGTTAAGCAAGGTGGAACAATGAAGTATATGACTTAGCACTTATAAATTTTTTCAACATGTTGAAATTTCCAAACTTCCACCTCAAAATCCACCATGAAACAAGTTCCAAATGGAAAGGTGTTCAAACATAAGAGTTGTTCCTCTTGATCTAAGCTTTCCAAAGAAAATTCATTCATTCATTTTGGACCAAGTTTTCTAGGGCTGCGCATGGTGTTAACAGGTCTGCATCAGTTGATAAAATCAAAACTTCAAATGGTCATTTCACATTTCCTTGCCATTCAAGCTTCATCCAAACTTCAGCACAATTGAATTTGGACCTTAGTGCATTGCTTCATGGGCCTGTACACGCCATGCAACCATGAGCATTGCATTGCCAATTTTGGAAGAAATTTCAAGTGTGTAAATAACACTCCAATTTGCTATAAATAGAGACCCTCTGAGCTCATTTGAGAGGACCCTTGCGCGCCAGCTTTACCCCCACTCTTCAAACCCTCATAATTCAAAGGAAAACCTAATAATTTTCACTTGAAAATTGAGTTTGAATCTCACTGTTTGGAGATTCAAAAACTCCAGGATCCAAAGCTTTGTACCAATCCTAAACCACTTCTGCAAGCTATTGGAGCAAGATCAAACGTGAATTGAAGCAAGAGAGACCAAGTACTGCACAACATTGAAGGTATATTCCATATTTTTTCTTATCTTCGATTCTCACTCAATTCTCATCAATTCTCTTGGATCTTTGGTTGTCTGAAGTCCTACCAATATAGGCAAGAAGATCGAGTTACTTTGAGGTCAAATCGAAGCAACTCAGTTGACACACCTCAAAATTCAACTCATCATATCTTTCTATATATTTGGAGTTAGTTAAAATTGAGGTCAGATTCGTGCTCTATGCCATTTTCTCTTTCAGATCATGTCCTCCTTTTTTTTTATTTTAATCATGGTGATGATTGAACTAGTTCGGCGAGGTTCGCCTAAGAAGGTGACCGGCCTTTTGCTCCAGCAGTGAGGTGGCACGGTTTAGAACCATTGATTTGGTTTAAAATGTTTTAATCATAGGCGTTGGTTTGGATGACCAGTGTTACAGCGCGCTGACTGCGTTCCATCATGAAACGCGCGTTTGTGTCCACTTGATCTGCCACCTCAATTAATGAGGGAGATCAAGTGGTCCACATTTTTTTGTAATTTATGATTTTCATTTTATTCCTTTGATTTTCATTAATTCATATTAACTTTAATATTGATCCAAAAAATATGAGAGTTTCACCAATTTTTTTTAAATAAAATCCTCTTTCATATTCTGAATTAAAATTATTTTTTGGATCATTATTAATATTTTTCATGATTTAATTGATATTGTGATCATTTTTAATTGTTTAAAAATACTTTTTAATTGTGCATTTGTGTGTTGCTTGATTCTAAAATGTCCAAGGGAATCTGGGTTTCTATATGGCATTCTTGCCTATTGGATTGCTACCCATTGGTCAGATCTCTTCAATTCGTCCTTTTGTGTGTGACCCTGTAGGTTTTTGCGACATTGGAAATTATATTAAATCACATAATTTAACATAATAAGTATTGAGCAGTATCTAGCAACACATCACTTCTACCCAAGACACGAGAATGTCATATGATCTGAAAAATCCCTTTTTGTGATCATACTTGTGTGTATAATTACCCTTTTTTCCCTTATGTCTATGTTGAACACAAGGCATAGACCGTGTCATCCTTGTCCAGCTTAATATTGGGCCCTTAGACATTTATCCTGTTACGCAGGATGTGCAAATTCTATCTAGGTCACTCATGTCCCTCAACATGCTTCTTGGAGTACCCATCAATTGTCTTTATGGTCATCCAGTTACGAACAATGTTTGATCAACAATAAAGCACTCGAATCTACATCAGGTAGAAGGGTGGTATACATCACTATCACCATGAGAATAACTTATGACACTTTGCATAACATTCTATGTATTATTCTCATAGCGGGTCAATCCAGTATAAATATTACTCCTAATATTCATACTTATGTTTAAGACTTGATAACTCCTTATCCATGATCCATGAGATGTGATCATCAGTCTATATACATAATAGTCTTAATGCTTTAATGTTATCCCACTTCACAATAAAGCCCGACTACATATACTTTAAGAATAGTGTCCTTATGTTTAATGGGACCTCATGATCAAGTCACACTTGATACATTAAATGGACTAGCTATTTTTGGGACTTCTATAAACAAACATAAAAAAAGAAAAAACCTTTTATTATTAATAAATAATTCGATACAAGTACCAAAAGTATTGGCCTCCATGGCTTACACCAACAAAATATCCATATACATCCAGAATTTTGATTCTCAAGTTGATAGCCTCTTCAAGACCCATAATGCACGTTTCATACTCTGCGATGTTGTTCGTACCAGTGAATGTCAATCTTACGGTAAATGGAATATGAGAACCTTGAGGAGTTACAATGACTGCCCCAATTCCATTTCCATAAGCATTAACAGCTCCATCAAATATCAAGCCCCAATGGGATTCTGGATCTGGCCCTTCGCTTGGCAACGATTCATCAGTATCTTTCGCTTTTAAGTACATTACATCCTCATCGGGGAAGTCAAATAGAATGGATTGATAGTCGTCAATTGGATGGTGAGCTAAATGGTCAGCCAATATACTTACTTTTATTGCCTTCTGGGTATGGTACTCAATATCGTATTCTGACAACAACATCTGCCAACGAGAAATTCTTCTAGTTAAAGCAGGCTTTTCAAAGATGTACTTGATTTGATCCATTGTGGAGATCAACCAAGTAGTATGATTGAGCATATATTGGCGGAGACGACAGGAAGCCCAAGCTAAAGCACATCAATTCTTTTCGAGCATAGAGTATCGAGACTCATAATCTGTGAATTTCTTACTCAAATAGTAAATGGCATGCTCTTTTCTTCTAGTTTCATCTTGTTAACCGAGCACACAACCCATGGAATCTTCTAATATGGTCAAATACATAATCAAAGGTATTCCTTCCAATAGAGGAATCAGAATAGGAGGCTCCAACAGGTACTCCTTGATACTATCAAAAGCTTTCTAGCAGTCTTTAGTCCACACTCAACCTTGATCTTTGTGAAAAAGATTAAAAATTGGCCCACAAGTAGCAGTCATGTGAGATATAAATCGGGAGATATAATTCAAACGTCTGAGGAATCCTCTGACTTGTTTCTCTGTTTTAGGTGCGAGAATTTCTTGAATGGCTCTGACTTTATCAGGGTCCACGTCAATACCTTGTTGACTGACAATGAAGCCTAGGAGTTTTCCTGAACGGACACCGATAATACATTTGTTGGGATTTAGATGGAGTTTGTACTTACTCGTGCGTTGACACATCTTTAATAAATACTCAACACACTCTTTTTCAGTTTTGTACTTAGCAATCATGCCGTCCACATAAACCTTAATTTCCTTGTGCATCATGTCATGAAAGAGCATTGTCATGGCTCGTTGATAGGTTGCTCCAGCATTCTTCAAACCAAAAGGCATCACTCTATAGCAGAATGTTCCCCAAGGTGTAATAAATAATGGTTTCTCCCTATCTTCGGGCGCCATTCTGATCTGATTGTAGCCAGAGAATCCATCCATGAAAGAAAAGACTTTGAATTTGGCTGTGTTGTCCACCAACATATCAATATGAGGCAAAGGGAAATCATCCTATGGACTAGCCTTGTTCAAATATTTATAGTAGACACACATTCAAACTTTACAATCTTTCTTTGGAACGGGCACTATGTTGGCCAACAATTGAGGATACTCAAATGTAACAAGAAAACCGACATCAATCTGCTTCTGAACCTCTTCTTTGATCTTGAGAGCCATGTTTGGGCATGTTCTTAATTTATGTTTGACCGATGGACATTCTGATTTCAATGGCAAATGGTGCTCCACAATAACAGTATAAATACTGTAGCGGGATATTCGTTACCTTTAGATTTATTGACTAAATCAAAAGTAAATCATACAATTCGAGTCGCCACCGCACTTCTATTTATCCAAAAGAAAGGTTAGAAAGCAAACAAAAACCGAGAAGTTTTATCAAATCAAAAACTAATAAAAATGTCAGAGATCTGGGTAAGGGGGTTGGTTATGCAATGGGAAGGTTTTAAGCACCCAAAACATCCTTAGTACTCTAAGGGAGGCCTTTTTACAAATATTGTAAGGTAGGTTGGTATTTGTGAAAAAATATTTGTGCAAACATGATTGGGGAGATGAGAGAAGAATATATAAGTTATTTACAATTTTGTGTTTGAATGGATAAACCCATTGCCTACGTACCATCTTGAAAAGGTAGGATCAAAACCTCGTAGTTCGGGGTAAAAATATCAAAAGAAGTTGGTGAATTGATTGGTCAAAAGCCTTAAGGTCTTTTGTTATCAAAGGGAGAAAACTCAACCTAGAACCACAAATCCACCATGTGAGGAGAGCTTCAATATGCTAGTGAGGGGTTAACCCTATAATAAGCATGGAAGACTTATAATCCATCACTAAGGATACAGGTGAGTATTATATCAACCTCTAGGATAACTCAAACCTAATAGCTAATGTTTATGAAAAGCTTTAACACAAATGGTCATTGGAACCATAAAAATAGTTTGAGTGAGTTGTACTTACAAAATGAAAAGCATTCACAAAATAAGGTCAAAGTTGACTTAAGATTCAATTCAAAATAAGTATTATGAAGAGAGTTTGAAAAATCAAAGGCATAGTGCTTAGGTTTCTAATTTTTGAAAGCATTGTTAATGTTTGCACAAAACGTTTGGCTTGGGTTAAAGTGGAGAGAAGAAAAAAAGGGCTAGGTCCTAAACATGCAAAGATGAGGGAATAGAAATAAAACCAATTCGAGTTCCCTTCTTGAGATCATAAAGATGATCCAAGTTTCCCCATTCCTTTGGACTTAGCAAGCAAGAAGCAATTAACTCAAGCAATCAAGCAAATATTCAATCAAGCTCCTAGGAATCTTCCAATTGGACTTTGTCTCTCTTATTTTGGAGGCTCATGACAATGGTCCTTCTAAGTAGCTCAAGTTTGGGATCCCTATCACAAGAACACACAAATCAAAAAGTTCCACAATGCAATAGAAAGAATGGACAAGAGTGAGTTTAGAATTAGGGATCCTTTCAATGTCATCTTCAAGATTAAGCATTCTAAAGGCATGAGGCCTAGTTGCTCTTTGACAATTTTAGTATTCTAAAGGCATGAGGCCTAGTTTCTCTTCAAACTCCATTTAGCATAGGTAAGGTCCTAAATCTAAGTCCTTTCTCCATTTGCATTGGGTTCACACAAGCAAAACAAAACAAAGCACAAGACAATAGCATATACACAATAATATGCTCAAGTGAGCAAAAGGCAAATTGCATTAACATAAACATGAGCTCAAGTGAGCAAAGGGCAAAGACAAATGAATTAATGAGCAAGAAATTAAACTGCATTAAAGTAAATTGCAAGAATTAAATGCTTGAATTAAAAGTTAGTGATTAGTAGTTAGTGTTAGTGGGCCATAAGGCAATTTAGCGTTATGTTAAGCAATCGTAAGTGGACTAATGTAGTAGTCACACCTATCTGAGGCCGGTCAATAAAACTATAGGCAAATAAACACAAGTTAGAGATCATGACTAGTAAGGCAAGCTCCTACAACTTGCCATGCCAAAAGAAAAGAAGGATGACCTTGTATGGATTTAGGTTTTTTGCTTGACCAAGAAGTAACCTATCTTCAATGCAAAGCAATTCACTTGATCTTTGATCAAGATGAATTTGATTTGGATCAAAGAAGGCTAAGCCTCTCATATGTCAAGGCTAACCACCAATCATTAACTCATTGGTCAAAAAAGAAAAAGAAGAAGAAGAAGATGGAAATGGAAAGTACATAATTGAAATTCAAATGACATAAGTAAAACACATTGATCAAACATGAATGGAATCAACATCAACCAATGGTAAACAGGAGTGAGATGAAGCTTAGAAGTCAAGAAACAGTAAAAATATTTTTGGTATTTTTTGGAATTAAAATAATAATTGAAATAAAATGAACAAATAAAGGTCAAACTTCAAATCCATTTCAAATCAACTTGGAAAAGTTCAAATGGATCATCATAAGTCTAACATGGTCAAACAAGGTTTGACAAAAATTTTCATCATTTTTTGAAAACAAAAACTAATTTTAAACAATTTAAAATGAAGAAAAATAACATAATTTAACTAAAATCTCAAATAAATCTCAAATCAATTAAGAAACTGATGAGAATATTTTTCATAGATTCATCATCATTCAAAGATGTTAAGAAAATATTTTTGGCATTTTTGAATATTGAAAATTATTTTAAATGAATTAAAAATAACCAGAAAAGAGAAAATTCACAAAAAATATTAAATGGAATCACAAAAATAATTATAAATCATTTTTAGAAACTAGAATTTAAGAGATTTTTTTTGCAATTGGTCCTATATTTTTGTGATTCCAAATAAAGAAGTTATGAATTTTTAAAAATAATTGGAATAAAAGAAAATAAAATGGAATTTCAAAAATTGCAAAAATCCACAGCGCTTGGATCTTGGTTCATTAATTGACGTGACGCATCTGGTGGCTGAGAAGCGCGCGCTCATGGAACACTTGAGTCAACAACGAAGTACAAAGCATTAAATGAAGTCAGCCAAACCAAAAGCCAAGATTAGATCTGGGAACATGGATCCAATGGCCAGGAACTCATCCACGTGGGGACGGTGGTGGAAACCACCGTCTTCTCCGGTGAACCTCACTGTTCCGGCCAGAATTGCAGGTTTCAAAACCTTCACCAAAACTCACGATCCATACATCATTCGAAAGCTGGGGTGATGTACATCACCCCTGTATCCTTAGTTTCCACTCAAGATCTCTATAGAGAGAGAAATCTGAGATGGAAAAATGTGGTGTTCAATCTGAACTTACTCAATTCACAAAATTAAAAGCACAAACCAATTGCCTCTCACATGAGGACTTCAGAGGTACCAACCAATACAAGAAATGCTCAATATCAAGAGAGATTCGAATCAAAACAGTTTGAATATAAACCTTTGAAGTGCAGCTTTCAATGGCACGATATGATCTAATTCTTTAATGCATCTTGTTCTTGAAGTGACAAGGAAGCAAGGCTAAGGAATTATAAGTCAGAGATCAACCAATGAAGTTGAAATCTGAGCTTGAAAAATGAAGAGAAAAATTCAAAATTCCTTTAATGGAGGTTTGGGATTCAATTGTGCAGAGCTTCAGGCGCCTTTAGGTTGAAGTTTGAAGTGAATGAGGCCTTCTATTTATAGTCAAGGGTGATGCAATGCCATGAAGAATTTGTGTGCATGTGAAGTTGGGTCCTTCATGCATGGGCCTGTACAGGCGCATGGGAGGCCCAAAAGAAACTGGTTTTGCATGCTGAAGTCACATGAATCAAGTTTGGACGTGTAGATAGCCATGCAATGGAGTGTGCAAGAAGATTTTACATGTCATGTATAATTGAACCTAAAACTTCCCCTCTTCGAAAACACCATTTGCAAATTTGAAACATAGGCATGTGGGTAATGGTTGGAAAGGTCTTGACATGAGGAATAAATGTTATGTTGAACAAAAATCCATTTGGAGTTGGGAAAATATTGAAAACTGGCCATGAAGTCTAATGTACAAAACATGTATATGGACATTTTGCCAAAATTGACCAACTTCAAGCCCTTCTGTTACAATGATGCAAGCCTCAAATGACAAAAACTTCAACATTAAAACTGTATAACTTTTCAATACAATCAATTTGGACTTAAATTTTTCATCATTTAGATTTTTGATGAGAAATTTGTGGGCACTTGAAGTTGGACTTTTTCACATTTCAATGACTTTGGTCCAAAGTGACCTATAATGTTTTGTATTATCACATGTGTTTCTTTTAGGATTATGAAATTTTTTCCAACATAACAATTTAATTAGACATCTTAAACTTTCCAATGCACTTGGTACCACCTAAAAATCATGAAAAATGAGTGAGTTAGGGCCTTGGGAAGTTGACCCAAAATTAGGGTTTCAATCAAAATGACCTATAATATTTTGAAATGAATGATGACTTTCCAAGTTTCAAATGGATTTTGGATGAACATGAAAGTTTGTCATATGGTTCTTAATAACATTGTTGCTCTTGGGGTCATCATCATTTGACAAACACATCAAAAGTGAGGTCTCAGAGGATTTCAAAATAGTCATATGAATTGACTGATCAACTTCTCAAAGCCAAACTTCAAATCTTGATGAATTAATGATTGAGGAAACTAACATGAGCTCATATATGCATAAAATGATGAATTAAATAACTTCCCTTGATTATATTTGATCATAGGTTGAGGTTGCTTCATGCGCAAGGCACAGTCAATGCACAGTTGAATTAGGGTTTCCTTGGGAAACAAGCCTCAAGCCCTTTGGTTTATCTTGATCAAATTGAAAATTTGAGATACTTGGTAGACATATTTGATGATTGAGAGATTTGTGAACCATTGTCATGCTTGCTTTCACTTTCATTTGGCCATATCAATGAGCATAGGGGACTCCTAGGAGCCTTGGATCTCATGACTGCTTGAGCTTTAAAACAAACAAAGTTAGTGACATATTTTTGTGCTTTTGGTTAGTGAACAAAATAAGAAAATCAATAATATACAATTCAAGCATGCTTGGTGGTCTCAAACCAACTCACAACAAGTCCCAACCCAAGGACAAGGAGCCTAGATGCTATGATCCTTGAGGCAAATGCAAATGAGCAATGATATGATGCCATAAGGGATCTTAGGGTCAAAATTAGGGTCTTACAAATACCTAGCATGTCCTAATAAGACGTGGAAAACACATATGTATATTCTCTAAGAATATCTATCATTCTCTCCTTGACATCCGGAACAAGCGATGCCCCAATCTTGACCTCCTTTCTATCTTCTTTGGAACCCAAGTTAATAACTTCTATTTGCTCTTTGTAGGGCTGAATGGCCTTTTCTTCTTGCTCAAGTAGCCGGGAGATCTCATCTGGAATCTCTTCATCACTTTCTTCTCCAGCCTCAAATACGGGGAAATCAAAGTTGGGAGAGGGCATATGGTCATTGCTTTCAATGGGTGTGACATTGATTAATCCGCACACATAAATGGAATTTGCATGCAGATATTGAAAGTTATTTTTTTGTTTTATTTATTTTAGGTTACCATTTTTCGAAAGGCAATAAGTAAAACAAAATGGAAGACAAAATGAACATTTTTATTAATGATAATGAGAACTTGAAAAAAAAGGCCAACAAAATACTTTTTCGTCTTAGGCGGACGAAAGATTTTTTTTTTGAAATAACAACAAAATATTACTTAGAAACATGAACAATTGTAGGAACATCAACGACTATCCAATTTCGGAAGTCCATCCCGTGCGTCACAAAGCTTTGTGCATCCTCTTCGGGATTATCTTTAATGACAACATGTGTGTCAGGTTGAGCAGGATCGATGAATCCTCCATTTCAGAAAGTCTCTTGAATAGGACGGAGAACAGTGTCTTGTTGAGAAACCTTTGAAGATGTAGGTGAGAAGCCAAGGCCTTCACGATTTTTTTTATGGAGACTCACAACTTGTCCTTATCCACCTGCTAAACCATCTTTGACTAACTGTCATGCATTATTGAAGGAACAAATGGAAGCTCCATTCTTTTGTACATTCTTGTCAGAAATAGATAGAGTTTGAAATTGGGTTCCAACCTCATCCTAGGCATCAACGAAATAAAATGACGATAGGTGACTCACAACTAAAGCTCCTTTTCTGCATACTGTTACCAACTTCCCCTTCCTTACAAACTTAAGCCTCTGGTGAAGAATTGAAGTGACGGCCATTTCGTCAAAAGCTTTAACAATAACCCCACTAGGTCTCATAGAAGCTCCTTGAAAAGTCAATCTAGACAAGGTTAATTTTGGAATGACATTGAGTGAAGAACCCGTGTCCACCAACACACCGAATAGAGAATCAATAAGGCAATTCATGGAAATATGCAAAGCCATCTCGTGATTCTTTCCTTCTACTGGGAGTTCTTCATGACTGAAACTCAAATTATTGCAGGCAGTTATATTGGGGACGATGTTACCAAATTGGTCAATCGTTACGTCATGGCCGACATAAGCTTTCTCAAGAAAATTTTGTAGAGCCTCCCTATGATCCTCAGAACTCATCAGTAGGGATAAATCTCAATATTTTGGAAGGGGTTTGTAGGAGCTGGTCTACAATTTTGTATTCTCTCTTCTTGAACAATCTCAAAACCTCATCAAATTCTAAGTTGATATTAGCCCCACTGGACTCTTCCACAACATCAAGTTTATTGTTCACAATCGATACCTCAACTTTCATTTTCTTCCTAACTAAAGTTTCAACATTTCTTGGAGGTGCCATAGCAAATACACGCCCGCTTCTCGTGATCCCACTTATATCGGCAATGTTAACGACGAAAGGCATAGAGGGTAGAGGAACCTTATTTCCATCTTTGATCATGGTAGCTTGGTACTTATAGGGTATGGCTTTGTTAGATTGGTATGAAGATGAACCTAGTAAATAGATAACCAAAGGCGAAATCGTAGAGTTGCGACTATCAAATGCAATCTCCAAGGGTTCAGGAATGTTGAACTGAGGGATTATAACATTGACATTGTTCTCGAGATTTATGGGATAAGCAACAATGATAGCTCTTGCGTCCAACAATTTTTGGATATCCCGTCGTACAAGGGGACATGAGCTTGAGTTTGTTGAACAAACTTCACAGGCGGTATAATCATGTGATAGAACAAAAGCAAGCCGAAACAAATTTTTGTGCATCCTAACCAAAGATCCTCTCACGAATCTCACATCGTAGACTTGGTAATTACCCTGACATCCTTCAACTATATTGGTAGGAGCTTCCTCATGTTGGGGTAAAGGGTCAGCTTGTACCATGTTGACTTGATTGAATTCCAGGTCCCTATCAACTCGGATAATCCCGTTGTCTGTTTTTCTTTGCAAATATTCCCTTACCATATGGCAACCACAGAGAGTTGTAAGGAAAAGTCTATAAGCCACATAGTTGTATGGTGTTATATGGATGAGCTCACCTAATTCAAGGTGCATCTCAACCAGATCTCCTTCTAAGAAGCGTACGTCATAAACTCTAAAAGTGATAGGACAACCTTCCACCATGTTGATAGAAGATCCTTCATGTTGAGGTAGGAAATTGACTTGTACATTTGGGTTGACATCTCTGAAAGACATAATGTCATTTTTGATCAATCTTTGGACATCAGACTTCAAGCCATAATAGTCTTCTAAATTGTGTCCGGATGCCCCTTGGTGGTCGGCACAAAACTGGTCAGCTTTGTACCAATATGGAAGTTTCTCTAGAACGGGGGATGAGGTTGAAAGAAAATTGTGATCCAAAATGCAGCGGAAATTAGAATTTTTCCTTTAGTGATCCTTATGAATGAGCATGATCAGTGATAGAAATCGTTACCTCTTATGGCGATTGAAACCTTTGATGTAGATCTAAGGAGTGATCACGAGTGTTGAATGGTGACAACGCCTCTACTCAGTCCACATGAACGGATTCCTTCAGTCTCAGTGTTAGCTGCTACGAATGAAGGCTTGGAGTGAGAGAGAGAGAGAGAAATAAAATTTCATCAAGTGAAATGCTTCTGCACAAGGGTTCTATTTATAGAACCACTTGTGTGGGCTGCAAGCTAAAAAGCCCACTTAAGTGTATGTGGCCCATATCTTATGGTATACCAAAAATCACTTAAGCGTGTGGTACCTTACCACATTTCGTATTCTACTTAAGTGCGTCATGCCTTACGATGTTCTACAATTCACTTAAGTGCACCGTACCTTATGGTGTTTCTTATTTAGTTTATCTCTTATCAATCCGTCCTTTTGTGTGTGATCATGTAGGTTTTTGCGATATTAGCAATTATATTAAATCATGTATTTAACATAATAAGCAGTGAGCGGTATCTAGCAACACATCACTGCTACCCAAGACACAAAAATGTCATGGGATCTGACAAATCCCTTTTTGTGATAATACTTGTGTGTACAATTACCCTTTTTGCCCTTATGTTTATATTCAACATAAGGCATAAACCGTGTCATCCTTGTCTAGTTTAATATTGGAAACTGAAGCGATAATCATCCACGAGGACATAACTCAATGGGGAATATGGAAGAAAGGATATACACTTTCTGCCTATGAGGCTGACTCTATATGGAGAGATCAGACACAACCATCTGCTTGGGGAAATATGTATCACCAAATAGCAGGAAATAACAAACAAAGATATATGGCAAAGAATGCAACATGAATGTCTGAATGTTATAATTATGCATGTATATGCATGGTTTATGTATGATTAATGCTGACAAACAGACATATCTAACACAAACAGGTCCAAGAATCAATGGACAGACATCCAGTACAACATCTCAAAAGAGAAAGCTAAGCCCATAGGGGAAATCCAATCTGGTGGGGGCAACAAATACCAGGAAACCGATCTCCGCTGAGGATCGAGTGAAGTCACTGCCAGGGACAAAAACCACTGCTAGGGAAACGAACGGGATCACCGGGGATCTTCCAACAGTGCGTAGAGACATGGATAAGATCAATCATAGAAGAACTCTATTGGGGATCTTATCAGGGGGTGATGTGGAATTCTGTGGGGAACAACCACCAAACAGAAACACATCAAATAACATTCCCTTCTAAACATAGGAGAAAAACATCTCTGTTGTGGAGAAGGAGAACCAGCCACTCCACCGGGGAAGGAATCAACACATCTTCCTCGAAGTTCCGAAGCCAAACTAAGATAAGGTAGAGTCTCAGCTGGGGAAGGCATAGAGTTGTTGCCAGGGACCTTAACACGGATAAGATCCATACTAGGAGTAACTCTACTGGAGAAAAAACCAAGGAAAGATATGAAACTCTGTGGGGAATAATCACCAAACAGAAGTTCCAATAACCATCACATTTCCTCATACTGCTGGAGAAACAAATCTCTATCGAGGAGAAGATAAACAACGCTCCGCTAGGGATAGAAAATATTTTCATCACCCATTCTGCTAGGAGGAAGTTGTCCAAGAAGGAGGAAGTAACAATAATTAGTCTCTGACCAGGCAGCTTCACTGGGGAATAATGCTGATGACTGAACCGGGGATAACCTGTAGGCGCTCAGTTGGAGATAACCTGCCGGTGACCAAACTGGGGAAGTCTAATGTGAGCAACCCTACTGAGGATGAACGGGAGGCAAACCTGCTGAAGAACAGTGTATGAGAATCCGTTGGGGATAAGCTACAAACCAACCTATTGAAAATTCCACTCATGCTGGGATTTCCTGCTCACTCTGCGGGAGATTTCCAAGATTAATGATGGAAGACCAACTTCTTCGAAAAAGATAGCATGTCAATTTATCAATCTATAAGGGATTTTAGGTCAATCCACACAAGGTATGACAACTATATAATTGATAAAACACTGATGCTAGATCCAGACTCACTGGGGAGCTAGAAGACCGAGACCAAACTCCAGACTCTCTGGGGACTTTGGTGGTGTATCACCTTTCTCTGCGCTCACTGAGGAAACAAACCTGAAAGATGATGAAGAGGATAACATATATGCTAGGAATATGAACAAATGCCTTACCCTTTTGGAGATCATACTATCCTTGGGAGAGCACTGAAGACATTCCAATTATCCTTTGAGTCATTGTGAATGTTCACCTTGTTTAAAAACTATTTATTTATTTAAAATAATGATATTTATCAATTAAAACATCCAAACGTTTGTTAAACAGAAACAAATAAGAGTGCAAAGAATTGGATAAAGGCTCAAATTTATTTGATGGAATGGTAGTCTGCAAATGGCAAGACTCCATGGATCTTTACAAATTTGAAATTGGTGATATATATTGGAAAAGGGCTACATTAAACATAATGACCATTTCTCCACCATTTCTGAATCCAATGTATTTGAAGCTTCAGTTGACGATGACTGAGCGAGAATCTTTGACAGACGACGGTTGAAAAACAAAGTCTTGTCAGGATGTAGTTACTTGCCAAATCCCTAATTTTTGCCTAGATTGCCCCAGGGTGAGGTACTCAATCTAGCGGGATATATATATATATATTCATTTTTTTATGTCTCTAACTTTTTCCTGGACCGCCCTTTCGGGTTTTCAATCCACCGAGACGCTCATTTTTTCCTAAGTCGCCCTTTCGGGTTTTCAACTTAGCGGGCTATTCTGTTTTTATTTTAGGCGAAGTATTTCTTGACTGCATCTGAATTCACAGGACGAGTGAAATCCTCCCCATCCATAGTTGTAAGTATCAAAGCACCGCCTGGAAAGGCTCTCTTAACAACATATGGACCTTCATAGTTTGGAGTCCACTTGCCCCTGGAATCGGGCACGAAAGACAAAACTTTCTTGAACACAAGGTCACCTTCTCAGAACACACGAGGCTTTACCTTCTTATCAAAGGCTTTCTTCATCCTTTGCTGATATAACTGACCATGGCACATGGCAGTTAATCTCTTCTCTTCTATTAAGTTCAACTAGTCATAACGACTCTGAACCCATTCAGCCTCAGTCAACTTGGCTTCCATCAGAACTCTCATTGATGGGATCTCAACCTCCACGGGGAGCACAACCTCCATGCCGTAAACAAGAGAGAAAGGGGTTTCCCCTGTTGAAGTGCAGACTGATGTGCGATAACCATGCATAGCAAATGGCAACATCTCATGCCAATCTTTGTACGTAACAACCATCTTCTGGATAATCTTCTTGATGTTCTTATTAGCAGCTTCAACAACCCCATTCATCTTGGGTCTATAAGGAGAAGAATTATGATGTGCAATCTTGAACTCACTACAAAGCTCTTCCATCACCTTGTTGTTCAAGTTAGATCCATTATCAGTAATGATCATGTCTGACACACCATAACGACATATGAGTTGATTCTTGATAAACTTCACAACCACCTTCCTGGTCACATTTTCATACGATGTTGCTTCAACCCACTTAATGAAGTAATCAATTGCTACGAGAATAAACCTGTGACCGTTGGACGCTTTTGGCTCTATCATGCCAATCATTTCAATTCCCCACATGGAGAAAGGCCATGGTGATGAAATCACATTCAGAAGTCTCGGGGGAATATGAATCTTATCCGCATAAATCTGACACTTATGGCACTTCTTCACATATTTGCAGCAGTCGGACTCCATTGTCAGCCAATAGTAGCATGCTCTCAACATCTTCTTTGCCATGGCATGTCCATTGGAATGAGTACCAAATGAACCCTCATGGACTTCAGTCATTAACAGGTCTGCTTCGTGTCTATCGACGCATCTGAGCAGAACCATGTCAAAATTCCTCTTGTAAAGCACATCGCCATTGAGGTAGAAACTACCAGATAATCTCCTCAAAGTCTTCTTATCTTTAACAAATGCCCCAGGCGGGTAAATCTGACTTTGGAGGAAACACTTGATATCATAATACCATGGCTTATCATCTTTCACTTCTTCTACTACAAATACATGAGCTGGTCTATCCAAGCGCATCACAGTGATATTGGGGACTTCATTCCAGAATTTCACCATTATCATCGAAGCAAGTGTAGCAAGAGCATCTGCCATCCGATTCTCATCTCAAGGAATATGATGGAAGTCAACCTCAGCAAAGAAAGTTGAAATCCTCCTCACATAATCTCTATTTGGGATGAGACCAGGCTGATTCGTCTCCCATTCACCCTTAATCTGATTAACAACAAGGGCCGAATCACCATAAACATCAAGATGTTTGATCCTAAGATCAATACACTCTTCTAAACCCATAATACAGGCCTCATACTTCGTCATATTATTCGTACATTTGAAAGTTAGCCTTGTTGTAAAAGGAAAATGTGTGCCCTGAGGAGTAATAATCACTGCCCCAATACCATTTCCATATTGATTTACAGCGCCATCAAACACCATGCTCCATCGGGAACCAGGCTCTGGCCCTTCATCGAGCGTAGGCTCATCACAGTCTTTCATTTTCAAATACAGAATCTCCTCATCAGGGAAGTCGTACTGAACATACTGATAATCCTCAATTGGTTGATGTGCCAAGTGGTTGACCAAGATACTACCTTTAATAGCTTTCTGAGCTTGATACTCAATATCATACTCAGACAACAACATCTTCCAGCAGGCAATTCTCCCAGTTAAAGCAGGCTTCTCAAAGATATACTTGATTGGATCCATTTTGGATATCAACCAAGTTGTATGATTTAACATATACTGGCGTAAGCGCTTAGCGGCCCAAGCCAAAGCACAACATGTTTTCTCAAGTATTGAGTATCGAGACTCACAATCAGTGAACTTCTTACTCAAATAGTATATAGCATACTCTTTCTTCCCTGATTCATCTTGCTGACCCAATACACAACCCGTGGAGTCTTCAAGAACTGTCAAGTACAAAATCAAGGGTCTCCCTTCCACAGGTGGAGACAAAATCGGAGGCTCGGACAGATACTCTTTGATACTGTCAAAGGCCTTCTGGAAATCCTCGGTCCAATCATGACGTTGATCTTTCCGGAGGAGCTTGAATATAGGTGCACATGTGGTAGTCATGTGGGATATAAATCTGGAAATATAATTCAAGCGGCCAAGAAAACCTCGGACTTGCTTCTCAGTTTTGGGCGCAGGTGTGACGGTGTATTCGTCGCTATATGATCTATCGGTTAAATCATAAGCTATGAGATACATTGAAATTTCGAGTCGCCACCGCACTTTTATTTATCCAAAGGACTGGCTAAAAAGCGAACAAAAGCCTAAGAAGTTTTACACGTAGAAAACTAATAAAAAGATCAGAGATTCTGGGTAAGGGGTAAATTACGCAATGGGAAGGTGTTAGGCACCCACTACGTCCTAGGTACTCCTAGGGAGCCCTTTTCACACTTGTTGTAATAAAATTGTTATTTGTTATGACATAAATATTGTGCAAACATGATTGGGATGATGAGAAAAGAATATACAAGTTAGTTATTATTGGGTTATTGGGTTCGAACGGATGAACCCGTTGCCTACGTACCTTCCATCAAAGGTAAGGATCAGAACGCCGTAGTTCGGCTAAAAGATTTCCAAAAGTTGGTGGATTCAGTTTTAAACACAAGCACTGAGGCTTTTCATTATCAATGGGAGAACACTCGACCAAAAACAACATCCACCATGCGAGGATAGCTTCGACGTACTAGAGGGGTTAGCCCTGTTTGAAGTACGGAAGTCTTACTGTCGACTCACTAAGGATAGGCAAGATTTACATCAACCACAAAGATAATTGAAGCCTATGGCTAATGTGAAAAGATTAATGGACAGAGCCAAAACAAGTGAATGAGTAAAGTTAATTGATTGTGATTATGAAAATGAAGTCAGAGTATGATTAAGATTGATTCAAATAAGTATTATGAAATGGAGTTTTGAAAAAAGTCAAGGACTTGGGGTCCAGGTTTTTAGTTTGAAAAACATGAAGACGTTTGCACAACACTTATGTCAAGTTTGAAAGATATAGTGTGAAAAAGTCTAGGACATAATGAATGATGAATGGATGAGGATGGATAGTAAAACTTCTTAGAAGGTTCACTTCTTGAAATCATATAGCAGATGATTCAAGTGTGTCCTTTGGAATAGCAATGAATAAAAACAAACAATCAAAGCAAGCAAAAGCGGATATCGGATGCCAATCACTGGTCTTATACCAATCTCCTAAAACAAAATGGGATATCAGAGGCCACTCAATGGTCTTACACTAATCTCCACAGGCAAAGAAATAAAAGCGGATACCGGATACCAATAGATGGATTTACACCAGTCTCCTAAAATAGAACAGGATATCAGATGCCACTCAATGGACTTACACTAATCTCCACAGAAGAAAACAAGAAATGGGATATGAAATGTGGAAGTCAACTGCCAATCTATCTGGACTTAGGTTATCTCCACAATATGGTCCTAGGAAATCCAATGCCACATCACTGGGACTTACAATGGATCCTCATATACAAGAAACAAAAGCAACAATATGATCACAGGTATGCAAATGCCAACTTACAGGGACTTATAATTGCAACCTCTCATACAAACAGATGAACAAATTATGATCACAGGATAACAGATGCCAACTTACAGGGACTTATAACTGTATCCTCACATACAACTCAAACAGATCAAATTATGATCACAGGATAACAGATGCCAACTTACAGGGACTTATAACTGTATCCTCACATACAAACAGATAAAACAGAAGATATGAGTGACCAATGAGGTCTTACACTCTATCCTTCCATATCACAGGAGCAAATGCCAAAGCAATGGACTTACAATTGTCCTCAATGGGCAAACAACAATGATAGCATCACAAAACAAATGAGATGATCATGCATTAATGGCAATTGATGATGATGATAAATGCATAGCATACAGGCAAACAAGTGCACATGAAGCAAATCAAACAATCAATGAATAACAAACAGCACACTCTATAGCCAAAACAATGGGGCTCACACAAGAGGGTTTGACTTTAAAAGTCCACTGTAATGGGTAAAGGTCGCTCTTAACCTGGCCATTGAGGGGCTCAGGTGAAGCAGATGAAAAGGAGATGAGGGGTGTGCCTCATTGCTTCTATCTCAAGTCAGAGAGAGCATCAAAGAAAGTGTGGGAGTTCAGAAAGTAGGAACTCTCTCCACATTATTGACTCGATTAGATCTTGGGTTTTTATCTCAATGCTTCAACCATGTAAGGGGAGCAAAGAGAGGACACACTGAATAGTGGGGGATAGATTGCTTATCCCTACCTTCCACCAGTTGCCTTACTTGAAGGACTTTTCCTGCTTGGGACAAATATAAACAAACACAGGCATTGCCTCTTAAGGAGGACTTCAGACAGTTTGCCCGGTCAAATAACAGACCGGGTCTCCAGACTACATGAAGAAGAAGTAATTATACCTCAAAGCAAATGCTAAATAGCAAAGCAAGCAAGTTCAAAGAACTTAGGCAACTAAAGTACTTAGTTTTGAAGCAACTCAAGATGCAGTGAGGTATTGATGGTATCGTGTTGAAACAGATGGTCCTTGAGCTTTGTAGTGCTGGATAATGATGCTTTTCTAGCTCGAGAAAACTTGGAACCCTTCAAATCTCAAGTTGCCATTTCATGTACATGAGGAAAACAGAGTGAGAAGATGGCTGTGATGGTGATGAGTAATGCTTGAATGAGCTTCCCAATACTGTCTAAGTCATGGAACAATGAAGGTTGTTCAGGAGTTTTTTGGTGGTTTGTGCAGGAATCTCGAAAATGCCAAAATGCAAGAAGGAATGAAGTCAGGAATTTCTGTGTGTAGGCTCTAAAAACTAGGGTTGGAAAATGCTCAGAATGAGCTTTATATTCTCTGTTTATCCTTGCCTAATCATGTTGTAAATTGGTTTAGCTTAATGAAGGCCAATTGCATTTTTGCTAAGTGGAAGAATGTGGAATTGGAGGGTGCAATGCTGCTGCGAATTGGGCCTGCAACAGGCTGCAGACAGACTGCATTTCTGCTGCTTTGGTTGTACAAGTGAAATGCTGTACTGATTTTTTACTTTTGTGAAGCTTCTTTTGCCAAATTGCCAAATTTGCATTTTGATTCAAAATGATGGGAAAATGGTGGTATGATGATGGTTTTGGGATTGGAACAAGTCACAAATGTGATATGGAACATTTCCCAATTGATCAAATCAAGAAAAAGTCAAAAACTCAAAAAGTCAAAGTTTGGTCAAACTTTGAATTTAAATGCAAAAGGTCCAAAAATGCCATTTTGATTGGCAAGGTTTTAGGTCATGAAATTTATATTTTTGGAAAGAGGATGAAAAATGTGGTTTGTAGGAAAAAACCCCACCAAATTTGGCCTTATGGTTTGAGAGATATGGCTTGTTGAAGTTCAAAAATTGGTGAAAATGATTTGATCATATCTTGACAACCACACATGGGATTTGAGAGTTCTTGGACTTTTTGAAAATGGGAGAACAAGATCTTCAACTTTCATGTTGGGCAAAAATTCATTTGGAGCTTGTATCATGATGTAAGTTTAAGATCAAGAAGTTTCCATTTTTGGCAGTTGAAATTACAGGTCCACTTGCTATTTCTGGAAATTTTCTGATTGGCTTGATTTTCTTCCATGATGGGGTTTGACATGATATATGAGGCTTGTACAAGTATGAATGAACTCCTTCAAATCAATTCTATCCATCAAATCTCTGATTAAATCAACTGTTGACCAAGGTTGACTGTCTGTTGACTTTTCTAGGGTTTTGGATGACTGATGCACTTCTGATGAATTCCAAACCCTAATTCCTTGAGAACTTGTCTTCAAATGATGTCTCAAGTTGTATGAACTTGTGATTATTGATCATGGTGCCCAAATTCTGCAAGAATGGCCACCATCCATTGCTTTGACTGATCAATGACTGACTTTGACCTAATTGCTGATGATTGCTTCAACTGCAAGCAACAAGGTTAGACTGACAATATTTTTGTACTTTTTGGTTAATAAACATATGAAAGCAAAGATATACAAATGCAAAGTATGCTTGGTGATCAAGAAACAAACCTACAAGGCAAACCATCCACTAGAAGGGGACAAATGCATGCAATGATCCTTGAGGTTATGATGTGATATGATATGGGCCATGAGGGATCTTAGGGCCCAAAATTGGGGTCTTACAGATGCCCCTATTTAAGGTCATTCTAGCCGGAGAAGTGAAGTTTAGAAATCTTCATATCGACGCGGTAGAATGGACTTAAATAACAGTAATGAGACAAATTTTGGTCCCTAAGAGACCTCATGATGCGAATGTATGTATGCAAAAGACACAAATTCTGTGGGGAATATGATTCACACAGAAGAAAAGACGATCCATCGGAGTAGTACACTCACCAGGAACAGAGACTCTGACAAGACTCTATGGGGATAATAAAAGAAATGTGTGAACAAGACACGACTCCAGACTGGGGAAGATAAGACTGACATAACGTGATCAAAACACGACTCTGATTAAGGAAAAACAGAAAGCAGACTGGAGAACTCACTGGGGAGTGAAGGACTCACACTGGGAAGAGAATTCCAAATGGAAGATAAATCCATTGGAAAAACACAAGCTGACTCCTGAGGAGAAGCAAAAGAAAACTTCACTGGGGAAGTAACAAAGAAATGAGATGTTAACGGTATACGGGTAACGAACTCAGGAAAATCTGACTCCACAGGGGGACCGAGGTCATAATAGGGAGCAGAAAGGAAGGAACACCAAGGATACCGGTTACTGGGTATATAATAGGTGACCGACCAAAGACGTGAATTGGTGTGTGTTCCAAAACACTCATCATCCTGAAGTGAGCGAAAGCAAACTTGTTTAAAGGATGGATATTCGATTCTATAAAGAATACAAATCTTACTCTGAGGGGAAAACAATCAAACGATTGACTCAAGAGCGCACGAGATATAATATCCATTACCGGCAGACCGTGGATAGAATACTCAGATGAGATATATTATTCATTACCGGCAGACCGTGAATAATATACTCGAAAGGAAAAATATCCTGAACCGGTTACTGGGTTGTTTAAGGATAAAAATCCGAAGACGTGAATTGGTTTTCACTTCCAAAACACTCATCATCCGGAAGGAGGGCTTGAAAAAGCAAATCGACTTACAGGATGGACATTCGAATCCTCAACGGGAAAACGAATCTTACTCAACTGGGGACACAAACCCAAAGAGTGCATGGGATACAATATCCATTACCGGCAGACCGTGGATAAGATACTCGCATGAGATATATTATCTATTACCGTCAGAACGTAGATAATAAACTCGCATGGTAAGAAACACCAGAGATACCGGTTACTGGGTATATAATAGGTGATCTACCGAAAACGTGAATTGGTTTTCACTTCCAAAACACTCATCATCCAAAACACAAACTGGTTAAAGGATGGCTATTCGATTCTACAAAGAATACGAATCTTGCTCAGTTGGGGAAAATCAACAAAGGATTCCAACTAAAGAGCGCATGAGACATATTATTCATTACCGGCAGACCGTGAATAATACACTCGAAAGGAAAAGACACCAGAGATACCGGTTACTGGGTATATAATAGGTGACTAACCAAAACAGAGAGACGATCGATACCAAGCATCCGGGTAAACGAAAGACAACTCAAAGGGATAAATTGCAAGCATCCGGCAATTATCCGACAATAAAGGATATTCGACTCCACAAAGGGAAATAACGAATCTTACTCGACCGGGGAAACACAAAAGGCTTCGACTGAAGAGTGCATGAGATATATTATTCATTACCGGCAGACCGTGAATAATATATTCGCATGGAAGATTATCCACAACCGGTTACTGGGTTAACAAAGGATAAATCAACCGAACAGAAAGGCATCGGGATACCAAATTAGGTATATAATGATAACCAATCAAAGAAGCAACAGACATTACCAACAAAAGGGTAAATGAAAGGCGAACTGCTGAGGATAAATTGCAAGCATCCGGCAATTATCGACAGACTAGCTGGGGGTGCATTGGTATACAACCAATGATCCGGGGAACAAATCACTAGCATACGGTGAAAAGACCCACTGGGGATAAAATTGCTAGCATACGGCAATTATCCACAAAAGACTTGCTAAGGACATAAGTGTTGATCTGAGCAACTTATACAAGCAAAAGGAAAATCATCATCAAATATTGAATGAAGATAACCACAAAATTAGGGTTTACATCTACCGAATACGGGGTAGAAGACCAACAACTCCACGTGGGGATAGAACAAATCACAAATCCGCACGGGAAACCAAAATAGGGTTTATAACAAACCACGAACTGCTGAAGAGCAGGAAAAAATAGGATTTTACAACTACCGGGTAGTAGGTAGAAAACCAAAAACTCTGGCTGGAGAATAAAGGGTGTATAACCACAAATTCTGTCAAGAAAGCCAGGAAAAGTAGGACTTACAACTACCGGTATGAGGGTAGAGGCCCAAAAACATTCTGCTGGGGAACAACCCACTGGGAAGCATAAGATATCTGACAAATAGTCGATTCGGGAATGATCCGAAAAGACAGACTGAATAAAGACACGTCCTAATGAGGATATAACTCAAATAGGAACATCCATCCCAATATATGTGTTGGGAGGAAACGGAAGAAACCGTCATCCACGAGGATATATCTCAGTGGGGAACTGCAGAAGGAAAGACAACATATTTTCTGCTTATGGGGTTGACTCTATATGGAGAGATTTATAAACACCCGACATCTGCTTGGGGAGATCTGTAAAGAGATCTATATCACCATAGCAGGAGACACGACAAACAAAAGATATATGGCAAGAAATGCAACATGAATATCTGAATGTTTTATGAATATGCATGAATATGCGTGATTTATGTTTGATGAATGCTGACAAAACAGACAATTCTAACACAAACAGGTCCGGGAACAAAACGTCCGGTGTTATACTTCCAGGGGAAAAACCAGCTGGAGAGCCAATCTGCGGAGATCTACATGCTGAAGAGCAAAGATCTGCAGGTACTGCTGAAGAAGCAGAGAATGAGAAATATCAGGAAACAACCCAATCAAGGTACAGAAAGTCACAACGGGCAAAACAGCCACCAAGACAAATCTGTAGGGGAACAAGAGAAATCCCAAAGTATATCTGCAGGGGATCCCAGTGTCAACTGAGAAACAAAAGGTGTGTTGCACAAGCACAAACTGCTGTAGAAGCAAATCCACACAACTCCGCCGGGGGACACCCACTGAGGGAGAATGATATCATCCAAATAGAATCTGACTGCATAAGCAACTCTACTGGGGAAAACTGTCGGCTACTCTCTTGGGAACAAACCACTGAGGGAGGACAGATCAAACGAGTAGATTCTGCAACAAACCACTCCACTTGGGAGAATATACAGCAAATTGATCACAACAAGTAGATTCTGCAATAAAAGCCATTCTACTGGGGATCACAAACAGTCAGGAAATTAATCCGTTTACTGGAGGCAAAGCCATCATCCGACCATAACGGGGATTGAGGGAGTGTTCAACAGGCAACGCTGCCACAACAAACACTCTGCAGACTGCGCTGAGGAAAAGATGGTTGAACACATTGGGATATCAACCCAAATCAAAACTGCTCAGGAAAATAAATCCTGCTCTGCTGGAGAGAATAACTCTGATGGGGAGATAGCAACAATTCCACAGACGACTTCGCCGGGGAAAAGGTAAAGTACCGGGTATCAAACCACTGACTTACCAAATCTTCAAAAAGAAAGCGATCATGCTGAGGAAACAGACAGTTCCTGCTGGCACACTGCATGGGGAGAAGAGGTAACAACTCCACTTGCAACCCTGGTGGGGATATTAATAACAGCTTTACTCGCGACTCCGAGGGGAGTATCAATCAATCAGTTATACATGACTGCTGAGGAGACAAATAAAGTCTGGGGATATACGACCCACTGGAGAAAGTGACGGGGCACCAGGATGACAAACCATCAACCGCCGAAACTTCTCAAGAAAACACCCATGCTAGGGAGAATTGCTGCTGGAGGAAACAAAGTCTTCAACAACAAATCATTTGCGACTGTACTGGGAAACAGCCCCAACAACAACTCTGTCTGAGGAACAACCTCAACAAAGATCTGAAGAAAGAAGATACCACCAAACCAGGAATATGAACGAATGTCTTACCTGTTGGGAATCATGCCACCCTTGGGAGAGCACTGAGATATTCTTGAGTATCCTTTCAATCTTGTGAATGTTCTTTTTGTTTAAAACAAAAATTTTGAAAAATTTGATTTGTTTAAAACAATGACATTTTTATCAATTTAAAACAATGCAAAACATTTGTTGAATTGAAACAAATAAGAGTGCAAATAATTGGATAAAAGGCTCAAATTGATTTGATAGAATGGTAGTCTGCAAATGGCAAGACTCCATAGATCTGTACAAATTTGAAATCAGTGATATATATTGGAAGAGGGCTACATTGAACATAATGATCCTTTCTCTACCAATTTGAATCTCGATGTATCCGAAGCTTTAGTTGACGACGAATCGAGAATCTTCTGACGAAATGACGACTGATGAACCAGAAAGTCTTGTCGGGATGCAGTTACTTGCCAAATCCCTAATTTTTGCCTAGATTGCCCCAGGGTGAGGTACTCAATCTAGCGGGATGCAAATATTCTTTTTTCAAGTCTCTAATTTTTGCCTGAATTACCCTTGCGGGTCCTCCACCGAGACGCTCATTTTTGCCTAAGCCGCCCTTTCGGGTTTTCAACTTAGCGAGCTATTCTGTTTTTTCATTTGTTTTTTCATTTGCATATACTTTTTTTTTTTAGGCAAAGTATCTCTTGACTGCATCTGAATTCACAGGACGAGTGAAATCCTTCCCATCCATTGTTGTAAGCATCAAAGCACCGCCTGAAAAGGCTCTCTTAACAACGTATGGACCCTCGTAGTTTGGAGTCCACTTGCCCCTGGAATCGGGCGCGAAAGACAAAACTTTCTTGAGCACAAGGTCACCTTCTCGGAACACACGAGGCTTGACCTTCTTGTCGAATGCTTTCTTCATTCTCTGTTGATACAACTGACCATGGCACATGGCAGTTAATCTCTTCTCTTCGATCAAATTCAACTGGTCATATCGACTCTGAATCCATTCAACATCAGTCAACTAGGGACTTGAGGGTATACTTTTCTTTCTTTTTTCTTTTGGAAAAAAAAAAAAAAAAAAAAAAAAAAAAAAAAAAAATTCCTGGTTTTTGATTTTTTCTTTTTTTTCACCCTCTTCTTTTTTTTTCTTTTTTTTTTGATTGATTTTTTTTTTTTTTGATTTTTTTTTTTTTTTGATTTTTTTTTTAATCCCCAGTTTGACTGTTTTGCTGATTCTCATGATACAGCTGAATGAGCTTCTTTTGCGCTCAAGAAGGCGGGTAATCTCGTCGGGAATCCCCTTCAACATCATCTTCCTCTGCCTCAGATACAAGGAACTCAAAATTGGGAGATGGCGTTGGATCATTATGTTCAATGGGTTTAGAAATCCCTGCATAATGATTCTGGATAATGAAAAGCTTTTGAATTTTAAACAAGCGAATCATTTATGCAGATGAAAAAGCTGTTTTATTGTTTTTCATGGTTTTTTGTGATCACTGATTTCATAAAGAAAAGCAAAAAGTGAAAACAAAGGAAAAACAAATGTTTGACAATGCATTAATTGAATGAAAACATCATTGTATTAAATGCTGCCAGCAATGTCATCACTTCTCCTTTTGGCATGGGAGAAGGGTTTCAAACAAAGTGAACAAATCATGCTGATTTATGGATAACTGTAGGGACATCCACAGCGACCCAATTGTGGCAGACACCACCAGGTATGATGAAATTGTTCAGATCTTCTGCATCTTCTTCTAAGATAGCAGCAGCTTCTTCTTCAGGTTGATCGGCATGGATGAATCCTCCACTTGCGAACAAACCTTGCTCATTAAATGCCCCAGAATAATAGCCAATGCCAGCCCGGGATCGGTTAACCAGGAACAAATCCATCAACAGGAATAAATCCATCAACAGGAATAAATCCATCAAAAGCACTTAGGCTGGCAAAATCCTCCTCTGAGTTCACAATCCTCTTGCTTAGGATGATCCATCAATCTGGCAGAGATAGCTCTGGTATAATACCGACAAAGTGCGTCTTCAAAATAAATGAAGATCGCAGGGTCAAACCACAGGACGGGAGACCGGAACAAAACACCTGCTTATGCAAATGATGCATGAAGTGTTTATGCATATGCTTGTTTTTTATATCAAAGGAACCCGAGGGTTTTATTTGCAAACTTTGAAATTTTAAGCATTTTGATCTTACATGAAAATATCCCATCAGATATATCAGGTGAAAAAATTTTCCCGGTTTTTTCATGTTTTGAAAATTTTTGCAAATAAACTCCTTTGAGTTCCTTGAAAATTTTCTTTTTTCTGATGATATGGATGCGGATGAATGCGTGAATGTATGAATGCAACAAACACACTCAAGGATCAAGCAAAGCACACCAAACAAAGGTCGTGGGAAAGCTCTAGGTATCCCTAATATCAATCATCCATTTTGGTGGATTTAGGTTTTCACCTTATCGACACCCAAGTTCCATTGATATTAACGGTACATGAACCGGTTCAGACATTCTTAATATCAACCAGCCGCTTTGATGGATTTTAGGTTTTACACCTGATCCGGGATCCATTGATATTAACAATGCTTGAACGACTCAACCACGAATCACGGGTTTGTTGAGAGTCACGAGCATGAGGTCTCGGTTAAGAACCACCCAAAGGGAGTGTACTAGGGTTTAAACCTGCCAGACATGTTCTATCAGAGGTTCCCATAATCATCGTTCCATCTTTCGAATATTATCGGAGGAACGAATACTCGTATTCCAAGAATATTCTCAAGAGAAACTCTTATGAGTGTAGTATCGCGTAACAATCGTATCAGAACTGACATCTGAACGACCTCCGCACTACGGTCCTAAAAATAGGCCAAGATGGGTTTGGTAAACTAAGGTCCTTGGCTTCTGCGGAACATGATTGAAAGAATAATGCCTAACCACAAATAACTTGTGTGACATTATTAGTTCAACATGACCTCCACCAAGTGAATGGACTCGCAAGTCAACTGGCTAAGGAATACTCCACACCAGTCAACAAGACTATGCCATTCTCCTATCCTAGAGTGCACTCGAGTTCGGGTATAGAACTCATCTCACAGATCACCAAAGCAAACAGCAATGTATATCAAGCAATTCACACATTACAATCAATACAGTGATCCCAGATTGTACAAAAATATGTCAACTGACAAATAATAATATATCACAACAAGGGTGAAAAGTAGGCAATACAACCAGGGATTCTGGGTTCGATTTCCCCAGCAGAGTCGCCACTTTTCTGTGACGGTGTATTCGTCGCTATATGATCTATCGGTTAAATCATAAGCTATGAGATACATTGAAATTTCGAGTCGCCACCGCACTTTTATTTATCCAAAGGACTGGCTAAAAAGCGAACAAAAGCCTAAGAAGTTTTACACGTAGAAAACTAATAAAAAGATCAGAGATTCTGGGTAAGGGGTAAATTACGCAATGGGAAGGTGTTAGGCACCCACTACGTCCTAGGTACTCCTAGGGAGCCCTTTTCACACTTGTTGTAATAAAATTGTTATTTGTTATGACATAAATATTGTGCAAACATGATTGGGATGATGAGAAAAGAATATACAAGTTAGTTATTATTGGGTTATTGGGTTCGAACGGATGAACCCGTTGCCTACGTACCTTCCATCAAAGGTAAGGATCAGAACGCCGTAGTTCGGCTAAAAGATTTCCAAAAGTTGGTGGATTCAGTTTTAAACACAAGCACTGAGGCTTTTCATTATCAATGGGAGAACACTCGACCAAAAACAACATCCACCATGCGAGGATAGCTTCGACGTACTAGAGGGGTTAGCCCTGTTTGAAGTACGGAAGTCTTACTGTCGACTCACTAAGGATAGGCAAGATTTACATCAACCACAAAGATAATTGAAGCCTATGGCTAATGTGAAAAGATTAATGGACAGAGCCAAAACAAGTGAATGAGTAAAGTTAATTGATTGTGATTATGAAAATGAAGTCAGAGTATGATTAAGATTGATTCAAATAAGTATTATGAAATGGAGTTTTGAAAAAAGTCAAGGACTTGGGGTCCAGGTTTTTAGTTTGAAAAACATGAAGACGTTTGCACAACACTTATGTCAAGTTTGAAAGATATAGTGTGAAAAAGTCTAGGACATAATGAATGATGAATGGATGAGGATGGATAGTAAAACTTCTTAGAAGGTTCACTTCTTGAAATCATATAGCAGATGATTCAAGTGTGTCCTTTGGAATAGCAATGAATAAAAACAAACAATCAAAGCAAGCAAAAGCGGATATCGGATGCCAATCACTGGTCTTATACCAATCTCCTAAAACAAAATGGGATATCAGAGGCCACTCAATGGTCTTACACTAATCTCCACAGGCAAAGAAATAAAAGCGGATACCGGATACCAATAGATGGATTTACACCAGTCTCCTAAAATAGAACAGGATATCAGATGCCACTCAATGGACTTACACTAATCTCCACAGAAGAAAACAAGAAATGGGATATGAAATGTGGAAGTCAACTGCCAATCTATCTGGACTTAGGTTATCTCCACAATATGGTCCTAGGAAATCCAATGCCACATCACTGGGACTTACAATGGATCCTCATATACAAGAAACAAAAGCAACAATATGATCACAGGTATGCAAATGCCAACTTACAGGGACTTATAATTGCAACCTCTCATACAAACAGATGAACAAATTATGATCACAGGATAACAGATGCCAACTTACAGGGACTTATAACTGTATCCTCACATACAACTCAAACAGATCAAATTATGATCACAGGATAATAGATGCCAACTTACAGGGACTTATAACTGTATCCTCACATACAAACAGATAAAACAGAAGATATGAGTGACCAATGAGGTCTTACACTCTATCCTTCCATATCACAGGAGCAAATGCCAAAGCAATGGACTTACAATTGTCCTCAATGGGCAAACAACAATGATAGCATCACAAAACAAATGAGATGATCATGCATTAATGGCAATTGATGATGATGATAAATGCATAGCATACAGGCAAACAAGTGCACATGAAGCAAATCAAACAATCAATGAATAACAAACAGCACACTCTATAGCCAAAACAATGGGGCTCACACAAGAGGGTTTGACTTTAAAAGTCCACTGTAATGGGTAAAGGTCGCTCTTAACCTGGCCATTGAGGGGCTCAGGTGAAGCAGATGAAAAGGAGATGAGGGGTGTGCCTCATTGCTTCTATCTCAAGTCAGAGAGAGCATCAAAGAAAGTGTGGGAGTTCAGAAAGTAGGAACTCTCTCCACATTATTGACTCGATTAGATCTTGGGTTTTTATCTCAATGCTTCAACCATGTAATGGGAGCAAAGAGAGGACACACTGAATAGTGGGGGATAGATTGCTTATCCCTACCTTCCACCAGTTGCCTTACTTGAAGGACTTTTCCTGCTTGGGACAAATATAAACAAACACAGGCATTGCCTCTTAAGGAGGACTTCAGACAGTTTGCCCGGTCAAATAACAGACCGGGTCTCCAGACTACATGAAGAAGAAGTAATTATACCTCAAAGCAAATGCTAAATAGCAAAGCAAGCAAGTTCAAAGAACTTAGGCAACTAAAGTACTTAGTTTTGAAGCAACTCAAGATGCAGTGAGGTATTGATGGTATCGTGTTGAAACAGATGGTCCTTGAGCTTTGTAGTGCTGGATAATGATGCTTTTCTAGCTCGAGAAAACTTGGAACCCTTCAAATCTCAAGTTGCCATTTCATGTACATGAGGAAAACAGAGTGAGAAGATGGCTGTGATGGTGATGAGTAATGCTTGAATGAGCTTCCCAATACTGTCTAAGTCATGGAACAATGAAGGTTGTTCAGGAGTTTTTTGGTGGTTTGTGCAGGAATCTCGAAAATGCCAAAATGCAAGAAGGAATGAAGTCAGGAATTTCTGTGTGTAGGCTCTAAAAACTAGGGTTGGAAAATGCTCAGAATGAGCTTTATATTCTCTGTTTATCCTTGCCTAATCATGTTGTAAATTGGTTTAGCTTAATGAAGGCCAATTGCATTTTTGCTAAGTGGAAGAATGTGGAATTGGAGGGTGCAATGCTGCTGCGAATTGGGCCTGCAACAGGCTGCAGACAGACTGCATTTCTGCTGCTTTGGTTGTACAAGTGAAATGCTGTACTGATTTTTTACTTTTGTGAAGCTTCTTTTGCCAAATTGCCAAATTTGCATTTTGATTCAAAATGATGGGAAAATGGTGGTATGATGATGGTTTTGGGATTGGAACAAGTCACAAATGTGATATGGAACATTTCCCAATTGATCAAATCAAGAAAAAGTCAAAAACTCAAAAAGTCAAAGTTTGGTCAAACTTTGAATTTAAATGCAAAAGGTCCAAAAATGCCATTTTGATTGGCAAGGTTTTAGGTCATGAAATTTATATTTTTGGAAAGAGGATGAAAAATGTGGTTTGTAGGAAAAAACCCCACCAAATTTGGCCTTATGGTTTGAGAGATATGGCTTGTTGAAGTTCAAAAATTGGTGAAAATGATTTGATCATATCTTGACAACCACACATGGGATTTGAGAGTTCTTGGACTTTTTGAAAATGGGAGAACAAGATCTTCAACTTTCATGTTGGGCAAAAATTCATTTGGAGCTTGTATCATGATGTAAGTTTAAGATCAAGAAGTTTCCATTTTTGGCAGTTGAAATTACAGGTCCACTTGCTATTTCTGGAAATTTTCTGATTGGCTTGATTTTCTTCCATGATGGGGTTTGACATGATATATGAGGCTTGTACAAGTATGAATGAACTCCTTCAAATCAATTCTATCCATCAAATCTCTGATTAAATCAACTGTTGACCAAGGTTGACTGTCTGTTGACTTTTCTAGGGTTTTGGATGACTGATGCACTTCTGATGAATTCCAAACCCTAATTCCTTGAGAACTTGTCTTCAAATGATGTCTCAAGTTGTATGAACTTGTGATTATTGATCATGGTGCCCAAATTCTGCAAGAATGGCCACCATCCATTGCTTTGACTGATCAATGACTGACTTTGACCTAATTGCTGATGATTGCTTCAACTGCAAGCAACAAGGTTAGACTGACAATATTTTTGTACTTTTTGGTTAATAAACATATGAAAGCAAAGATATACAAATGCAAAGTATGCTTGGTGATCAAGAAACAAACCTACAAGGCAAACCATCCACTAGAAGGGGACAAATGCATGCAATGATCCTTGAGGTTATGATGTGATATGATATGGGCCATGAGGGATCTTAGGGCCCAAAATTGGGGTCTTACAGCAGGCATTTTTTGTATTGCTTTGACCTTGGCAGGATCAACTTCAATACCTCTTTCACTAACAATAAAGCCCAATAAATTTCCGGAACGGACTCCAAATGTACACTTGTTCGGATTCAGACAGAGTTTGTACTTCCTCAAATGCTGAAAAAGCTTCAACAAGTGCTCTATATGTTCAACTTCCGTTCTCGACTTCGCAATCATATCGTCAACATATATCTCGATCTCCTTGTGCATTATATCATGAAATAAGGTAGTCAAAGCTCGTTGATACGTGGCTCCGGCGTTCTTCAAACCGAATGGCATCACTCGGTAACAGAATGTTCCTTAAGGTATGATGAATGTTGTCTTCTCCATATCCTCGTGCCATTTTGATTTGATTATATCCGGAAAATCCGTCCATAAATGAGAAGACATTGAATTTAGCTGTATTATCTACCAACATATCAATATGTGGTAGAGGAAAATCATCTTTCGGACTAGCTTTATTCAAGTCTCTATAGTCCATACACATTCGGACTTTTCCATCTTTCTTAGGCACGGGCACAATATTGGCCACCCATTGAGGATATGTAGAAGTCACCAGAAACCCCGCATCAATTTGCTTCTGAAATTCTTCTTTAATCTTCACTGCCATATCAGGATGAGTTCTTCTGAACTTCTGCTTCATAGGCACACACTCAGGCTTTAAAGGCAGGAAATGTTGCACGATATCAGTATCCAGACCAGGCATGTCTTCATATGACCAGGAAAAGACGTCGACATATTCTCGTAGCAACTCAATCAACCCCTTCTTCACAGATTCTTCCAGGAGTGCCCCAATCTTCACTTCGCGAACACAATCTTCAGACCCCAAGTTGACTGTTTCCAGATTCTCAAGATGTGGCTGAATGATCTTCTCTTTGTGCTCAAGCAAACGGGTAATCTCATCAGGAATCTCTTCAACATCACCTTCTTCGGCCTCAAATACAGGGAACTCAAAGTTCGGAGATGGTGTTGGATCATTATGCTCAATGGGTTTGATCAACCTGCATAATGATTTTGGATATAAAAGAGATTTTAGAATTCAAACAAGGCAAATCATTATGCAGATGAAAAGATTGATTTTATTCTCTTTTTAGGGTTTTTTAGTGATCACCAATTTCATGCAAAAAGCAAAAAGTGAAAATAATTTGGAAAAACAAACATTTAACATGTAATTATTGAATGAATATCATTGTATTTATGTGCCAACAATATCATCACTTCTCCTTTTGGCATGGGAGAAGGGTTTTTAAACAAAAATGAACATTACGTGGACTTATGGACAACTGTTGGAACATCAACAATGACCCAATTATTGCAGACTCCTCCAGGGATGACAAAGTTTCCAGAATCTTCCTTTGCATCATCTTCCACAATAGCAACAGCTTCTTGGTCTTCGACCGTGTGGATGAGACCACCACTCTGAAAAAACCATTCTTGTTGAAAGTGCCTGAAGAGTACCCTATGCCAGCCCGGGATTTATTGTCTTCCAACTTGATCATTTGTCCTAAACCAGTAGTTGCGCCATGCTCAATGGCCAACTCCGCATCATTGTAGGACGCAAATGAAGAAGTTCCTTTCTTGGAAGGTTCAACAATAGATAAGGCTTGGAACGGCGTCCCAACCTCATCCTCAGCATCAATGTAAAATGGCTTACCAAGAGAGCCTTCTCCCCCCTACCACCACCAACTTCTCGTTCTTCACGAACTTTAACTTTTGGTGTAGGGTGGACGTCATGGTGCCTGCTTCGTGAATCCATGGTCTGCTTAACAAACAGCTATATGATGGGTGGATATCCCTGACCTGAAAAGTGATCTGGAAATCACTAGGTCCTATCTTGATTGGGAGTTCAACCTCACCAATCACAGTCTTTCTGGATCCATCAAAAGCCTTGACAACCACTCCACTCTGCCTCATGGGAGGCCCCTAGTATGAAAGTTTTGCAAAAGTGGATTTTGGCAACACATTCAGCGATGATCCTGTGTCTACCAGCACATTAGACAAGGCATCATCCTTGCAGTTCATAGAGATGTGAAGTGCCAAATTATGGTCTTTTCCCTCCTCGGGAAGATCAGCATCACAGAAGCTAGGGTTGTTACAAGCAGTAATGTTTGCAACAATGCTATCAAACTATTCTATGGTGACATCGTGATCCACGTATTCCACGTCCAACACCCTCTGCAAAGCTTCACAGTGTGGGTCGGAGTCCATCAACAAAGACATCACATATATCTTTGAAGGCATTTGTAGCAGCTGATCTACAACATTATATTCGCTCCAATGATGAGCCTTAGCATCTCATCACAGTCCTCTCTTAACATGCCATTCTGGCCAGCAGGGACAGGAGCTCTAGCAGTCACGACAGGTCTATCAACAGCAAGTGCCGGATTCGGAGAAGAAGAAGAATTCCCCACAGGACGGGCAACACTATTAACAGCAGCATCAGCTCTTCTAGTGTCAACCTGGGGTTTCGGCGGCACCGAGAAAACACGACCACCTCGGATCAATCCACTAACATCAGAAATACTGGTAATAGAAGTGGAGGGTAGAGGCACCTCCTTCCCATCTTCTAATGCAACTGCATTATATCGATAGGGAACAACCTTGTCGGAAGAGTATGGAACAGGGCCAACTGGCTTAATAATGAGAGTAGGAGAGGCCTTCTATTTGCTGCCATCATATCTGATAACAACCGGCTCAGGAAATCTGAACACAGGGGATATAACATTAACTTTGTCCTCATCACAATTCTGAAGTATCTCGATCACACCCTGATCTAGCATTTCTTGGATGTCTTTTCTGACTTGACGATATCCCCTCTCATAAACAGTGCATATACGACAGTTGTCATGGTCATGCTCATAATGACTGTATCCACATAACAGTCTGTGCATCTTGACCAAAGATTGTCTGATATGGCTGACATATCTGACCTTGTACTTGCCAGGGCAACCCTGAACCATGTTGACAGCAGATTTCCCATGCTCGGGCAATGGGTTCTTCTTCATATTAGGACCTACGTCCTCGAAAAACAAAATACCGCTTCTAACAAGGTCTTAAACCTTGGTCTTGAGAGGGTAACAGTTCTCCACATCATGTCCGGGAGCACCGGAATGATAAACACAGTGAAGCTCGGGCTTACACCACCACTGAGGGTTGGTCGGTATAGCAGGTGGGTCATGTGGAGTAATCAATTTCCTTTCAATCAGTGAAGGATATAGCTATGCATAAGTCATTGGAATAGGATCAAAAGTGACCCTCTTCCTATCATAGCTAATGCTGGTTTGATTGTTGTTTCGAGGCTGGTAGGCCTGCTAATGCGGACGATGCTATTGCTGCTGATACTGTTGATGTTGCTGTTGCTGGTTCTGATGCTGATAATGTTGATTTTCTCTGAAAGCAGGTGCTATATGAGCCATCTGGTGATGGTTACTAGCGAGACGGACAGTCTTCCTCTTCATAGAGGGTCTTCGTTGTTTAACATAGGAGGACACAACATGTTCCTCTCCATCTTTCTTCTTGGCAAACACCCCATAATGTTTGGCAGAAGAGCCTTCTTCTCTGGTCAGGCGCCCTTCCCTGACTCCCTCTTCTAGTCGCATCCCCATGTTTACCATCTCGGTGAAGTCAAAAGGAGCACTAGCAATCATCCGCTCGTAGTAGAAAGAGCTTAAAGTCTTGAGAAAGATCTTCGTCATTTCTTTCTCTTCGAGCGGGGGCACAATTTGTGCAGCCAATTCACGCCACCTCTGGGCGTACTCCTTGAATGTTTCTTTCTCCTTCTGGGGCATAGCCCTTAGTTGGTCCCTATAGGGAGCCATATCAACATTGTACTTGTACTGCTTGACGAAGGCTTCGCCAAGGTCGTTGAAGGAGCGAATGTTCGCACTATCTAGGCCCATATACCATCTCAATGCGGCACCGGATAGGCTGTCTTAGAAGTAGTGGATGAGGAGTTGATTGTTGTTAGTCGGAGTTGACATCTTACGTGCGTACATCACAAGATGGCTGAGCGGGCAAGTGTTTCCTTTGTACTTTTCAAAGTCAAACACTTTGAACTTGATAGGAATCTTGACATTAGGCACGGGGCATAACTCAGTAGTAGATTTGTCGAAAAGGTCTTTCCCTTTGAGAGTTTTAAGTTCCTTGCGCAGCTCAAGGAATTGATCATTCATAGCGTCCATTTTCTCGTACGCATCTAGGCCCTCAGATGGCTCAGAGTGGTAAATAGTGTCATCAACTCTTGGCAAAGTATGCACGACTGGAGGTGGCACAACGAGGACCGGGCTAGATGCCGGCAGAGAAGTAAGTGTAAGGGTGAGACCCTCTGGCACAAAATTAGCGGGCATCCCCCAGGGAAACCCGACTGACATAGCAGACGGAGCAAAGTGAGCACTGGCAGCAGGCACGGTAGAGGAAGCAACCTCTGAAATGACCGTCCTCTGGGGAAGAGTTGAAGGCGTTGGAGAAGACTGGCTTTGGGAGGCCAAGAATGACTCCATCAGGGCAGTCAATCTTGCCACTTCCTCCTTGAGTTCTCTGTTTTCTTGCTCGAGGTGATCCATTAGCTTTGATGAGTTGGCTCTGGTATAGTACCGGTGCGTCAGCTTGTCTTCAAAATAAATGAAGAACACAGAGTTAGACCATTGAACAAGAAGCCCTGAACAAAACCTCCTTATGCACATGATGCATGCAATGCTTGTGCATATGATTTTATTATTTATCAGAGGAACTCTTTAGAGATCTATTTGCAAACATTTGGAAATATTAATCATTTAGACATATAATGGAATAATCATATTAATAATATCTGGAAAAAAATTTACACCAAAGAAGTACAGTCTTGGTAACCAAAATACAATACAAGAGAGAGGGAAAATAACATCCTATGGAACCCTAGAAACAATCGTCCAAAGCTCTCGAGACCGAAAGATAAGCTGCACGAAGCCTCTTCACCTATCTCTCATAGGCTGCCTCCATATCTACCTTCTCTTTGGCGAGTCGGTCATACTTCCTCTTCCAAAACCTAGATGACTAAGGAAGAAGAGAAGTAACCACATCATCAGGCTCGTCGATGACCTGATGCTCCAGAAACTCTATCAAAGCATCCTTATCTCTAAGCTGCCGAAGTAGCTCCTCTCGCTCACAGATCCAAGCACGCGAACAGTCTTCATCTCTTAACTCCTCTACTCCTTGGTTAGGGAAGGTTGAAGGCCCAGCCATAACCATAGGTGTAGGTCTCGGGTAATCATAGGGCATGCGGTACTCATAAGCTCTCCTCCTCACTCACGAGGTGTAGGGTCCCGAAGCAATACAATTCTTCGGACCAAGCTCTTTCCTTCCCTTCCTATGAATCTTGCGCCAAGTGCGGACCATCCTACCCTTCAAGTTTTGGGGATCTTTACCCTCTCGAAAGAAGACACCTTCTAACAAAATGTTATTAGGTTTATCCTTTAAGGGGAACCCAAGCTGACGACGTGCCAAGGGTTGTAGTTAATCCCACCACATGTGCCAAGAAGAGGCACATTGGAGAATTCACCACAAGAATCAATAACCTTCACACCATCATACACACGGTTATACCAAAAGATATCATCATTGGTGAGAGACATAAGTCTCGTGGACCACCGTAGACATCCTTTGTTCTCCTTGAAGGCGAGCGTCTGTGGCAAGTGCGAAATAAACCACTTGTACAATAGAGGAAAACAACACACAATGGTACCACCACCCTTTGCATTCCTCATATGCAAAGAGAAATAAGTGTCACCCAACAGAGTAGGAACGGGATTAAGAGTAGAGAAAATCCTAATATGGCCTCAAAGGCGTCCTCACTCATGGCCTTCCCAAACATAGTAGCTTGAGCAATGAGGAAATCAGATGGGAGACCTTGAATTCCACCTTTGGTAGTCATATCAGCACCAATAATAGATTCATCTATATGCAACAGATCGGTAATCTCTTGGGAAGAAGGAACTCTCTCCACACCACTGAACGACAACTGATCTAGGATAGGTATACCCACAAGATAGGCATACTCCTCAAGCGTTGGCAAAAGCTGGAAATCCAGAAAAGTGAAGCAACGGTACAAGGGATCATAGAACTTCACCAACACACTCATCATACCTTCATCCACCTGAGTAGCAAGAATAGACAGAAGCTTCCCATGGCGAGCTTTGAACTCCAAGGGATCTAATATATAGGATGTCAAACTCCTTAACTCTTTCAATTCAGGTTGTCTGAAACTGTACTTCTTCGTATTCCTTCTTTGCTTATCCATGTCTGAAAATTTGCAAATAGACCTCTTAAGTTCCTTGAAAATTTTCTCATTGTTGATGATATAGATGTGTATGAATGCATGAATGCATGGATGCAACAATCACACTCAAGGATCAAGCAAATCACACCACACAAAGGTCACGGGATGGATCAAGTTATCCTTAATATCAATCATCCATTTTAGGGGATTATGGTTTACACCTTATCAACACCCAAGTTCCATTGATATTAAGGATATACAAGAACGGATCAACCGCGAATCAAGGGGTTGTTGCAAGTCACGAGCATGGAGTCTTTGTTAAGAACCATCCAAAGGGAGTGTACTATGGTTAAACCTGACGATCATGTTCTACAAGAGGTTCCTATAGTCATCATCCCATCTTTCGGATATTATCGGATAAACGGCTACTCGTATTCCAAAAATATTCTCAAGAGAGACTCTTATGAGTGTAGTATCGCGTAACAATCGTATCAAATCTTACACTTCAACGACCTTCGCACTACATCCTAGAAATAGGCCAAGATAGGCTAGGTAATCTAAGGTCCTTGGCTTCTAAGGCATATATTGGAAAGAGTAATGCCTAACCACGACTACTCGTGAATATTGATCCCAACAAAACCTCCACCAAGTGAATGGGCTTGCAAGTCAACTTGCTAAGGAATAACTCCACACAAGTCCACAAGACTATGCCATTCTCCTATCATAAGTGCACTCGAGTTCGGGTATAGAACTCATCTCACAAGAGACCACCAAGCACACAAGCAATTGATATATCAAGCAAATCAATCATTACAAACAATACAGTCATCCCAAATTTGCACAAAAATATGTCACAAAATAATATAAACATACAATACAACAAAGCAAAAAGTAGGCTAAACCCACTAGGAAGCAACAACTCCCCAGCAGAGTCGCCACTTTTCTGTAGCGGGGTATTCGTTACCTTTAGATTTATTAACTAAATCAAAAGTAAATCATACAATTCGAGTCGCCACCGCACTTCTATTTATCCAAAAGAAAGGTTAGAAAGCGAACAAAAACCGAGAAGTTTTATCAAATCAAAAACTAATAAAAATGTCAGAGATCTGGGTAAGGGGGTTGGTTATGAAATGGGAAGGTTTTAAGCACCCAAAACATCCTTAGTACTCTAAGGGAGCCCTTTTTACAAATGTTGTAAGGTAGGTTGGTATTTATGAAAAAGTATTTGTGCAAACATGATTGGGGAGATGAGAGAAGAATATACAAGTTATTTACAATTTTGTGTTTGAATGGATAAACTCATTGCCTACGTACCATCTTGAAAATGTAGGATCAAAACCTCGTAGTTCGGGGTAAAAATCTCAAAAGAAGTTGGTGAATTGATTGGTCAAAAGCCTTAAGGTCTTTTGTTATCAAAGGGAGAAAACTCAACCTAGAACCACAAATCCACCATGTGAGGAAAGCTTCAACATGCTAGTGAGGGGTTAACTCTATAATAAGCATGGAAGACTTCTAATCCATCACTAAGGATACAGGTGAGTATTGTATCAACCTCTAGGATAACTCAAACCTAATAGCTAATGTTTATGAAAAGCTTTAACACAAATGGTCATTGGAACCATAAAAACAGTTTGAGTGAGTTGTACTTACAAAATGAAAAGTATTCACAAAATAAGGTCAAAGTTGACTTAAGATTCAATTCAAAATAAGTGTTATGAAGAGAGTTTGAAAAATCAAAGGCATAGTGCCTAGGATTCAAATTTTTGAAAGCAATGTTAATGTTTGCACAAAAAGTTTGGCTTGGGTTAAAGTGGAGAGAAGAAGAGAAGGGCTAGGTCCTAAACATGCAAAGATGAGGGAAGAGAAATAAAACCAATTGGAGTTCCCTTCTTGAGATCATAAAGATGATCCAAGTTGCCCCATTCCTTTGGACTTAGTAAGCAATAAGCAATTAACTCAAGCAATCAAGCAAATATTCAATCAAGCTCCTAGGAATCTTCAAATTGGACTTTGTCTCTCTTATTTTGGAGGCTCATGACAATGGTCCTTCTAAGTAGCTCAAGTTTGGGATCCCTATCACAAGAACACACAAATCAAAAAGTTCCACAATGCAATAGAAAGAATGGACAATAGTGAGTTTAGAATTAGGGGTCCTTTCAATGTCATCTTCAAGATTAAGCATTCTAAAGGCATGAGGCTTATTTGCTCTTTGACAATTTTAGCATTCTAAAGGCATGAGGCCTAGTTTCTCTTCAAACTCCATTTAGCATAGGTAAGGTCCTAAATCTAAGTCCTTTCTCCATTTGCATTGGGTTCACACAAAGAAAACAAAACAAAGAACAAGACAATAGTATATACACAATAATGTGCTCAAGTGAGCAAAAGGAAAATTGGATTAACATAAACATGAGCTCAAGTGAGAAAAGGGAAAAGACAAATGAATTAATGAGCAAGAAATTAAATTGCATTAAAGTAAATTGCAAGAATTAAATGCTTGAATTAAAAGTTAGTGATTAGTAGTTAGTGTTAGTGTGCCATAAGGCAACTTAGCACTATGTTAAACAATCGTAAGTGGACTAATGTAGTAGTCACACCTATCTGAGGCCGGTCAATAAAACTAAAGGCAAAAAACACAAGTTAGAGATCATGACTAGTAAGACAAACTCCTACAACTTGCCATGCCAAAAGAAAAGAAGAATGACCTTGTATGGATTTAGGTTTTTTGCTTGACCAAGAAGCAACCTATCTTCAATGCAAAGCAATTCACTTGATCTTTGATCAAGACTAATTTGATTTGGATCAAAGAAGGTTAAGCCTCTCATATGTCAAGGCTAACCACCAATCATTAACTCATTGGTCAAAAAAGAAAAAGAAGAAGAAGAAGATGGAAATGGAATGTACATAATTGAAATTCAAATGACATAAGTAAAATACATTGATCAAACATGAATGGTATCAACATTAACCAATGGTAAACAAAAGTGAGATGAAGCTTAGAAGTCAAGAAACAATAAAAATATTTTTGGTATTTTTTGGAATTAAAATAATACTTGAAATAAAATGAACAAATAAAGGTCAAACTTCAAATCCATTTCAAATCAACTTGGAAAAGTCCAAATGGATCATCATAAGTCTAACATGGTCAAACAAGGTTTGACAAAAAATTTCATCATTTTTTGAAAACAGAAACTAATTTTAAACAATTAAAAATGAAGAAAAATAACATAATTGAACTAAAATCTCAAATAAATCTCAAATCAACTAAGAAATTGATGAGAATATTTTTCATAGATTCATCATCATTCAAAGATGTTAAGAAGGTATTTTTGGCATTTTTGAATATTGAAAAGTATTTTAAATGAATTAAAAATAACCAGAAAAGAGAAAATTCACATAAAATATTAAATGGAATTACAAAAAAAATTAAAAATAATTTTTAGAAACTAGAATTTAAGAGAAATTTTTTGCAGTTGTTCCCATATTTTTGTGATTCCAAATAAAAAAGTTATGAATTTTTAAAAATAATTGGAATAAAAGAAAATAAAATTGAATTTCAGAAATTGCAAAAATCCACAGCGCTTGGATATTGGTTCATTAATTGACGTGGCACATCTGGTGGCTGAGAAGCGCGCTCTCATGGAACACTTGAGTCAACAACGAAGTACAAAGCATTAAATGAAGTCAGCAAAACCAAAAGCCAAGACTAGATCTGGGAACATGGATCCAATGGCCAGGAACTCATCCACGTGGCGACGGTGGTGGAAACCACCGTCTTCTCCGGTGAACCTCACTATTCCGGCCAGAATTGCAGGTTTTAAAACCTTCACCAAAACTCATGATCCATACATCATTCGAAAGCTGGGGTGATGTACATCACCCCTATACCCTTAGTTTCCACTCAAGATCTCTATAGAGAGAGAAATCTGAGATGGAAAAATGTGGTGTTCAATCTGAACTTACTCAATTCACAAAATTAAGAGCACAAACCAATTGCCTCTCACATGAGGACTTCAGAGGTACCAACCAATACCAGAAATGCTCAATATCAAGAGAGATTCGAATCAAAACAGTTTGAATATAAACCTTTGAAGTGCAACTTTCAATGGCACGATCTGATCCAATTCTTCAATGCAGCTTATTCTTGAAGTGACAAGGAAGCAAGGCTAAGGAATTATAAGTCAAAGATCAACCAATGAAGTTGAAATCTGAGCTTGAAAATGAAGAGAAAAATGCAAAATTCCTTTAATGGAGGTTTGGGATTCAATTGTGCAGAGCTTCATGCATCTTTAGGTTGAAGTTTGAAGTGAATGAGGCCTTCTATTTATAGCCAAGGGTGAGGCAATGCCATGAAGAATTCATGTGCATGTGAAGTTGGGTCCTCCATGCATGGGCCTGTACAGGCGTATGGGAGGCCCAAAAGAAACTGGTTTTGCATGTTGAAGTCACATGAATCAAGTTTGGACGTGTAGATAGCCATGCAATGGAGTGTGCAAGAAGATTTTACATGTCATGCATAATTGAACCTAAAACTTCCCCTCTTCGAAATTTCCATTTGCAAAATTGAAACATAGGCATGTGGGTAATGGTTGGAAAGGTCTTGACATGAGGAACAAATGTTATGTTGAACAAAAATCCATTTGGAGTTGGGAAAATATTGAAAACTGGCCATGAAGTTCAATATACAAAACATGTATATGGACATTTTGCCAAAATGGACCAAATTCAAGCCCTTCTGTTTCAATGATGCAAGCCTTAAATTACAAAACCTTCAACATCAAAGTTGTAGGTCATTTCAAGAAAATCAATTTGGACTTAAATTTTGCATCATTTTGATTTTTGATGAGAAATTTATGGGCACTTGAAGTTGGACTTTTTCACATTTCAATGACTTTGGTCCAAAGTGACCTATAATGTTTTGTATTATCACATGTGTTTCTTTTAGGATTATGAAATTTTTTCCAACATAACAATTTAATTAGACATCTTAAACTTTACAATTCACTTGGTCTCACCTCAAAATCATGAAAAATGAGTGAGTTAGGTCCTTGGGAAGTTGACCCAAAATTAGGGTTTCAGTCAAAATGACCTATAATGTTTTGAAATGAATGATGACTTTCCAAGTTTCAAATGGATTTTGGATGGACATTAAAGTTTGTCATATGGTTCTTGAGAACATTGTTGCTCTTGGGGTCATCATCATTTGACAAACACATCAAAAGTTAGGTCTCAATGGATTTCAAAATAGTCAAATGAATTGACTGATCAACTTCTCAAAGCCAAACTTCAAATCTTGATGTATTAATGATTGAGGACACTAACATGAGCTCATATATGCATAAAATGATGAATGAAATAACTTCCCTTGATTATATTTGATCATAGGTTGAGGTTGCTTCATGAGCAAGGCACAGTCAATGCATAGTTGAATAAGGGTTTCCTTGGGAAACAAGCCTCAAACCCTTTGGTCTATCTTGATCAAATTGACAAATTGAGATACTTGGTAGACATATATGATGATTGAGAGCTTTGTGAACCATTTTCATGCTTTCTTTCACTTTCATCTGGCCATATCAATTAGCATAGGGGTCTTCAAGGAGCCTTGGATCTCATGACTGCTTGAGCTTAAAAAAAAACAAAGTTAGTGACATATTTTTATGCTTTTGGTTAGTGAACAAAATAATAAAAGCAATAATATACAATTCAAGCATGCTTGGTGGTCTCAAACCAACTCACAACAAGTCCCAACCCAAGGACAAGGAGCCAAGATGTTTTGATCCTTGAGGTAAATGCAAATGAGCAATGATATGATGCAACGAGGGATCTTAGGGTCAAAATTAGGGTCTTACAAATACCTAGAATGTCCTGATAAGACGTGGAAAACACATATGTATATTCTCTGAGAATATCTATCATTCTCTCCTTGACATCCGGAACAAGCGATGCCCCAATCTTGACCTCCTTTCTATCTTCTTCGGAACCCAAGTTAATAACTTCTATTTGCTCTTTGTAGGGCTGAATGGCCTTTTCTTCTTGCTCAAGTAGCCGGGAGATCTCATCTGGAATCTCTTCATCACTTTCTTCTCCAGCCTCAAATACGGGGAAATCATAGTTGGGAGAGGGCATATGGTCATTGCTTTCAATGGGTGTGACATTGATTAATCCGCACACATGAATGGAATTTGCATGCATATATTGAAAGTTATTTTTTTGTTTTATTTATTTTAGGTTACCATTTTTCGAAAGGCAAAAAGTAAAAAAAATGGAAGACAAAATGAACATTTTTATTAATGATAATGAGAACTTGAAAAAAAAGGCCAACAAAATACTTTTTCGTCTTAGGCAGACGAAAGAATTTTATTTTTGAAATAACAACGAAATATTACTTAGAAACATGAACAATTGTAGGAACATCAACGACTATCCAATTTTGGAAGACCATCCCGTGCGTCACAAAGCTTTGTGCATCCTCTTCGGGATTATCTTTAATGACAACATGTGTTTCAGGTTGAGCAGGATCAATGAATCCTCCATTTCAAAAAGTCTCTTGAATAGGACGGAGAACAGTGTCTTATTGAGAAACCTTTGAAGATGTAGGTGAGAAGTCAAGGCCTTCACGAATTATTATTTTTATGGAGACTCGCAACTTGTTCTTATCCACCTGCTAAACCATCTTTGACTAACTGTCGTGCATTGTTGAAGGAACAAATGGAAGCTCCATTCTTTTGTACATTCTTGTCAGAAATAGATAGAGTTTGAAATTGGGTTCCAACCTCGTCCTAGGCATCGACGAAATAAAATGACGATAGGTGACTCACAACTAAAGCTTCTTTTCTGCATACTGTTACCAACTTCCCCTTCCTTACAAACTTGAGCCTCTGGTGAAGAGTTGAAGTGACGGCCATTACCTCATGGATCCATGGGCGACCCAACAAACAACTAAAAGAAGCATGGATGTCCATCACTTGAAAGGTGACTTCAAAGGCATGTGGGCCAATGGTCATGGGGAGATCCACCTCTCCGATGATAGTCTTTCTAGAGTTGTCAAAAGCTTTAACAATAACCCCACTATGTCTCATAGGAGCTCCTTGAAAAGTCAAACTAGACAAGGTTAATTTTGGCATGACATTGAGTGAAGAACCCGTGTCCACCAACACACCGAATAGAGAATCAATAAGGAAATTCATGGAAATATGCAAAGCCATCTCGTGATTCTTGCCTTCTACTGGGAGTTCTTCATGACTGAAACTCAAATTATTGCAGGCAGTTATATTGGGGACGATGTTGCCAAATTGGTCAATCATTACGTCATGGTCGACATAAGCTTTCTCAAGAAACTTTTGTAGAGCCTCCCTATGAGCCTCAGAACTCATCAGTAGGGATAAATCTCAATATTTTGGAAGGGGTTTGTAGGAGCTGGTCTACAATTTTGTATTCTGTCTTCTTGAACAATCTCAAAACCTCATCAAATTCTCAGTTGATATTAGCCCCACTGGACTCTTCCACAACATCAAGTTTATTGTTCATAATCGGCACCTCAACTTTCATTTTCTTCCTAACTAAAGCTTCAACATTTCTTGGAGGTACCATAGCAAATACACGCCCGCTTCTCGTGATCCCACTTACATTGGCAATGTTAACGACGAAAGGCATAGAGGGTAGAGGAACCTCATTTCCATTTTTGATCATGGTAGCTTGGTACTTATAGGGTACGGCTTTGTCAGATTGGTATAAAGATGTACCTAGTAAATAGATAACCAAAGGCGAAATCATAGAGTTACGACTATCAAATATAATCTCCAAGGGTTCGGGAATGTTGAACTGAGGGATTATAACATTGACATTGTTCTCGAGATTTATGGGATATGCAACAATGATAGCTCTTGCGTCCAACAATTTTTGGATATCCCGTCGTACAAGGGGACATGCGTATGAGTTTATTGAACAAACTTCACAAGCGGTATAATCATGTGATAGAACAAAAGCAAGCCGAAACAAAATTTTATGCATCCTAACCAAAGATCCTCTCTCAAATCTCACATCGTAGACTTGGTAATTACCCTGACATCCTTCAACCATATTGGTAGGAGCTTCCTCATGTTGGGGTAAAGGGTCAGCTTGTACCATGTTGACTTGATTGAATTCCAGGTCCCTATCAACTCGGATAATCCCGTTGTCTATTTTTCTTTGCAAATCTTCCCTTACCATATGGCAACCACGGAGAGTTGTAAGGAAAAGTCTACAAGCCACATAGTTTTATGGTGTTATATGTATGAGCTCACCCAATTTAAGGTGTATCTCAACCAGATCTCCTTCTAAGAAGCGTACGTCATAAACTCTGAAAGTGATAGGACATCCTTCCACCATGTTGATAGAAGATCCTTCATGTTGAGGTAGGAAATTGACTTGTACATTTGGGTTGACATCTCTGAAAGACAGAATGTCATTTTTTATCAATCTTCAGACATCAGACTTCAAGCCATAATAGTCTTCTAAATTGTGTCCGGATGCCCCTTGGTGGTAGGCACAAAACTGGTCAGCTTTGTACCACTATGGAAGTTCTCTAGAACGAGGGATGAGGTTGAAAGAAAATTGCGATCCAAAATGCAGCGGAAATTAGAATTTTTCCTTTAGTGATCCTTATGAATGGGCATGATCAGTGATAGAAACTGTTACCTCTTTTGGTGATTCAAACCTTTGATGTAGATCTAAGGAGTGATCAAGAGCGTTGAATGGTGACAACGCCTCTACTCAGTCCACATGAACGGATTCCTTCAGTCTCAGTGTTAGCTGCTACGAATGAAGGCTTGGAGTGAGAGAGAGAGAGAGAGAAACAAAATTTCATCAAGTGAAATGCTTCTGCACAAGGGTTCTATTTATAGAACCACTTGTGTGGGCTGCAAGCTAAAAAGCCCACTTAAGTGTATGTGGCCCATATCTTATGGTATACCAAAAATCACTTAAGCGTGTGGTACCTTACCACATTTCCTATTCTACTTAAGTGTGTCATACCTTACGATGTTCTACAATTCACTTAATTGCACTGTACCTTACGGTGTTTCTTATTTAGTTTATCTCTTATCAAGCCGTCCTTTTGTGTGTGATTCTGTAGGTTTTTGCGATATTAGCAATTATATTAAATCACGTATTTAACATAATAAGCAGTGAGTGGTATCTAGCAACACATCACTGCTACCCAAGACACAAAAATGTCATGGGATCTGACAAATCCCTTTTTGTGATAATACTTGTGTGTACAATTATCCTTTTTGCCCTTATGTCTATATTGAACACAAGGCATAGACCGTGTCATCCTTGTCTAGTTCAATATTGGGCCCTTATTTATCCTGTTACGCAGGATGGAAAAATTCCACCTAGGTCACTCATGTCCCTCAACATGCTTCATGGAATACCCATCAAATGTATTTATGGTCATCCAGTTACAGACATTGTTTGATCAACAATAAAGCACTCAACTCTACATCTAGGGTCCATAGTGGTTTCAGGTTTAAAGGTGGTATACACCACTATCACCATGAGAATAACTTATGACACTTTGCATAACATTCTATGTAGTATTCTCATAGCGGGTCAATCCAATATAAATATTACTCTTAATATTCATACCTATGTTTCAGACTTCATAACTCCTTATCCATGATCCATTAGATGTGATCATCAGTCTATATACATAGTAGTCTTAATACTTTAATGTTATCCCACTTCCCAACAAAGCTCGACTACAGATACTTTAAGAATAATGTCCTTATGTTTAATGAGATCTGATGATTAAGTTACACTTGATACATTAAACGGACTAGCTATTATAGGGACTTTATTAAACAAACATAATAAAGAAAAATCCTTTTATTATTAATAAATAATTCGATACAAGTACCAAAAGTATTGTCCTTTAGGGCTTACACTAACAATATCCCACTAGCACTAGAGCCAATCAGGTATATCCCTAATACTCATAGATCTAGTATAGACATCATGCTATTGTCAAGTGTAGGTACTCTATATTTGTTCACATCTCATCTATTTATTATCTCTCGAATGAGGTGATAACGCCTAAGTATGTGTTTGGATCGTTGGTGAGATTTAGGCTTCTTAGCTTGTGCGATAGCACCATTCTTATCACAATAGAGATCAATGGGATCCACAATGCTAGGAACTATGCCAAGTTCACTAATTAACTTTTTGATCCAAACATCTTCCTTTGTTGCACTTGTGGCAGCAATATACTCAGCTTCGGTTGTACAATCAGCAACTGTATCTTGCTTTGAACTTTTCCAGCTCACAGCGCCACCGTTTAAGTATAACACAAACCAGATTGCGATCTAAAGTCATCCTCATTTTTCTGGAAGCTAGCATCGGTCTATCCAATTACAGCAAGCCCTTCCTAACCTCCATATATCAAGAATGAGTCCTTATTACTTCTCAAATACTTAGATATTCTTGACAGCTACCCAATGAGCATCACAAGGATCAGATTGGTACCTACTCATTGCACTTAAAGCATACGAGACATCTAGTTAAGTACATAACATGACATACATGATAGATCCTATTACAGATGCATATTAAATCTTATTCAAGTGATCCCTTTCTTCCTTAGTTGAAGGGGATTATGTTTTTGATAGACACATGCCATGTGGCATGTGTATGAATCCTTTCTTGGAATCATGCATATTAAAGCATCTCAGCACTTTGTCTATGTATGTACTCTAACTTAGGCCAAGCAGTTTTTATGATCTATCTCTATAGATACTTATTCCTAATATATAGGCTGTTTCACCTAGGTCCTTCATAGAAAAACATTTCCCCAACCAAGTTTTTACTTGTTGCAGGCTAGGGACGTCATTTTTGTAGCGGGAAATTCATGATCATCAAGCTATTGACAAGCTAGAGATCAATTAACAAGAGTCGCCACCGCGCTTTTATTGTTTCCAAGGGAAAAGGGAAAAAGTACGAACAAAACCCAAATAGTAAGAAGTTTTCAAATAAAAACTAATAAAAATCAGAGATCACAGGTAAGGGGGTTGGTTACACAGAGGGAAGGTGTTAGCACCCAAAGTGTCCTAGGTACTCCTAGGGAGCCCTTTTTGTGTGCATATGTATTTTGTACAAAGTGATGTTTACAAACAAATAGAATGGAGGGATGATAAAATAATTCATTAATTATATTTTTGTGTTTGACAAGACCTTCGGTCTTGTGCCTACGTACCAACATAAAAATGAGGGATAAAAACCTCGTAGTTCGTGCTACAAATTTCAAAATGAGTGTGTTAGTTTTAACAAAATTTAAGTTTGAAAGGCACAAAGGCCTAAAACAATTTGAATGAGTTAGTTCTTTTTGGCTTTTTGAAAGTTTAAGTCAAGTATAGTTAATTTCATTTTACAAGTTTGATTTAAGAAAATAAGTTTGAAAATGCAATGGCATAAGGCCAAAGTTTCTATCTTTTGCAAAAATGGTCAAAGTTTAGAACAAAATTAGTTCACACAAAGAAGGTTTTGAAAATGGAGGGGTGGATTTTGAAATTAAAGAAATGGGGAGAAGATGAAGAGACTATCCTATTGCACAAAAATTTAAAAGTTTAAAGTTGAAAAGATCTAACCAAATGGGAGAAGTCCAATAGACAAATATGTCAATAGAAACCTAGAATTCCCTTGGACTTTTTAGAATCAAGCAACACACAAATGCACAATTATATTAATCTTGAAGAGCAAAGGCATCAAATAAAGATGGCCTCATCCAAGCTTATCCACTTCATGATCTTCTCCAAAGTAGCCCATGTAGCAGATGAATTCCGCAAATCACAGGTTCAACATAACAGCTTAATAATGATCAATGTTGCAGATGAACTGGAGAGGTCTTGAATGATGTGTGTAACACCTCAAAATTTGCCCTCCTCTCTTGGGACTAGCATATCATATTGCATATCATTTTTAGGTCATTAGGCATTGCATATTGCATATCATGTGGTTACATTGTGCAAGCCATTCTCCCAAGTCTTGGTCAGAAGATAGGAGGTCATGTGCAAGCTAGGGTTTCATTGGACTAATCATTGATCATCTGAGGATGTGGAGGTCCAGATTAGGGTTTTGTGATTCTCAAGGATATTGGTCTTCATCTTGATTGAAGTGATACATCATCATCATCATGGTCTTGATATCATCAAGTGTTGAAGCATATTTCTTGAGATTAGGGTTTTGACCACTGGTCAACCCTAATCAGTTGCATTGGGCCAATCAGGGCATGATCAGGAGATGGGGTCTATGATGTATATGGGGATCATCCCATGGTTTTATTGAGGCTAGGGTTTCACCCTTGAGCCATTTCATCACAAGATTGGGGCTTAACTTGATCAGTGCATTGCCAAATTCATCTATCAGTTGAAAAGGTCAACTGTGGTCAACTGTGCTTGATTTTATGGATTTGGAGGTGGGAGAGAGTTGGATACACTTCATTCATGTTGGAACAAGTGTTATTTGACATGTCAAAGCTCAAGAATGGAGAAAATAAAGTCAGAACAAAAATTGCCAAAAATAGAAAGTGACTTGTAATGGAAGTTTCCAAAAATGGAAAGTTTTTGACCATAGAATTACATGTCCAAGGAAGCTTCAAATGAAAATTTGTTCAACATGAAAGTTGTAGATCTTGGTCTCACCTTTCCAAAAAGTCCAAGAACTTGAAAATCCCATGTATGGTTGACAAGTTATGGTCCATTCAATTTCAAAAATGACCCATAATCAAAGTGGCATAACTTCCACATGGAGTGTCCAAATTGAGTGATCTTTTTATGAGCAAACTCCATTTAAAATGTACTTTCATGGTGCATAATTGGAATTTATCAAAAATGGTCAAGGCAAAAGGTCAATTTTCAAGTGTACAATTAAAATCCAAGGGCAAAATGGTCCAAGTTGAGAAATAATTGGAATTTTGGCATGGGAGTTTTTGCAACACCTCACATATGCCAATTGGAGATGGTTTGAATTGTCACAAGTGCTCAAGGTGCAATATTTGGTTAAGTCATTTTGGAACTTCACTTGAAAATGCACAATTTGGCATAACATAGTGAAAATGAAAAATACAATGCCAATTGATGTGGGACCAATGCCAACACATCACAAATGATATTTGGAAGGTGTCTGAGCTGTCATACAGCTGTCACAAAGCCTAATGGGAAAAGTCATTTTTGCCCTTTCACTCAAATTGCACATTATGCTAATTACATGTCATTTGGCTAATTGGTGATTAACAAGGTGATTAAGTGGAAGTATAAGAGCTTAATTGTAACAGAATGCAAATCACAATCACAATTCTCAAGAACCTAACTGATTTTCCCTCCATTTTCTCCCAAATTCATCAAAAACCTTCATCACTTTTTTGACAAAAACTTCATCCATTCTTCATCAAACTGGTTGATTCTTCGTGGATCCATGCTTCATCATCATCATAGAGGAACTGTTTTGCTGAATTCAAGGCCAAATCATCAAGATTCGCAATTGTTCATAAGGAGCTCATCAATGGCAAATTGAAATTGCTCACATCTGGATCGTGTTTGAGCGAACCTGAGCATTCTATTCATCTTCCTCAACCTTCTTCTTCACCTGTTTTGGAGAATTACATCAAGAAACATCGCGAATCATCACTGTCCTCATTCAAGGTGATTTTTTCGAATCTCATCATTGTGTGAATTGTTATGTGCGTTGTGTAGATCTTCCAATGTAGATCAACATGATAGGCTTGGTTTTTGATTTAGTTAACTGTAGATTGAGTTATCATGCTTTGAATGTTTAAATGTGAAACTTTAAATGCTCGATCCCTTCGCCATGGTTAGAATTAGGAGATTTCGTTTGTATATCCTTGATGTACGTTGGAAGAGGAAGAGAACGGTATAAGATTTGAGCATTTTGGTTGAGATTTGAGTGAAACCGATTTTGGAAGTGAGAAGCTATGAACACGGGATGAACAACTTCGCTTTCTGGAAAAAAATGCCGTGCTAGATCCGTGTTGGCTCGATTCTTTTCAAATTTTCCTGTTTCCCGCCTCCTTGAGCGAATCAGACGCGGCCAGCGCATTAATGCCACACGATGTCGTTTTGGCCATGGGAGGGATAATTACAATAATGCCATCCAGACTTTAATTAATTCATTTACATGTTAAATAATTATCACATAATTTAACAAACTAAAAAAAATCATAAAAAATTCATTTCTAATCCAAAATTAGTGAGACTTTTTTTGATAGATCCCAAATTTTGTCTAGAATTTTATAGGCATAGTACCATAAGTTGTGCATGGAGAAATTTTGACCTTGCCTATTGATCTTTGACTTGTGTGCATATTTTGTATGTTTTGCCATTTTTAACATGAAATGCTCATACCTTTAAATAAATGGATGAAAATTTTTGTGCTTATTCTGGACATGCTGATGGTGATTTTCATGTAGAGTTTGTGAATTTTGGATACTTGGTTGATTAGATATGAATTTTTGGATTAAGGTGTGACAATTTGTGTCACACCAAGCTAGGTCAACTTTCTGATTTTATTTAAAATGCCTAGAGATGTTGATTTGAGCTGAAATTTTGTGTGGATGAACATTGATATGTCAAGATAACATGTAATTTTTGCTGGAATGTTTGATGTCATTTTCTAATTGATTGATAATTTTCTTCTCTGTATGCTCATTTGGTAGCATTGTGTGATACATGTTTGCATTTTGCTTGTGAAATTCTCATAGTGTATTGGATGAAGATGAAATTTGATATGTGGATTGTAGACACATTATAGGACATCATAGTTTTGATCCCATTCATTTCTAATATGCTGTCACTGTTTTATGAATTATTGAAATGGATGCTTGCTTGGATGTCTTGAATTGGCTTACATAATTGTGTCTGGACTTTTTGATTTTCATTGACCTACTTTCTTTTGTCCAATTGAGCTGAAAATTGACATGCTACTTGTTGATTGTGTCTTGTTTAGGTGTGAATTATTTGAGGATTTTTGGAATTGTTTTGGTATGCCTTTGATTGAAGTCATTCTGTTTGGTCTTTTGGTGTTGCAAATTGCATGATTGATGTTAAATTGTGCATGAATTGATATTGGTGCAGGATATGAGCATGGGACCAATTGCATTTGCTTTTGAATTGTTTTAATTTGATTTTGGGTTGGTTTGCATTTGCTGTTTAGAACTTTTTATCCCCTTTGGACCCTAGGCTTGGCCTAGTGGTCTTGTTTCTCACATTTGGTTTGACTTTTCAGGATGAAATGCATAATGCTTAAGGAGATTGCTTCAAGGCAATTTGAATTGAGTTTGGTTGATGTTTATAAACTAACTTGACTTTGTTTTGTAGGGATTGATGCTTGAGCTTGAGCTTATAGCTTGCACTTGTGTGCATTAACTTGTGTTGTCTGTATAGATTGACATTTGCTGTTTATTGTTGGTTTGTCTGAGTACTGATGATACTTGATTGATTTCAGGTACATTTAGTCGCTTACAGTTCTTTAAGAACTTGCTTGCTGCTGCTTGGTTTTTAAACCACTTGAGGTAGGACTTCTATTCTTCATGTAGTCTGGAAGACCTGGCCTGTTACTTGGCCAGGCAACTGTCTGAAGTCCTCCTTAAGAGGCGATGTTTGTGGTTGTTTACATTTGTGCCAAGCAGGTAAAGACCTCTATGAGGCAATTGGCGGAATCCAAGGGATATGCAATCTATCCCCCGCTATTCTGTGAGTCGTCCCTCTGCTCACACGGCTGTGTGTTGATGCATTGGGACACAAACCCAAGATCCTGTGCTGTTGCACAATCGAGTCAGAGTCCTTGAGCGTAGAAGGGTCCCTCCATTCTGGACCCACGCTCCTTTGTCTGAAGCTCTCCCTGGTCAGGGATAAGAGCTGTGAAGTCTAACCTTCACTCACCCTTCATCTGCTTCACCTTAGCCTCGCAATGGCAAGGTTAAGAGCGAATACTACCCATGTACAGATGACTTGCTTCGGCAGTCAAACCCATTGTTTGAGCCCACTTGACTGGTTATAGTGTGTGCTTTGTGAATATTTGTTTGCTCTGTTTGCTTGTATGCTTGTATGCTTGCTTTCTTCCTGGATAGGATTAGCTTGCAGTGGTGCAAGTAGGTAGAAACCTCAACGTAGGGCAATGATGCATGACAACACTAGGCTCGAGTACAGCTCCCTGGTAGTGTGTCTTCCCTTGGTTTCTGGCTAAATTCCTTTCCCTCCGTAGGGGAACTACGTTGCCCTGATCCTCATGCCAGATGAGGTACGTAGGCAGGAGACCGCGCGAGGTCTCTCTGGGCACCCTTTTCTTTTTTGTGTGTGTTTTGTTTGGCAGCTATCAGGCTCGAGTTCCCGACTCCCTGTTAGTCTGTGTGTGCCGTTTCTTCTGACGTCTCAGCGTCTCTTCTGGCTTGCTTGATGACTTGTAGGCTCGAGTTCCCGACTCCCTACTAGTTTGCATGTTCTTTCTTTCCCTTTCAGGGGAACTACATCGCCCTGATCCTCGTTCCAGACGAGGTATGTAGGCAGGAGACCGTGCGAGGTCTCTCCGGGCACTTTTTTTTCTTTTTGTGTGTGTTTGCTTGTTATCTTCTTGTGCGTGTTTGGTTCGGATGCCGACGTAAGTCCAGTGATTGGCGGTCGGGCTCCACGTTTGCCTTCTTGTGTGCGTTTTGGTTCGGATGCTGATGTAAGTCCAGTGATTGGCATTCAGGCTCCATGTTTGCCGGTGTGTTTATTTGTTTGTTTGGCGTGCGTGAGCCAAACTACGGCAGCTCTGATTCTCATTCCAGACGAGATACGTAGGCATAGGATGCGATGTCCTATCGAGCTCTCTTCTTCTTAACCCCACCTGTGTTGTCTTAGCGTGTGTGTATGATGCTTGTCTGTTTATTTTAGCAACCTATTCTTTCTTTTAGAACGTGGATCCCGTCGAGTACGACGGACGTGAGGGGTGCTAATACCTTCCCCTTGCGTAACCGACTCCCTTACCCTTTCTCTTTGGTCGCGAGACCATGCTTTTTCCAGGTTTCTCTGAGCGTTTCCTTTCCCTATCTTGGGATAAATAACGCGCAGTGGCGGCTCTGTTTGTGTTTTTGTTTTAGTCCGCCGGTTGTTTTTTCGCGGATGCGACAGCTGGCGACTCTGCTGGGGAATTTCTACAGGATGTTGACCTGTGCTGGTCCATCTTCCCTAAGCGAGTTCTTCCTAGCGTTCTAGGATAGTTTAGGTTGCTTGTCTTGCTTTATTTATTGCATTTATTATTTTGACTGTGTATATATTTGCATAAATATTTGCATGCATCATACTATCATGTTGCCGTCCTCTGTGCAGGTGGTTCCTCTGTTTGGGGTGGGTGTTCTGAGTGGGGCTAAAACCCAGGCCCGAGTGTACACCTAGGATTAGTGTGGTCTCATGTCGCCTCCTTCATGTTAGGTCAATATGTACCTGGCGGCGTGATGTACCACAAGCCGGACGAGGTTTATTTGATAGTGCTTGCCTCTGTGGGTATTCCGCTTTGGTTGAGTTACTTCATTTGAGTTGTTGACTCTGGTGACCGATCATTTCCCGGATCTTTGGTTTAGACGATCTTAAGAGAGCTACAATGGCACACCCGAAAGGGCAAACCCATTGAGTATCTTTGCCCGATTGTCGAGACTATTATCCGCCTTAGGATAACCTGTTTAGAATTTACCTGTGAGGGGAGGGTGATTCTTTCAGATGCATGTTCAGATGGTGACTTTGATGGTGACTTTTGGTTCCGAGGATCAGAGTCATATTTATAAGTCGGATTTATGGCCATTTATTGCCGAGACGCCGGAGTGCTGTCCGCGGTATTTATCAGTGGGGATCCGTTTATTTTAGGATTCCCCGGGCCGAGTTACTTATCAGTGGGGATCCGTTTATTTTAGGATTCCCCGGGCCGAGTTACTTATCAGTGGGGATCCGTTTATTTCAGGATTCCCCGGGCCGAGTTACTTATCAGTGGGGATCCGTTTATTTCAGGATTCCCCGGGCCGATTCAGATGGTTATGGGTATCTGCTCAGAGATGGTTTAATGATGATGATGATGTATCTCCCGTTTATTTCGGGACCCTTGAGTCGGATTTGTGGTTAACCAGACTTCAGATGGTTGTGATCGGTTCAGAGATCAGGGCTGTGATTCAGAGCAATAGATGATCAGAGGACTTGGAGGATGGCAATGCATTGCATTCATACATCTGCATCATTCTCATTTTGCATTCATCTGCACCAAACCTATGTCTAGCCATATGGGGAGTATTATGGATTGAGATTCTGGTTGAGAGACATCCTGATGTCAGAATGCTATTGTCAAAAATTTTATCTGTCTCGATGAAACCAGGATCGAAGGACAGAATCTTCCTCATATGGATAGACGTTGCATTCATGCATATTAACCTGTTTGCTGTTTTGCAGGAATCATTGCTCGCGCTCGTAGAACTGTACCTTTGCACTCAACCCGTCCTCACAGATACTTCACCAGACGCAATACTCCCAGACTAATGGATCTCCCAAATTCAGATATCCTCGAGCTGAAGGACAAGATGACTGAGCTGATCAACATCATGCAGGGTTTTGCAGTTGGTCAGAAGGCTCTGGCTGATAAGGTCGAGAAGCTCGAACGGGCTTCAGCAGCAAACAGTGGTGTGAACTTGGATGGTGTCTCCAACCAGGGGCTGGGTGGATCCAGAGACGGTGAAAAAAGAGCAACCGTAGGTATGGTGAACAACAATGCTGATGGATTTGGTGCTGCTACTGGTGGTGGGCCCGGTCCGGGGCATAATCTGAAGGATAGTTTGTTCCCGCCTTTCTTTGGGGTCGATGATGACAGGGAGGAGGACAGAGAGGCTGATCAGTTCTCTATGCTGAATGAGCCGTTTGGTCAATATGGTGCTCAGCCACAAAGCAAAGAAATTCAGTTACTGGCAGAGAAGGTAAGGGCTCTGGAAAGCCATGCTACTCCGGGATTCGTCAACATGTCCAACATGGGGCAGGTCGAGGGGATTGTGATCCCACAAAAGTTCAAAGCGCCCGCGTTTGACAAATACAATGGGAGTTCCTGCCCGGAAACCCATCTCCAAGCTTTCGTTCGCAAGATTTCTGCGTACACGACGGATCAGAAGCTCTGGATGTACTTCTTCCAGGACAGTTTGTCCGGAGGATCTCTGGAATGGTACACCAAGCTGAAGTCTGCTGATGTCAAGAGTTGGCAGGATCTGGGAGATGCGTTCTTTAAACAGTATCAGTTCAACGCTGATATGGCTCCGAGTCGTACCCAGCTGCAGGGTATGTCTTAGAATTCAAGTGAGGGGTTTAAAGAATATGCACAACGGTGGAGGGAGTTGGCTGCCAGAGTTCAACCTCCGCTGGTGGACAGAGAGATGTCTGATCTCTTCATGGGTACCCTGCAGGGGGTTTATGCTGAGAGGATGGTTGGTTGTCCGGTGACCAACTTTTCTGATATAGTTGTGGCTGGAGAGAGGATTGAGAGCTGGTTGAAGCTTGGTAAGATACAGGGTAGTGCCTCTTCTTCAGGGTCGAAGAAACCTTTTGGCAATGGTCAGAGGAAGAAGGAGGGAGATACCAGTGCGGTCTACGCTCAAAGAGGACCCAGTAGGGATTGTTACTTCCAGCACACCGCTGCGGTAACTATTCCTGCTGACAATCAGCCTGCACAACAGCAACAGCAGCGTCAGCCATTCCAGCAGAGGTCTTAGAGGGTAGGATATCAAGTCAGGAGGAGGATGAGTGATCGGCATTTTGACAGGCCGCCTGTGACATACTCTTTCCTATTGAAAAAGTTGAAGGATCTAGGGCTGGTACAGTTGAGGACTTTGGCACCTATGAGACCTGATCAAAGGCCAGCCAATTTTGATGAAAATGTCAAATGTGAATTCCATTCGGGTGCTCCCAGGCACAGTGTAGAGGACTGCAAAGCTTTTAAGCACGTAGTCCAAGACCTGGTGGATTCAAAAGCAATCAACTTTGCTCCATCTCCCAACGTTAATGCCAATCCCATGCCGGCACATGGTCAGGCGATGGTGAGTGCGATTGCTGAAGATTCGGATCACGCCTGTGGGATGGGTGAAGAGACTGATGGTAACTGCAAGTTTGATGGTTGGATAAAGCCGTGCGCACCAGGTATGGGAATCCAGAACTGGAAGGCCTAAACAAGATCATCACTGTTACTCATTCGGAAGAGTAATGATTTCTGTTTTGATTTTATCTGCATGAAAGCCATACGTGTTGCCCGACACGTAATGGTTCATTGTAAGGGCCACCTCATGTTCATAATTTGCAACATTTCTGCATCATTAATAAATGGATGTTTTTCAGTCAAAAAGCGGTGTTCCCTGTTTTTCATTTATTTTGGCAGTTTAAAAACAAATAAAAATGGCAATGTTTATTTTCATTTTTCTTTTTTTGGTTGGTCTCGTTCCGATTTCGAAAAATAATTCGCCGGATCTCATTGATAACAATTTGGTTACACCTCATATGACTTCGACAAACCGATCTATCATGCCGAAGAAGAAGGCGAAGAAGATTGTGATCTGCTGGAATTAGCCAGGTTGTTGAAACAAGAGGAGAAGGTGATTCAGCCGCACGAGGAGCGGGTTGAGGTTGTTATTCCAAGCACCGTCGAGGTCAGGAAGGAAAACAATTGGAGCCGCTTCGGAGGCAAATCGAAAGCAGAATGGTAGCCCTGTTGGCAGAGCATGTGGATACCTTCGCCTGGTCATGTCAGGATATGCCAGGGTCGGATACCGATGTCGTTGTGCACAAGCTGCCATGGAGAGAAGATTGTCCTCTGGAGAAGCAGAACGTCAGTGCCTGTATCAGAGAGCCATGGTGACTTTGTTTCATGATATGATTCATCATGGAATCGAATGCTATGTTGATGACATGATAGCAAAGTCCCAAACAGAAGAGGGGCATCTGGCAGACCGGGGCAAGGCGGTTGACCAGTTGAGACAATTCAAACTGAGGTTGAATTCAAGTAAGTGCCTATCAGAGTGCGGTCCGGTAAGATGTTGGGGTTTATTGTCAGAGAGGAATCCGAGGTTGATCCTGCTTAAAAAAAAAAAAGGGAAAAAAAGAGAAAAATGCCTGAACCGAGAATAAAGAAAGAGGTTCGTGGTCTCCTGGGTAGATTGAACTACATGTCATGGTTCACATCTCACCTAACAACCACGTGGGAACCCATTCAAGAAAAAAGAGATCAAACGGTCAGGTGAAATAATGATTGCCAAGGGGCATCGAAAAGATAAAAGAAAAGTTGCAGGAACCTCTGATTCTAATACCTCCTGTGGAAGGAGCGATTGTTAATCTGGTACTTGACGACCATCGAGGGGTCTACGAGGTGTATTGGGTCAGCGTGACGAGTCTTGTCGAAAAGAGCATGCAATTTACCTAAGCAAAAAGTTTACCGACTGTGAAATAGTACATTCACTGTTCGAGAAAACTTGATGTACTTTGGCATAGGCTGCTCGCCGACTGAGACAGTATGTGCTGGTTCATATCACTTTGTGGATTTCAAGATGGATTTGATCAAGTACATATCTGAGAAGCCAGCATGGACCGGACGGGTTGTGAGAGTACAAAAGAATATTGACTGATCAGTATACTCTCAGAAAGCAATCAAGGGGTGTATTGTCTGATTACGTCACTCCGCAACCCATTGAGGATCATCAACCGATGAAGTTTGAGTTCCCTGATGAGGACATCTCGAGGTACTCTAATCGAAAGATTGAGAGTAACCGATCCCGGAGGAGGGGCCGGACCCCGAATCCGAACGGGTTTTGATGTCTGATGGGGTTAATATGGACGAGTGAATGCTTTGGTTACGCCAAAGGGATCCTATGTTCCCTTCGTTTCCCGGATAGCATTTGAATGCGCCGACAATGTGGCAAGTACGAAGCTTGTATACCGGGTATAGAACCTCGGTGCGCCTACTGGGGCAACGCCTTTCTCGTTGGTGTATGGTATGGAAGCCGTGCTACCGGTTGAGGTTCAGATTCCCTCTTTGAGAGTCCTGATGGACGTAAAATTGCAAGAGGCTGAATGGGTAAGAGCTCGGTATGAGGAGCTAAGCCTGATTGAGGAAAAAAGGCTGACAACCATCTGTCATGGGCAGTTATACCAGCAACGGATGAAGCGTGCTTTTGACAGAAAGGTGCGACCTCGGGTATATCACGTAGGTGATACGGTGCTGAAAAGGATCCTTCCTCCTCAAAACGATCGGAGGGGCAAATGGACACCGAATTATGAAGGTCCATTCGTGGTCAAGAAGGTTTTCTCTGGCGGAGCCTTGTTGCTAACGACCATGGATGGCGAGGATTTTCCATCCCCTGTGAATGCGGACGCAGTTAAAAAATACTTCGTATAAATAGACCCGCTGGATGAAAAGAATAAAATAGTCCAGGCAAAAAAGGGCATCCCGGCGAACCAAAAACAGAAAAGGTTCGGGCAAAAATTAGGGATAAAATGAAAAAAATGTACACCCGGCAAGTCGAAACCCTGAAAAGGCGACTTGGGCAAAAAGGGGTATCCCGATGGACTGAAAACCCGAAAGGGCGGTCCAGGCAAAAGAGGGATTGAAACGAACAACTGCGTCTAGCATGATCATTTGCGCTTTGGTTAAAGCATCATGGATAATACCCGGTAGGGATCAATCGGAATTGTCTTGTTCAGAAGGCAGAAAGCACGGAGAGTCTGAGGACATATGGGGTGTAACCGAGTTGGAACTCGATGAGATCACAGGTTTCACATTGCCATTAGGATAGATTTTTCCTTTTGCGCAATTACCTCTTTTCAGGAATTGCTTCCTTTGTATTGCTCAATTTGAGCCACATTTTTCAATCAATAAAATGCATATTCAGTCAAATAATTTTGTTTTTGTTTTCATTACCGCTTTGATTGCAAAAACATCCGATTATTTTTGATAAAGAATCTTTGCATTTTAAGACATATAGGTCCCTTCCAATGCATGTTTATAAGATTGAAAGCTTGAAATCTTATTCGGAAGGTTGAGTGACCCAAGTGTTGAAATCTTGACACGCCTGGGGCACGGTTTTATCTAACGATCTGTCTTGCAGGAACTGTTAGGTATTTTCACTCACATGCAGGTTGTGATGAGGAAGTTGTTGGCGAAGCAAATCCCTGTGGAGTCCAATCAGAGACGAGGGACGGACGAATGAATGTGAAGGGATGACGGAGAAGACGTTGAGACGTACGACGATCCTTGATGATAATCAAGAAGACTCTTCAAAATCGGAAGATTGGAAAGTCTGTAGAGATTCCCCGCAGGGTCCAATCAGGGATGAGTGAATGGGTAGAGAAGTGGCGAAGAGGCGTTGAGGCGTACGACGATCCTTGATGATAATCAAGAAGACTCTTCAAAGTCGGAAAATTGAAATTATGTATAAATCCCAGGAGTACGTTTCCGTCGAGCGCGGAGCGATTGGGAATACAAGATGATGGAGCAGAAAAGGTCCAGACGAGTCTGGGAATTCTCAAAAGTGGAAAGCTGATACGAGATTGGGAGGTGGATATCATGGTTCGACGAGTCGACGGGTGTTCTGTACCAACTTTTCTCATTTCCCAGCGAGGTCCCCAAGCAGAGTTGTGAGGACTGAATCCCCAGCAGATCCAAAGGTCTGTGGATCCCCTAGCTGAGTCAGGATAGTTATCCTCGGCAGGTTTAAAACGGTGTTTCCTCAGCAGCCAGGCCTGAAGGTTGTTATCCCCGAGTGGAGCGGGTTTCAATGAAATATATCTCCAGCAGTGCTCATCCTACCAGTGGATTGGACAAGTTTCCGTAGCAGGCCGATATCTGCATCCCCAGCTGAGTGTATTCTACCTATGGATTGCATGGGTAATCCCCAGCGGAGTGGCATTTGCTTCCCTAGCAGGGTCAGGATGGTTATCCCCAGCAGGTGTCAGATCGATGTTTCCCCAGTCGCCAGGCCTGGAGGTGTTTGTTTCCCAGCAGAGTATCTGTGAGCATTTCCCCAGTGAAGTCGTCAGGTATCTGTGAAGGTTCCCCAAAGCAGAGTCGGGACTGATATCCTCAGCAAGTCAAAGACTATTGTATCCCCACAGAGTGTTGGTAGTGCTTATCCCCAGCAGTTTCTCGAGCGGATCGGGTGCAAAGGAGGTTCTTCCCCAGCAAGGGTTACCTTTTCCCAGCGGCAGTGTTATTCCCCAGCAGGGCGGAGATCGGAGTATTGCCGAGTTCCTCAGCAGAGTGTCTCGTGCTCCTCAGCAGAATCCCTTGAAGGGGATACTTTTTATACATTCATCATGAAAAAAAATAGCATAGCATGTTGCATAGAAAAATAATAAAGCGCGTAGCATTTCCATAATTATGGAGCATTACGCAGAAAAAATCAATCATGCATCATATTGCAAGCACAAGCTAGTCTCAAGCCGTGGTTACCATTTGAGAGGTGGTTTTACCAGAAGTAGAGGTGTTACTCCGAGGAGTTTGGCCTCATGATTTGATCAAAGATATTTCCCCAGTAGTGCGATACTGGAGGAGTTTTTTCGTCGGGCAGAGATGGAAAGGTTACGCGATCAGCGCGATTCAAGTCGTGGTTACCGCTTGAAAGTTTGGTTTCATCAGATGGTGAAGATGGTACTCCGAGGAGTTCAGCATCACGACGTCAGATCAGCAATGTTCCCCAGTAATGCGATATTGGAGGAAATGTTTCCGTCGGACAAAGATGGAAATAATATCAGAAGACGTTACGCGATCAGCGCGATTCCGGGGTTCAAATGGAGAAAAGGAGATGTTGAGGCATTTTCTGGAGATGGGGTTCAAATGAAGAAAGGGAAGTGTTGCGACATTTTCTGGAGATCGGGGTTTAAACGGAGAAAAGGAAATGCTGAGGTATTTTCTGGGGTTCAAACAGAGATTGGAGTTGAAGATTATATCCAGGATGAGGTCCTTAGGATTATCTTCTGTTCATGTGTCACCTTAGACTCTGGCTGAGGCCAATGGAGGTCGTTATAGGTGTCTTCTGAGGAAGAGATACACATGCTACCTTCCTTTTGTGAAGGTATACCCTCTGACATGTCGCCCTCAGAGTGGTGTTGGTGTTATTTCCGGCGTTGCCAGCGGAATTATCATAAGAAGTTGGAGAACGGGATTCAATCGGAGAAAGGGAAATGTTGAGGCATTTTCTGGAGACGGGGTTCAAATGGAGAAAGGGAGATGTTGCGGCATTTTCTGGAGATGGGGTTCACATTGGCGATCGCGAGTTATCGTCGGGCGACTGGGGTTCGAACTGGAGAATGGGATTCATTATTTGGCAAATAGGAGAGCGGGGTTCAAATGCAGTGATTTGAGGATCATTTGCGCAAAAGAAAATTTTTCGGGGTTCAAGAAAATGAAAAAGAAGAAAATTTTTCGGGGTTCAAGAAAATCAAAAAAGAAATATAATCCCCAGCGGATGTGTGGTGTTCAGGCCGTGGTTATCCCTGCTTTACCATTTATTTTGGTATCCAGGTCGACGCTGTTATTTCGGTATTCAAGCCGACTTTCTCCGTACCAGACGGATTTTTTTCAGAGATTGTGTTCTTCGCCGATTCTGACAGGTGTTGTTAATTATTATCCCATCAGAGTGCAAATTGTTCGTCTGTTCTTGGTATTCAATCACTCTTCATCCTGATCATCTGAAAGCCGAGGCTATTCATATCGACAGGTTCACAGTGGATTGAATAGGGGCAGCTGTAACACCTCAAAATTTGCCCTCCACTCTTGGGACTAGCATATCATATTGCATATCATTTTTAGGTCATTAGGCATTGCATATTGCATATCATGTGGTTACATTGTGCAAGCCATTCTCCCAAGTCTTGGTCAGAAGATAGGAGGTCATGTGCAAGCTAGGGTTTCATTGGACTAATCATTGATCATCTGAGGATGTGGAGGTCCAGATTAGGGTTTTGTGATTCTCAAGGATATTGGTCTTCATCTTGATTGAAGTGATACATCATCATCATCATGGTCTTGATATCATCAAGTGTTGAAGCATATTTCTTGAGATTAGGGTTTTGACCACTGGTCAACCCTAATCAGTTGCATTGGGCCAATCAGGGCATGATCAGGAGATGGGGTCTATGATGTATATGGGGATCATCCCATTGTTTTATTGAGGCTAGGGTTTCACCCTTGAGCCATTTCATCACAAGATTGGGGCTTAACTTGATCAGTGCATTGCCAAATTCATCTATCAGTTGAAAAGGTCAACTGTGGTCAATTGTGCTTGATTTTATGGATTTAGAGGTGGGAGAGAGTTGGATACACTTCATTCATGTTGGAACAAGTGTTATTTGACATGTCAAAGCTCAAGAATGGAGAAAATAAAGTCAGAACAAAAATTGCCAAAAATAGAAAGTGACTTGTAATGGAAGTTTCCAAAAATGGAAAGTTTTTTACCATAGAATTACATGTCCAAGGAAGCTTCAAATGAAAATTTATTCAACATGAAAGTTGTAGATCTTGGTCTCACCTTTCCAAAAAGTCCAAGAACTTGAAAATCCCATGTATGGTTGACAAGTTATGGTCCATTCAATTTCAAAAATGACCCATAATCAAAGTGGCATAACTTCCACATGGAGTGTCCAAATTGAGTGATATTTTTATGAGCAAACTCCATTTAACATGTACTTTCATGGTGCATAATTGGAATTTATCAAAAATGGTCAAGGCAAAAGGTCAATTTTCAAGTGTACAATTAAAATCCAAGGGCAAAATGGTCCAAGTTGAGAAATAATTGGAATTTTGGCATGGGAGTTTTTGCAACACCTCACATATGCCAATTGGAGATGGTTTGAATTGTCACAAGTGCTCAAGGTGCAATATTTGGTTAAGTCATTTTGGAACTTCACTTGAAAATGCACAATTTGGCATAACATAGTGAAAATGAAAAATACAATGCCAATTGATGTGGGACCAATGCCAACACATCACAAATGATATTTGGAAGGTGTCTGAGCTGTCATACAGCTGTCACAAAGCCTAATGGGAAAAGTCATTTTTGCCCTTTCACTCAAATTGCACATTATGCTAATTACATGTCATTTGGCTAATTGGTGATTAACAAGGTGATTAAGTGGAAGTATAAGAGCTTGATTGTAACAGAATGCAAATCACAATCACAATTCTCAAGAACCTAACTGATTTTCCCTCCATTTTCTCCCAAATTCATCAAAAACCTTCATCACTTTTTTGACAAAAACTTCATCCATTCTTCATCAAACTGGTTGATTCTTCGTGGATCCATGCTTCATCATCATCATAGAGGAACTGTTTTGCTGAATTCAAGGCCAAATCATCAAGATTCGCAATTGTTCATAAGGAGCTCATCAATGGCAAATTGAAATTGCTCACATCTGGATCGTGTTTGAGCGAACCTGAGCATTCTATTCATCTTCCTCAACCTTCTTCTTCACCTGTTTTGGAGAATTACATCAAGAAACATCGCGAATTATCACTGTCCTCATTCAAGGTGATTTTTTCGAATCTCATCATTGTGTGAATTGTTATGTGCGTTGTGTAGATCTTCCAATGTAGATCAACATGATAGGCTTGGTTTTTGATTTAGTTAACTGTAGATTGAGTTATCATGCTTTGAATGTTTGAATGTGAAACTTTAAATGCTCGATCCCTTCGCCATGGTTAGAATTAGGAGATTTCGTTTGTATATCCTTGATGTACGTTGGAAGAGGAAGAGAACGGTATAAGATTTGAGCATTTTGGTTGAGATTTGAGTGAAACCGATTTTGGAAGTGAGAAGCTATGAACACGGGATGAACAGCTTCGCTTTCTGGAAAAAAATGCCGTGCTAGATCCGTGTTGGCTCGATTCTTTTCAAATTTTCCTGTTTCCCGCCTCCTTGAGCGAATCAGACGCGGCCAGCGCATTAATGCCACACGATGTCGTTTTGGCCATGGGAGGGATAATTACAATAATGCCATCCAGACTTTAATTAATTCATTTACATGTTAAATAATTATCACATAATTTAACAAACTAAAAAAAATCATAAAAAATTCATTTCTAATCCAAAATTAGTGAGACTTTTTTTGATAGATCCCAAATTTTGTCTAGAATTTTATAGGCATAGTACCATAAGTTGTGCATGGAGAAATTTTGACCTTGCCTATTGATCTTTGACTTGTGTGCATATTTTGTATGTTTTTCCATTTTTAACATGAAATGCTCATACCTTTAAATAAATGGATGAAAATTTTTGTGCTTATTCTGGACATGCTGATGGTGATTTTCATGTAGAGTTTGTGAATTTTGGATACTTGGTTGATTAGATATGAATTTTTGGATTAAGGTGTGACAATTTGTGTCACACCAAGCTAGGTCAACTTTCTGATTTTATTTAAAATGCCTAGAGATGTTGATTTGAGCTGAAATTTTGTGTGTATGAACATTGATATGTCAAGATAACATGTAATTTTTGCTGGAATTTTTGATGTCATTTTCTAATTGATTGATAATTTTCTTCTCTGTATGCTCATTTGGTAGCATTGTGTGATACATGTTTGCATTTTGCTTGTGAAATTCTCATAGTGTATTGGATGAAGATGAAATTTGATATGTGGATTGTAGACACATTATAGGACATCATAGTTTTGATCCCATTCATTTCTAATATGTTGTCACTGTTTTATGAATTATTGAAATGGATGCTTGCTTGGATGTCTTGAATTGGCTTACATAATTGTGTCTGGACTTTTTGATTTTCATTGACCTACTTTCTTTTGTCCAATTGAGCTGAAAATTGACATGCTACTTGTTGATTGTGTCCTGTTTAGGTGTGAATTATTTGAGGATTTTTGGAATTGTTTTGGTATGCCTTTGATTGAAGTCATTCTGTTTGGTCTTTTGGTGTTGCAAATTGCATGATTGATGTTAAATTGTGCATGAATTGATATTGGTGCAGGATATGAGCATGGGACCAATTGCATTTGCTTTTGAATTGTTTTAATTTGATTTTGGGTTGGTTTGCATTTGCTGTTTAGAACTTTTTATCCCCTTTGGACCCTAGGCTTGGCCTAGTGGTCTTGTTTCTCACATTTGGTTTGACTTTTCAGGATGAAATGCATAATGCTTAAGGAGATTGCTTCAAGGCAATTTGAATTGAGTTTGGTTGATGTTTATAAACTAACTTGACTTTGTTTTGTAGGGATTGATGCTTGAGCTTGAGCTTATAGCTTGCACTTGTGTGCATTAACTTGTGTTGTCTGTATAGATTGACATTTGCTGTTTATTGTTGGTTTGTCTGAGTACTGATGATACTTGATTGATTTCAGGTACATTTAGTCGCTTACAGTTCTTTAAGAACTTGCTTGCTGCTGCTTGGTTTTTAAACCACTTGAGGTAGGACTTCTATTCTTCATGTAGTCTGGAAGACCTGGCCTGTTACTTGGCCAGGCAACTATCTGAAGTCCTCCTTAAGAGGCGATGTTTGTGGTTGTTTACATTTGTGCCAAGCAGGTAAAGACCTCTATGAGGCAATTGGCGGAATCCAAGGGATATGCAATCTATCCCCCGCTATTCTGTGAGTCGTCCCTCTGCTCACACGGCTGTGTGTTGATGCATTGGGACACAAACCCAAGATCCTGTGCTGTTGCACAATCGAGTCAGAGTCCTTGAGCGTAGAAGGGTCCCTCCATTCTGGACCCACGCTCCTTTGTCTGAAGCTCTCCCTGGTCAGGGATAAGAGCTGTGAAGTCTAACCTTCACTCACCCTTCATCTGCTTCACCTTAGCCTCGCAATGGCAAGGTTAAGAGCGAATACTACCCATGTACAGATGACTTGCTTCGGCAGTCAAACCCATTGTTTGAGCCCACTTGACTGGTTATAGTGTGTGCTTTGTGAATATTTGTTTGCTCTGTTTGCTTGTATACTTGTATGCTTGCTTTCTTCCTGGATAGGATTAGCTTGCAGTGGTGCAAGTAGGTAGAAACCTCAACGTAGGGCAATGATGCATGACAACACTAGGCTCGAGTACAGCTCCCTGGTAGTGTGTCTTCCCTTGGTTTCTGGCTAAATTCCTTTCCCTCCGTAGGGGAACTACGTCGCCCTGATCCTCATGCCAGATGAGGTACGTAGGCAGGAGACCGCGCGAGGTCTCTCCGGGCACCCTTTTCTTTTTTGCGTGTGTTTTGTTTGGCAGCTATCAGGCTCGAGTTCCCGACTCCCTGTTAGTCTGTGTGTGCCGTTTCTTCTGACGTCTCAGCGTCTCTTCTGGCTTGCTTGATGACTTGTAGGCTCGAGTTCCCGACTCCCTACTAGTTTGCATGTTCTTTCTTTCCCTTTCAGGGGAACTACATCGCCCTGATCCTCGTTCCAGACGAGGTATGTAGGCAGGAGACCGTGCGAGGTCTCTCCGGGCACTTTTTTTTCTTTTTGTGTGTGTTTGCTTGTTATCTTCTTGTGCGTGTTTGGTTCGGATGCCGACGTAAGTCCAGTGATTGGCGGTCGGGCTCCACGTTTGCCTTCTTGTGTGCGTTTTGGTTCGGATGCTGATGTAAGTCCAGTGATTGGCATTCAGGCTCCATGTTTGCCAGTGTGTTTATTTGTTTGTTTGGCGTGCGTGAGCCGAACTACGGCAGCTCTGATTCTCATTCCAGACGAGATACGTAGGCATAGGATGTGATGTCCTATCGAGCTCTCTTCTTCTTAACCCCACTTGTGTTGTCTTAGCGTGTGTGTATGATGCTTGTCTGTTTATTTTAGCAACCTATTCTTTCTTTTAGAACGTGGATCCCGTCGAGTACGACGGACGTGAGGGGTGCTAATACCTTCCCCTTGCGTAACCGACTCCCTTACCCTTTCTCTTTGGTCGCGAGACCATGCTTTTTCCAGGTTTCTCTGAGCGTTTCCTTTCCCTATCTTGGGATAAATAACGCGCAGTGGCGGCTCTGTTTGTGTTTTTGTTTTAGCCCGCCGATTGTTTTTTCGCGGATGCGACAATGTGTCAGATGAAATTCAAATTGCAAGCACTTGGTTCTTTAACAAATTGGCATTGGCCAAGTACATTAGCAAAGGAATGTTGCCTAAGTTCTAAGTCCAATTGGGCAAGATCAAACCAACAGTCCACCCAAAAGTTTTTTAGGGTTTTTGTTATTATCATGTGCATTAATGGTCAAAGACCAAACAAACAAGCAAAGTATACACAAACAAAATAACATCACACAATATGGTCCAAATGGACAAAGTGAAAATTACATAAACATAGCATGATATGTATAATGACAAATGATATAAAGTGCTAAAAGTAAATTGCATTAAAGTAAAAGCTTGAAAGTAAAAGTTAATAGTTAGTAAGTTAGTAGTTAGTTTTGTTTTGCTTTTGATTTCAAGACATTCTTTGGAGAACACTCAACCCACTTGCAACAAGCATGGATCCTTGAACCAAAACATCTTCCAAAAGGAAGGAAAGAAGGCCAAGTTTCCACACAATACCCTGGAGGAGGGGAGACTTACAATCTCACTAACTAGAATGCTTATGCCTTTAGTGTCACAAATTTAGCGTCATGTTAAGCAATCGTAATTGGACTTATGTAGAAGTCACAACTATTTGAGGCCGAGCAATAAACTTTTGGTGTTAATGCATGTTGGAGATATAGTATTATGAACTATGCTCATTAAACATACCACACACAAAAATATGCAAAAGGTGTGGCCTAATCTCATCCATACTCATGTTAATATTTCAATCAACTAGCATTAGGACTTTGAGATGTCATTGGCCAATTGGAAATGAATGGATGAAGAAGGGGAATTAGATGAAGAGGGAAGGGGATGAATGAGATCACAAATTGGTCAAAGGAGGACTTTTACCAAATTAATATCATTCATTCATTTTGGGAGATGGAATGTACATTCCATCAATCCCCTAAATCCAATGATATTAACTTAACAAAGTCAAATCAACCTTGACCAAGGCCCAACAACAAACAATCAAACTCAATTAAATCAATACAAATGGTCAACATAATTAAAATGGCATTTATTCAATTAAAAATAATAAAATAATGCATTAAATTCAAATATGTTTTGTCCAAACCCAAAAATATCATCAAAACACCAAAAAAAAATGACCATGAGATTTATCATAGGTCAAACAAGGTCAAAGGACCTTGGAGAAAAAATTTCATAATTTTTGGACATTTAAAAATATTTTTAAATAATTAAAAAAAAATAAAAAATCAATTAATTCATGAAAAATATTAATAATGATCCAAAAAATAATTTTAATTCAAAATATGAAAGAGAAATTTTTTTGAAATTTTTGACTGAAAGTCTCATATTTTTTGAATCAATATTGAATTTAATATGAATTATTGAAGAAAATGGAATTAAAATAAAATTCAGAAAATTCAAAAATATGTGGACCATCAGATCTCCCTCATTAATTGAGGTGGCAGATCTGATGATCCAAAACACGCGTTCCATGTACACTTGAGTCAACTGCGTGGCAAAAGGAGTAATCACAAGGAACGGACAAGATTAAAACGTGGAAGATGGATCCCATGGCTCAGACTTAAGATACATCATCACCGGAGCCAGAGCTCCGGTTGTCTTCTCCGGTGAGCTTCACCGGACTATTCAACATAAACCATCACCAATATACAAAACAGGGACATGATTTTAAAGAGAAAACATCACTGAGCACAATATGACCTCCAATTCCAAATATATTAAGAGATATGTGGAATTGAAAAATGAGGTTCATGATCTGAGTTGCTTCGATTTGGCCTCAAATTTGGCAAATGATGATAGCATGGTGCATGGATGCGCATAGGCCTATGAAATGATGGCTGAAAGTCCAAACTTAAAGTTCATATGTGTTGAAGTAAGCTTGGAATGCAAGGCAATTGTGCATTGTTGTTTGAAGATTGATCCATGCCAAATGATATCATCCTGTTTAAGCCATGTGCAACATATTCATTTCAAGTCCAAAATGAATGAATTTCAGCTCTTTTGAAAGGTGAGATTAAGCGGAACAAGTTTGATGTTGAACACTTTTTCATTTGGAGCTTGGAACTCGGAGAATTTTGAGGTGGAAGTTTGGAAAATTTTGACATATCAAAAATTTTCTAAGTGTCAAGCAATATGTATCAATATTCCACCTTGCTTAACTTTTTATAGGAGCCTCAAATGAGAAAAGTGTCTTCATAAAAGTTGTAGCTCTCTCAAAGAACTTAAAAATGGTCACCAATTTCATGTCATTTGGATTTGAAATGATAGATTTATGCATTTTTGAAGTTTGGAAAAATCACTTGATCAATGGTATAGGTCAAAAGTGACCTATAATGTAGCCTCATATCACATGTTCAAAGATGTTGAATTAGCTCCTACTCCAAACATAAAAGTTGAAGTAGACACATTGAATTTGATTGTGCAACTTGGAAATATTTCATCTCATAAAAAATGAGCAAGTTATGGCCTTGGGAAGTTGACTTTCAAATTACGGTTTAGACAAAATGACCTATAATGTTTCAACATGGTAAATGATTTTCCAAGCAAAACTAGCTCTAGGTCTCAACATGAAAGTTGTTTATAATGTCATTTAGAGTAACCTTGCTCTTGGAATCATTTTCATATGGTGAAAATTGTAGAAGATAGGGTCTAGGGAGACCCAGTTTTGATCAGATATGCATAAGATGATGAAATTTGAAGTGTCCCTTGAGAAATTTGATCAATTGGTGAGATAGCTTGTTGGAGAAGTTACTCAAGATACCTAGTCAAATTAGGGTTTCCAAGGCAAATCACCCTCAAACTCTTGAAGAAAACTTGATCAATATAACATGTAGAGATCATTGGGACTCATATATGATGTTTAAAACCATTCTTGAATCAATTATTGGTTGTGCTCTTTGTTCATGAGGGTCTCAAACCCTAGATATGATCAATGAATCAATGAGATCATGCCCTACCTACAAAAGAGTTAGATAGATACAAAGACATATTTTTGGTATTTTGGTTAGTGAAATGATAAAATACAATATAATCACAAAGTGCTTGGTGATCTCTCACAAAGTGCCCCTATTTAAGAACATTGTAACTGAGGAGGTGAAGGTTAAAATCTTCGGCTTGACTTAGTAGAATGGGCTTAAATAACAACATATAGAAACAATTTTTGGTCCCTTAGAGACCTCATGATGCATATGATATGAATGCAAAAGTTAACACTTTGTGGGGAAATATTGCCGCAAAGCAAAAGAAATCAGAGAGACCGAAAGTCCATAGGAGCCTAATGCATTTCATAAGGAAAACTCTTTGGGGAGACAGAGACTCTTGGGGGATAAAAAGGATTTATGCGTAAGCCATGCTACGACTTAAAACTACTGGGGACTCGAGGAATTCCATACAAATGGAAACACTCGACCGGGGAAACAAACAATATCTGCAGGGGATACGAATAAGTCAGGATAACACTGAAATACTCGACTCATGCAGGGGAACAACGATTTCACTCAGGAAATGCGCACTCAACTCAACTGGGGAAGAAAATAAAATTTCACCACAGGAGGAGTAGAAATCTATTATCTACTACTTGTTACTGGGTAAGGAGACAATAAAGATCTGACAGGGAGAACATTTGTCATCGGTTAAGATGAGCATATCAAGGATGAATCGCTGAGGAAAAGCCATGAGGGAGTATTCATTACCGGTTACTGGGTAAGAATAGCCTTGATGGGGAAAACTGCAGAAAATAAGATTTACAACTACCAGTTACTGGGCAGAAGACCAAGGGGTGAGAGTATCCATCATTGGTTAGGATGAACATATCAAGGATACACTCAATAGGGAAGAAAATTTGTCACCAATTAAGATGAGCATATCAAGGATAGACTTGCCTGGGAATGTTAAGGAGGATATCCTTCATCGGTTAAGATGAACACATCAAGGATATACCAATTAAACAAAAAGGGAGGAATTACATATATCGAAAACTGGATAGAAAATCGTCGGAGAGAAAAATCCATCACCGGTTAGGATGAGCATATCAAGGATTAACTCAGTGAGGGGACAAAGTAGGATTTACAACTATCGGTTATTGGGTAGAAAACCAAATCAAAGAGAAAATCCGTCACCGGTTAAAGTGAACATATCAAGGATAAACTCTAGAAAGGGGAATGAAAATAGGGATTACATCTATCAGTTACTGGATAGAATACCAAAGGAGAGAAAATCCATCACTGGTTAAAGTGAACATATCAAGGATTGACTCTGCACAAGAAAAAGTAGGATTTACGATTACCGGTTACTGGGTAGAAAACCAAATCAAAGAGAAAATCCGTCACCGATTAAGATGAGCATATCAAGGATTAACTCTCTGAGGAACAAAATAGGAATTACAACTACCTTTTTACTGGGTAGAATACCAAAAGTGAGAATATTCGTCATTGGTTAAACTGAACATATCAAGGATAGACTCCACGGGGGAAGAAAAGATATCTGTCACCGGTTAGGATGAACATATCAAGGATATACTTTTCGAAGAATGGATCCACTAGGGATTCTGCTGAGGAGAAAAGGGTACTTTTGCCGGGTATTGGGCAAGAAGTAACACACCACAAACTAAGAAGAATATTACCAGTTACTGGGTAATAGACTCTTAGGGGACCAAAATATCTATCTAGGTAAAAGCTAGAAAGGAAACGGTCAATCAAGACTCAACCCAATGAGGATGTAACTCAAGGGAAATAATTCCATCCAGAAAATTTGCTGAACAGGAAACTGAAATAACAATCATCCATGAGGAGACGAACTCAGTGGGGAAACAGAGAAAGGTTTTAGTCTTTTCTGCTTAAGGGGCTGACACTCTATAATTGAAAGAGTACAGACACCAAATTTCGTATGGGGATAAGGTACCGCCATAACAGAGAATCGAATTTCAAATAAATCAAATATGAAGATGCAGGATATGCAAATCATGAAATTATATGAATGTATATGTATATGTATATGTATATATGGTGATTATGCTGACAAAACGATCACAAAGGATAGATAAGTGTTGCAAAGAAAATGAACCAACGGTACAATCCTCGGTCAATCCACAAATCATGGAGACAAATTTCTGGAGAACAGAGAGATCAGCACCCCGAAGGCTCAAACTTGGTTGGGGAAAGGAGATCTACTGAGGATAAAACATCCAATCTGCGGGAATTTTAGGTCAACACCATAAAATGGGAGACAACCCTACCGGGGAAGAACCAACAAAAGCTGCTCAAAAACCAGGAGGAAACTCTGACTGGGAGCAAAGATACGACGATCGGTGGGGACACCAAAGCGATCTACTGGGGATGATCAAAATATCTTCTGATGATGATCCACCTACTGAGGAAATACAAACTCCGTTGGGGAAGGCCGAAATCCTGTCGGGGACAAGGACACGTCGCTGGGGATCTAAATTGATCAACTCAGCTGAGGAAAAAGAAATAAGCTCCAATGGGGATCAAACACACCACCGAGGAATTGAATCAGCACAAACGTCTAGGGATACCCGAAGAGTTAACTGCTTGGTGTAGCACCTCAAATTTGCACCTATCATTGTACATACATTCTCATATTAGGTCATAGCATTAACATGGTCCACTGCATAACATTGCATTGTCCCTTTTGCCCAAGTGCAAAATCATCAGAAGAATTAGGTCAAACTGATCAGGAGATCAGTCAATCAATCAAGCAAGTACAATTCTCATTGAGCCAAGACCCTAGGGTTGGTCCAACATGTTCACATGACCTAGGGGTCCTTTGGAAGGGTTTTGGTCAAGGATTGGATGCTCAGAAGTCATCAGTCAATGCACAGTCTACCAGAAACCCTAAAAAGTCAACCTTGGTCAACTGGGCTTGATTTTATGATTTTGATGGTGGGATTTGGTTTGAGAGGGCTCATTCATGTCCATATAGGCCTCGTATAACATGTCAAACATCATCATGGAAGAATTTGAAGCCAGACAAGAAATTTCCAAAAATAGAAACTGGACCTGTAATTGAAACTTGCCAAAAATGGAAACTTCTTGATCCCAAACTTACATCATGATACAAGCTTCAAATTAATTTTTTCCCAACATGAAAGTTGAAGATCTTGTTCTCCCATTTCCAAAAAGTCCAAGAACTCTCAATTCCCATGTATGGTTGGCAAGTTATGATCAATTCATTTTCAAAAATTCTTGAACTTCAAAAGGCCATATCTCTCAAACCATTTGGCCAAATTGGGTGGGGTTTTTTCCAACAAGTCAAATTTGACCTCATCTTTCCAAATATGTAACCATCATGCATCAAAACATTACCAATCAAAATGGCCTTTTTGCACTTACATGAATTATTTTCAAGAGAGGTGAAAAAGTGAATATTCAATTTAACCATTTCCAACCATTTTTGCCATTCAAATATGTTCAGATATGTTGTTTTGGTTGTGTTAGAGGCCCAATTTCGTGGCTTTTGCCCTTGCACCTCACCATTCAAGCCAAAATGACCAATTAGCAAAACTTACCATTAAACAAAATTGTGTTTAGCTTTCACTTAACCAACCTTAAACAGACATATATTAGCTCATTTTCTGTCAATCTAAAACCCTAGCAGCCACCCTAAACAAACAGAAATCCATTTCTCTCAAAATCTCCATTTCCTTCATTTTCAATTTTCGACCAAACACTCAAAGGAGCAAGGTTCTGGTTTGTTGCTTCATCATTCACCATCCATTTTGAGCTGATTCCAACCATCATAAACCAACTGGAACCAAGGAGCAAGCTCTGTTTCTTCAAGCATTCATCCATGGCAGATTTTTGTTTGAGTCATCTCATGCCTTGCTGAGCTAGGGTCTTCAAGTATTCATCATTTGGAAGCTGGTGGAGCAACTGTTTCGAGCTAGAATCACCAAAACATCACTGTTTCATCTTTGTCTTCAAAAACAAGTAAGATTTCGAATCCATCTTTTCTCAAAATCATGCTATGCACTGTGTAGATTTCACTGCCCTGGTCACAATGAACTTTGAATCGTGTGGAATGATTGAGTATTTTAAGAGAAATCTGGTTTTTAAAAATTCATGTTCAAACTTGTTCTTGGTTATTGCTCGCGTGTTAGCTTGATTTAATGTAAATGAAGTCCAGATTATGCATGCTTGTTGTTTGCTGATTACATTGATGTATCCAATTTGATTTTCTGGGCATATTTTCTTGTTCACGATTTCTGGGTGAAGATGAGTTCACTGTAGCTTTTAAAACCCTAATTTCCCAGAATTTCTCACGTGCCTGCATGAACATGACACTGTTTCATCCATCAGCCAATCAGCTTATTTCGTTCCCTGGCCCAAAACGCGGCGTTTGATTTAGTTGTCCTGGTTATTACAAAAGTGCCACTCCCGTGCCCCTTGTCTCATTAATCCATGTTGTTTTATTTCTTTTTATTTCATTTTGATGCATCATCTTGCAAAAATCATAGCATCTTCATTTTAAATCCAAATTTCATGAGAATTTTTGCATTGTGTTCATCTGGATCTCTAGTATTTAATCATGATTTTTCCAGAATTTTTGGATGATTGGATTTTAAATGATGCTAGGGTTTTTGACATGTGACCATTTTTTGTACATTTTGCCAAAACATTTGTGAAATAGTGTTGCTTTATCCATTGGCCTTGAAATTTTTTGTGCATAAACTAGACACATCCATGGTGATTTTGGTATGAAGTTTATGAATTTATCATCTCTGGTCATTGAGTTATGATTTTTTGAAGTAGGGTGTGACAATTTGTGTCACACCATTGATGTGCAACTTGATGATTTTCAATACCATGCCTCTTGACCTCAAATTGGATTGAATTTTTGCATGAATGTACTTGAGTATGTCTAGTTTACATGTGATTTTTCTTGGAATTATTTGTGGCATTTCCTGATTGTTTGAGATTTTTCTCCCCTGTTTGGTCTTATGTTGACTTTTTGTGACACATGCTCCCATTTCATTTGTGAAATTCTCATGCTTTATTGGATGGACATGAAATTTGATATGTGATTAGTAGACATCTTAAGCTTTGCCATGGTTTTTATCCCATTCATTTCTCATATGCTATCACTGATTTATGATTTTTTCAAGTTGATGCATGTTTGGTTGACTTCTTTGAGCATGCTTAGACTTGCCTTGCCTTTCTGATTTTCATTGACCACCTTCCATTTGTCCAATTGAGCTGAAATTTGACATGCTTACCATGCTGTGGATTATGTTTGACCATGATTTATTTGATGATTTTTGGAATTATTTATGATTGGTTTTGAGCTGAGTCTTGCTGTTGACTTCTATGAGCTTCCATATGCCATGCTTTGACTTCTTTTGCTTATAAAATGATGATAATGATTGATATGAATGTGAACCCAATTGAGTTTGTTTCTTGATTGTTTGAATATGATTTTGATTGGATTTCATTTGCTGTTTTGACTTTCTTATCCCCTTTTGACCCTAGGCTTGTCCTAGTGGTCCTGTTACTCATGTTTGAGCTCATTTTTTCAGGTTAAGCAACAATTACCCAATGAGACCAATACAACTTGATTGAGTGTGCTTGTTTATCATTACTAATCTATTTGTTTTGTAGGTTGCTTGGCTCACATGCCTTGAACCTTGTGCATTGCACATTTGTCTGTTTGTGTTGACTGGTTGACATTTGTTTCCTTTTGCTTTAACTTTGAAGTTGTGTACTAATGTTGTCTGACTGGTTTCAGGTAATTTTAGTTGCTTAGTTCCTTGTGAACTTTTGCTTTGCTTTGCTTGATAAGAAATTTGCATTGAGGTATACCTTTCTCATCTTCATGTAGTCTGGAAGACCTGGCCTGTTACTTGGCCAGGCAACTGTCTGAAGTCCTCCTTAAGAGGCAATGTTTGTGACTGTTTACATTTGTCCTTGTATAGAGTCAAAGACCTCCTAAGTGAAGAGGCAATTGGCAGAACCCAAGGGATATGCAATCTATCCCCTGCTATTCTGTGTGTCATCTGCTTTGCTCACACCACTGTGTTGATGCATTGCAGATACAAACCCAAGATCTTGTACAATTGTACAGTTGAGTCAGTTTCAAATGTGTAGAAGGGTTCCCACTTTCTGAACCCACACATTCTTGTCTTAAGCTCTCCCAGGCCAGGGAAAAGAGCTGTGAAGTCTCATCTTCACTCACCTTTCATATGCTTCACCTTAGCCCCTCAATGGCAAGGTTAAGAGCTAACATTACCCAGTTCCAGTGGTTTGTTTGTTGAGGTTGATATGACCCCTCGACTAAAACCTAGCCTTGATGTTTGAGCCCCTTGTTGGTGTGTTTATTTCATGCTGTATGTGCTTGTGTGGTGTGATTGTATCCCCTAGGTTTGCTAGACTCCGCGTAGTCTCGTTTGCATGTCAATTAAGGTAGCACGGTTCCTTCGTATAAGACTTCCTTTCTTGCTTGAGCTTTCCTAAAACACAAACAAACATTATCCCCTCTTAAGGATACGTTAACTCCTTCTACTACAGGTGAGTAAGTCTCCAAAGGTCGAGCATCAGGTAGATTGCGCAGTGACGTTGTCCACTTAAAAAACACAAACCAACGGGAATAGTTTAGCCGAACTACGGCAACTCTGATTCTCATGTCCAGATGAGATACGTAGGCACGAGATGCGATGTCTTGTCGAGTTTGACTAACAACTAACACTAATTCTTTTCTCTCGCCCTCGTTGCGATTGAGACCTCCCCTTTCTCTTGCCCTAGTTGCAATCGAGACCCTTGCTTCCTGTGCAAGTTAGGTTAGGTGTGGCTTGCTTCCTGTGCAAGTCATGTTTAGGATAGGCTTGCTTCCTGTGCAAGTTAGCTAGAAACCTTAACTTAGGGACGACTTTGCATGACAACATCTAGGCTCGAGTCGTAGTCTCCCTAGTGTTGTGTCTCCCTCTGTTATCTGGTTAGGCTAGTCCTTTTTCCCTGCGTAGGGGAACTACGTCGCCCTGATCCTCATACCAGATGAGGTACGTAGGCAGGAGATGAGCTGATCTCTCCGGGCGCTTTTTTTCCTTTTCCGCCCTTTTTCTTTTTCCACCTTTGTGTCTTCGCCCTTTTGTTTTATTTGTGTGAGTTGTTTCTCCTTTTCTGGTTGGAGTCCGACGTAAGTCCAGCGATTGGCAGTTGGTTTCCTGTGTGTGTTTGTTGGTTCGGATGCTGATGTAAGCCCAGTGATTGGCATTCAGGCTCCATGTTTGCCTTCTTGTGTGTGTTCTGGTTCGGATGCTGATGTAAGTCCAGTGATTGGCATTCAGGCTCCACGTTTGCCTTTGTCTGTTTGTGTGCGTGTCAGCCGAGCTACGAATGCTCTGATTCTCCTTCGTCCAAGGAGATACGTATGCATAGAATGCGACATCCTAGCGAGCATGTGTCGTTTCCCCAGTCCGAACTACTTCGACTCTGATGTCTATGCCTGATAGACTAAGTAGGCCCAGGATGCGGTATCCTGCCGAGTCAGTTTCTTGTCTGTTTTCTTGTGTCTCTTTCAGCCAGTGTGTGTGTGTTTGAGCAGTGTTTTAGCAACCATTTTCCTTCCTATTGTGCGTGGATCCCGTCGAGTACGACGGATGCGTAGGGGTGCTAATACCTTCCCTTCGCATAACCGACTCCCGAACCCATTCTCTTTGGTCGCGAGACCACGTCTTTTCCAGGTTTACTCTGAGCGTTTCCTTTCCCTCTTTTGGGATAAATAACGCACGGTGGCGGCTCTGTTGTTCTTGTTTTCCCGCCGGTTTTTCGCGTGATGCGACAACTGGCGACTCTACTGGGGACATAGAGAAGTTGACCTGTGCTGGTCCATCTTCCCCGAGCGAGTCTCTCCTAACGCTCTCTAGGTTAGGGCTTTGGTTGCTTTGTGCTGCTTTATTTATTGCATTCATTTGTATATATTTGCATTTACTGTTTGCATTTATTGTTTGCATTAATGTTTGCATTCATTCATATTCATCTGCCGGTTGTCTGTTTGTTGGGATGGGATATTTTGTGAGAAATAAGCCCACTACCCAGGCTTGAGTGTACACATAGGTGTTAGAGTGGATAGTCATGAGGCTTGCATGGCATGTTGCTATGATAAGTCGTTCATGAGACCCACATTCCAGACGAGGTTTCTGTTGGATATATTTTGTCCTATGGGTGTTCCATAACGACAGATATTCCTTTAGAAATCGTCGACTCTGGTGACCATTTCCCGAGAACTCAGTCGAGGCCTCTCCTCCGAGACGTGATTATGTTAGCTCTGGTGGGCGCATTCTCGCTGCTCAATCCGAGGACCCCGAGACTGGGAACTTGCTTTAGGATATCCTGTTGAGGGGAGTCAGCAGAGGTCTTTTATCCCGTAATAATGCCAAACCTTCAGTGGTAAACGTATTATTCTCGACTGAAGGGCTGAAGCTGACAAACTTTTGTTCTTAGAACCTACCAGTGAGGGGAGGGTTTGATCTCTACAGATACGGTTTCTGCCGTTGGTGCTGTGATGGTGACTTTGGTTCAGCCAAATTTATGGACATTTATTTCTGGGACGCCGGAGTTCTGTCCGTGGTTTATCAGCGGGTTCCGTTTATTTCGGATCCCCGGGTTGAATTTGAGAGTACTTGTTCAGAGGACCTGACTGTCATCCATTCAGTGGATTTTTCCTGTGATGTTAGTGATGTAATCTCCAGTTCCGTTTAGTTCGGAACTCCCCAAGTCGGATTTATGGTGACTCAGTTGACTGTGACTAGTTCAGAGATTGGGTCTTCAGATGACTTGGTGGAACAGTAACCTGCATTCATGCATTTGCGTCATATCATTTTGCATTCATCTGCATTCAACTCATGTCTGTCCATACTCAGGGTCCATTTTTTTAATTGAGGCTCAGGTTGAGAGACATCCAGATGTCAGAATGTTGTTGATAAAATTTTATTTGTCTCGATGAAACCGGAATCAAAGGACAGAATTTTCCTGGTATGGATAGACATTGCATGCGTGAGTCATACTAACCCATTTGTTGTTTTGTAGGTGTCAACCGGTGCGCGTAGCTCTTCCATTCAGACATACAGTCAAACTCAACAAATCCAAGCTGATGGATTTTCCCAACGCCGACATCCTTGAATTGAAAGAGAAGATGGGAGAGCTGATCAATGTCATGCAAGAGTTCGCCTTGGGGCAGAAAGCAATTGCCGAGAAGGTGGGGAGGATTGAAGACTGGCTGAGGAAGGGGGAAACACAAGGAAATGCTTTGTTGTCTGGACCGAAGAAACCCTTTAGTGACGACCAGCGCAAGGATGAGGGTGAATCAAGTGTTGTGTATGCCCAGAGAGGACACGGTAGGGGTCGTTACTACCAGCACACTGCTGCAGTAACCATCCCTGCTGGTAATCAGTCAATCCGACAGCAACCTCAGCCAACTCCCCAGAAAGCACAGGGAGCTGGGAACCAAGTGAGAGGAAAGGGGGTCGATCGCCATTTTGACAAGCCACCCATGCCATATGCTGCTCTGTTTAAAAGGTTGATGGATCTTGGGTTGGTTCGGCCAAGGATGTTAGCTCCATTGAGATCAGATCAGAGGCCACCCGACTATGATGAGAACGCCAGGTGTGAATTCCATTCTGGTGCGCCTGGGCATAACCTTGAGGGGTGTAGAGCCTTTAAGCATACTGTCCAAGACCTGGTGGATTCCAAGACCCTCAATTTTACACTATCACTGAATGTTAATGTCGATCCCGTGCCGGTGCAGGGCCAGGTGATGGGGGGTGTGATCGCTGAAAATTCAGATCGCGTCTGTGCGGTGGGGGAAGAGACTGACAGTGACTGTGAACTGGAGTCATGGATAAAATCGTGCGCGGCAGGGAACTGGAAGGCTTAAAAAGATCAGCACTGTCACTCATCCTAAAGAGTAGTACTTTCTTGTTTTCAGTTTTATTTGCATGAAAGCCATACGTGTTGCCCGACACGTAATGGTCCATTGTAAGGGCCACCTCATGTTTCATTTTGCAACATTTCTGCATCATTAATAAATGGATGTTTTTCAATCAAAAAAAGCGGTGTTCCCTGTTTTTCATTTATTTTTGCAGTTTTAAAAACAAATAAAAATGGTAATGTTTATTTTCATTTTTCCCTTTTGATTTGTCTCGTTCCAACTTCGACAAGTAATTCTCCGGATCTCATTGATAACAATTTGGTTACACCTCGTATGGCTTCGACAATCCGATCTATCATGCCGAAGAAGAAGGCGAAGAAGATTGTGATCTGCTGGAATTAGCCAAGTCGTTGAAACAAGAGGAGAAGGTGATTCAACCACACGAGGAGCGAGTCAAGATTGTCATCCCAAGTGCCGCCGAGATCAGAAGGGAAATGAAAGTTGAGGTCGCTTCAGAGACAAGCCAAGAACAGGATGGTATATGTGCGCCTGGTTATATCTAGATACACCAAGGTAGGCGGATACCAATGTTGTGGAGGCACGAGCTACCATGGAGAGAAGACTGTCCTCCAGTGAAGCGGAAGCCGGTACTAAAAGATGAGAATGTGTGTGGACTGCTGAGACGTGAATAGAGCTAGTTCGAGAGATGAATTCCCGGTACGTCACAACGAGGTATTGGTTGATTATAATGCTCAGTGTATCTTCATGGATGGCTTCTTGGCCGAGACCAGATTGAATTGTCGCCAGATGATATGAAGTAAACCAGGTCCACCACACAAGGGGCACCTTCTTGTTCTAAGGTGACGCCGTTCAGTCACAAGAGGCCGGTGCCAAGTATCAGAAGTCTAGGGTGACTTTGTTTCATGATATAATTCATCGTGAAAGCAAATGCCATGTTGATGACATGATGGCAAAGTCCCAAGCAGAAGAGGGGCATCCGATGGATCAAGTTGTTTGACAGGTAGAGATAACTCATACTGTTAAGTTCGAATTAGCGCACTTATGGAGTGCTGTCCAGCAAGCTGCCGAGGCATGTTGCGAATGAAAGAGGAATCGAGGTCGATCCTGCAAAAAAAAAAAGGATAAATTGCAGGAACTTCTGATTCCGATGCTTCCCAGGGGGATGATTGTTAACCTGGTACTCGGCAGCCCTCGAGAGGTCTATGAGGTGCGTACTAAGTCAGCATGACTAGTCTTGTCGAAAAGAGTATGCAATTTACCTAAGCAAAAAGTTTATCGACGGTGAAACAATACACTCACTGTTCGAAAAAACTTGATGTACTTTGGCATAGGTTGCTCGCCGACTGAGACAGTATGCTGATTCATACCATCTCGTGGATATCCAAAATGGATTTGGTTAGGTATGTGTTTGAAAAGTTAGTAGCAACCCATGGAAGGTTATCAACCAAGGAAGTTTGAGGTCCCTGATGAGGACATCTTGAGGTACTCAAATCGAAAGATTGAGAGTGACCGATCCCGGAGGAGGGGCCTGGCCCTGAATCCGAACGGATTCCGATGTCTGATGGGGAAGTTAAAGTGAATGAGGTAGTGCTTCCCGAATCACAGTTGGTTGCACCAACAATGGCGGCTGAACATAAAGTCTGTATCCTGGATATCGAACCTTGAGATGTGCATCTACTTGGGGCAGTGACTTCCTCACAGATATATGAGAAATCAGAGAAGACTGAATGGATAAGGACTCGGAATGACATGTTGAGTCCAACTGAGGAAAGAGGGCTGACAGTTACTTGTCATGGGGCGTTGTACCCAGTGAATGAAACGTATTGTTGACTGAGAAGTGTGACCTCGAGCGTACCACGTGGAAGAATTGGTTGAAAAGGATCCTTCCTCCTCAAGACGATCATGGGGCAGATGGATGAACAGTTATGAGTGTCTCATTCGTGGTCAAGAAGGTTTTCTCAGACCAGGCCATGTTGTTGATGACCACGGATGACGACGATTTTCCATCCACTATGAGTGCGGACGCAGTTAGAAAATACTTCGTGAAGGAGACCCGCTGGACAAAAAGAATAAAGAGTCCAGGCAAAAATGGGCATCCCGGCGAACCAAGAAAAAAGAGAAAGGTTCGGGCAAAAGTTAGGGATATAAAAGAAAAGAACTGTACACCCGGCAAGTTGAAAACCCGCAAGGGCGACTTGGGAAAAAAAGGGTATCCCGGTGGACTGAAACCCGAAAGGGAGGTCCAGGCAAAAGAGGGAATGAAATGAACAACTGCGTCCAACATGATCGTTTGTGCTCTTGATGACTTGGCTAATCTCCGACAGAGATCGAATCAGAAGCGTCTTGTTCGGAAGACAGAAAGTGCGGAAAGTCTCGAGGACATATGAGGTGTAACCGAGTTGGAACCCGATGAGATCACGGTTCCGCATTGCCAATAGGATAGATTTTTTTCTTTGTGCGCAATCACCTCTTTCCAGGGTTTGCTTCTTGTGTGTTGCTCAATTCTGAGCCATCTTTTTGTTTCAGTCAATAAAGTGTGTGTTCAGTCAAATAGTTTTGTTTTTGTTTTCATTACCGCTTTGATTACGAAAACATCTGTTTATTTTGATAAGAATATTTGCATTTTGAAACATAGAGGTCCCTTCGATGCATGCTTATGAGGTTGAAATCTGGAAATCTTACTCGGAAGTTTGAGTGACCTAAGTGTTGAAATATCAGAACACCTGGGGCATACCTGGGGCACGCTTTTATCTAACAACCTCTTGTGCCGGTGCTGTTAGATGTCTTCATTCGCTGACAAGTAGTGATAAGAAGCCTTTTGAGAAAAAAGAGAAATCCCCACAGAGTCCAATCAGGAGCAAGGGATAGAAGAACGTAAGAGACGGCGAAAGAAGGATGACGATCCTGGAAGGAGTTAATCAAGAAGATTCTTCAAAGTCTAAGGATTGGAAAGTTTGTATGAATCCCAGGAATTCGATCTTCGTGGGATGGATCAGAAAAGTCCAGATGAGCCTGGGAGTTCTCAAAAGTGGAAAGTCAACACTGTGGAAGGATGGTGAACACCAGTGTTCGACGAGTCGAAGGGCGGCCCGGGTCCGATAGGCTGTATTTCCCCAGTAGGTTTGAGAGTGTCGTCTCCCTAGCAGATTCGAGATCAGTGTCTCCTCAGCAAGCCTGAAGGTTGCCGTATCCCCAGCGGAGTTGTGATTGTTTTCCAAGTCTGAAGCTGTCTTCCCAGCATAGGTTGTGTTGATGGTTTTTCCCCAGCAAAGGTTTGTCTTTCCCCAGCAGGATGGAAGTTGACATGGTTATAGGATCCCCAGCACAGTTCCTGGAGTTCCCCGGTGTTGTCTCTGGAGGAGACGTGTGTTTATGCATTCATCATTTAGATAAGCATAGCATATCGCATCATTAGTGCATAGCATTTCCATGATCATGGGGCATTGTGTAAAAAAAAAAAAACTCATGCATCAACATTGCAAACATATCCATTAGCCCTAGGCCGTGGTGACCAGTCGAGTTTGGGTTGTTGGAAAGAGTTTAGCATCGCGCCATTGGATCGGTTTTAGAATTGGGTTCATCAGCATGGTTGAGAGGTTGGTGTTTTCCCAACAAGTGATTCCTCAATCGAGTGGGTATCCCCAGCAGTGTTACTCCCCAATTGTTAGCGTCTTGCCAGCTTGGGTCTGTTTCCCTAGCGGATGTGGGTGTGTCTGATCTCTCCATGTAGAGCCAACCCCTTAAGCAGAAAGTGTCTATCCTTTCCTGCCATTTCCCCACTGAGATACATCCTCGTGGATGACGGTTGTTTCCGTTCCCTCCCAACACACATTGGGATGGGTTTTCCCTATTGAGTTCTTTCCTCACTAGGGTGAGTCTTGTTTCAGTCTGCCTTTTTGGATCGATCCTAAATTGGCTCCCCGTCGACTGTTTCTTGTGCTTCCCTGGGGCATAAATGAATAGTTGGTCACTAACCGGCACTCATTCATCTTATCCTCAGCGGAATTTGTGGGCCTCTACCTACAAACCGGTAGTTGTAAGTCCTATCGTCGTGGTTTTCTACCTACAAGCTGGTAGTTGTAAAATCCCACTTTCACCCCCTAGCAGAGGTAACCTTTGTGGTTCATTCTATTTGTGGGCCTCTACCTACAAACCGGTAGTTGTAAGTCCTATCGTCGTGGTTTTCTACCTACAAGCTGGTAGTTGTAAAATCCCACTTTCACCCCCTAGCAGAGGTAACCTTTGTGGTTCATTCTGTTTGTCGGCTTCTACCTACAAACCGGTAGTTGTAAGTCCTATCTTTGTGGTTTTCTACCTACAAGCTGGTAGTTGTAAAATCCCACTTTCACCCCCTAGCAGAGGTAACCTTTGTGGTTCATTCTGTTTGTTGGCTTCTACCTACAAACCGGTAGTTGTAAGTTCTATCTTTGTGGTTTTCTACCTACAAGCTGGTAGTTGTAAAATCCCACGTTCTCCCCTTGGTGGAGTTAACCCTTTGTGCTCATCCTATCGATGATTGGTTACTTTTCCGTGGTTTTCTGCCTACTAACCGGTAGATGTAATCCCCTCTCTGCAGTTATCAGTATCCGATTTGCGGTATTGATATTCTTTCCCCTTTGGATACTTGCTTTGATCAAGCAGTATTGTCCCCATTGGGTCTTCCCCTTCTTTTTGGATACTTGCTCCGAGTTAGCAACTTTATCCTCTTTTGATTGGTCATCTTTTGCATACCTAGTCCTGGTACCCTGATGCCTTTCTTTTCGGTCGTTTATCCATCTAACAACCTACAACCCGGTTATGGATAATCTTCCATGCGAGTGTATTATCTACGTTTTGACGGCTATAGATAATATGTCTCATGAATTTCCGGTATTCAGACCGAAGAAGTTTCCGACGATCAGGTCGATGTACTTATGATTTTCCGGTATTCAGACCGAAGAAGTTTCCGACGATCAGGTCGATGTACTTATGGCACTCAGGCCAATTTTCCGGTATTCAGACCGAAGTGGCGTTCAGGCCAATTTTCCGGTATTCAGACCGAAGTGGCGTTCAGGCCAATTTTCCGGTATTCAGACCGAAGTGGCGTTCAGGCCAATTTTCCGGTATTCAGACCGAAGAAGTTTCCGACGATCAGGTCGATGTACTTATGACACTCAGGCCAATTTTCCGGTATTCAGACCGAAGAAGTTTCCGACGATCAGGTCGATGTACTTATGGCACTCAGGCCAATTTTCCGGTATTCAGACCGAAGTGGCGTTCAGGCCAATTTCCGATTTTCAGATCGAAGAAGTATTCCTCCTCTCCGTTGGTGTCGATAAACGTCAAGTTTTTCCCAATCATCCGTTGATGATTTGGTTGTATTCACTCTCCCCAGTAGAGTTTCCTCCTCTCCGTTGGTGTCGATAAACGTCGAGTTTTTCCTAGTCATCCGATGATGTCTAGTTGTACCCCTCTCCATGCAGAGTTACCTCTCCGTTGGTTTCGATAAACGTCGAGTTTTTCCCGGTCATCCGTTGATGATTTGGTTGTATTCACTCTCCCCAGTAGAGTTTCCTCCTCTCCGTTGGTGTCGATAAACGTCGAGTTTTTCCTAGTCATCTGATGATGTCTAGTTGTACCCCTCTCCATGCAGAGTTACCTCTCCGTTGGTTTCGATAAACGTCGAGTTTTTCCCGGTCATCCGTTGATGATTTGGTTGTATTCACTCTCCCCAGTAGAGTTTCCTCCTCTCCGTTGGTGTCGATAAACGTCGAGTTTTTCCTAGTCATCCGATGATGTCTAGTTGTACCCCTCTCCATGCAGAGTTACCTCTCCGTTGGTTTCGATAAACGTCGAGTTTTTCCCGATCATCCGTTGATGATTTGGTTGTGTCCTTCTTCCCTAGTGAAGTATTCCTCCTCTCCGTTGGTATCGATAAATGTCGAGTTTTTCCTATGCGTCCGTTGGCGTATAGTTGATATCTTTCCCCGCAGGGTCGTCCCCAGTTTATTCTCCTTCTCCGTTGGTGTCGATAAACGTTGAGTCTCCCTTTCGTCCTATGACGTCTGGTTGAGTTTTCTCCTTCTCCGTTGGTGTCGATAAACGTTGAGTCTCCCTTTCGTCCTATGACGTCTGGCTGAGTTTTCTCCTTCTCCGTTGGTGTCGATAAACGTTGAGTCTCCCTTTCGTCCTATGACGTCTGGTTGAGTTTTCTCCTTCTCTGTTGGTGTCGATAAACGTTGAGTCTCCCTTTCGTCCTATGACGTCTGGCTGAGTTTTCTCCTTCTCCGTTGGTGTCGATAAACGTTGAGTCTCCCTTTCGTCCTATGACGTCTGGTTGAGTTTATTCTCCTTCTCCGTTGGTGTCGATAAACGTTGAGTCTCCCTTTCGTCCTATGACGTCTAGCTGAGTTTTCTCCTCTCCGTTGGTGTCGATAAACGTCGAGTTTTTCCTATTCGTCCTATGACGTCTAGTTGTACCTGTCCCCATGTGGATTTACCTCTCCGTTGGTCTTGGTAAACGTTGAGTTTTTCCCCATTTCGTCCGTTGACGTATGATTGTATCCCTTCCAGTCATTCATTAATGATTGGTTACCTCTCCGTTGGTCTTGGTAAACGTTGAGTTTTTCCCCATTTCGTCCGTTGACGTATGGTTGTATCCCTTCCAGTCATTCATTAATGATTGGTTACCTCTTCGTTGGTCTTGGTAAACGTTGAGTTTTTCCCATTTCGTCCGTTGACGTATGGTTGTATCCCTTCCAGTCATTCATTAATGATTGGTTACCTCTCCGTTGGTCTTGGTAAACGTTGAGTTTTTCCCATTTCGTCTGTTGACGTATGGTTGTATCTCTTCCAGTCATTCATTAATGATTGGTTACCTCTCCGTTGGTCTTGGTAAACGTTGAGTTTTTCCCATTTCGTCCGTTGACGTATGGTTGTATCTCTTCCAGTCATTCATTAATGTCTGGTTACCTCTCCGTTGGTCTTGGTAAACGTTGAGTTTTTCCTAGTTGTCCGTTGGCATCTAGTTGTGATTTCTTTTCCCATTCATCATCGTTGTGATGTCTGGATGTGGCCGTATCCTTTGAAAAAAAAAATAAAAAAAATACCCAGTAATAAATATCAAATCCCAGTGGACGTTTCCATTATTGGATCCCTGTATTGTGCAAATTCTACGGTTCTTAGTATTCAATCCCTGTTTACCCTGAAAGTCTGACAGCGGTTGCTATCATCCGTTCGGGTTCCCAGCTGATTGAATAGGGGCAGCTGTAGCACCTCAAATTTGCACCTATCATTGTACATACATTCTCATATTAGGTCATAGCATTAACATGGTCCACTGCATAACATTGCATTGTCCCTTTTGCCCAAGTGCAAAATCATCAGAAGAATTAGGTCAAACTGATCAGGAGATCAGTCAATCAATCAAGCAAGTACAATTCTCATTGAGCCAAGACCCTAGGGTTGGTCCAACATGTTCACATGACCTAGGGGTACTTTGGAAGGGTTTTGGTCAAGGATTGGATGCTCAGAAGTCATCAGTCAATGCACAGTCTACCAGAAACCCTAAAAAGTCAACCTTGGTCAACTGGGCTTGATTTTATGATTTTGATGGTGGGATTTGGTTTGAGAGGGCTCATTCATGTCCATATAGGCCTCGTATAACATGTCAAACATCAACATGGAAGAATTTGAAGCCAGACAAGAAATTTCCAAAAATAGAAACTGGACCTGTAATTGAAACTTGCCAAAAATGGAAACTTCTTGATCCCAAACTTACATCATGATACAAGCTTCAAATGAATTTTTGCCCAACATGAAAGTTGAAGATATTGTTCTCCCATTTCCAAAAAGTCCAAGAACTCTCAATTCCCATGTATGGTTGGCAAGTTATGATCAATTCATTTTCAAAAATTCTTGAACTTCAAAAGGCCATATCTCTCAAACCATTTGGCCAAATTGGGTGGGGTTTTTTCCAACAAGTCAAATTTGACCTCATCTTTCCAAATATGTAACCATCATGCATCAAAACATTACCAATCAAAATGGCCTTTTTGCACTTACATGAATTATTTTCAAGAGAGGTGAAAAAGTGAATATTCAATTTAACCATTTCCAACCATTTTTTCCATTCAAATATGTTCAGATATGTTGTTTTGGTTGTGTTAGAGGCCCAATTTCGTGGCTTTTGCCCTTGCACCTCACCATTCAAGCCAAAATGACCAATTAGCAAAACTTACCATTAAACAAAATTGTGTTTAGCTTTCACTTAACCAACCTTAAACAGACATATATTAGCTCATTTTCTGTCAATCTAAAACCCTAGCAGCCACCCTAAACAAACAGAAATCCATTTCTCTCAAAATCTCCATTTCCTTCATTTTCAATTTTCGACCAAACACTCAAAGGAGCAAGGTTCTGGTTTGTTGCTTCATCATTCACCATCCATTTTGAGCTGATTCCAACCATCATAAACCAACTGGAACCAAGGAGCAAGCTCTGTTTCTTCAAGCATTCATCCATGGCAGATTTTTGTTTGAGTCATCTCATGCCTTGCTGAGCTAGGGTCTTCAAGTATTCATCATTTGGAAGCTGGTGGAGCAACTGTTTCGAGCTAGAATCACCAAAACAGCACTGTTTCATCTTTGTCTTCAAAAACAAGTAAGATTTCGAATCCATCTTTTCTCAAAATCATGCTATGCACTGTGTAGATTTCACTGCCCTGGTCACAATGAACTTTGAATCGTGTGGAATGATTGAGTATTTTAAGAGAAATCTGGTTTTTAAAAATTCATGTTCAAACTTGTTCTTGGTTATTGCTCGCGTGTTAGCTTGATTTAATGTAAATGAAGTCCAGATTATGCATGCTTGTTGTTTGCTGATTACATTGATGTATCCAATTTGATTTTCTGGGCATATTTTCTTGTTCACGATTTCTGGGTGAAGATGAGTTCACTGTAGCTTTTAAAACCCTAATTTCCCAGAATTTCTCACGTGCCTGCATGAACATGACACTGTTTCATCCATCAGCCAATCAGCTTATTTCGTTCCCTGGCCCAAAACGCGGCGTTTGATTTAGTTGTCCTGGTTATTACAAAAGTGCCACTCCCGTGCCCCTTGTCTCATTAATCCATGTTGTTTTATTTCTTTTTATTTCATTTTGATGCATCATCTTGCAAAAATCATAGCATCTTCATTTTAAATCCAAATTTCATGAGAATTTTTGCATTGTGTTCATCTGGATCTCTAGTATTTAATCATGATTTTTCCAGAATTTTTGGATGATTGGATTTTAAATGATGCTAGGGTTTTTGACATGTGACCATTTTTTGTACATTTTGCCAAAACATTTGTGAAATAGTGTTGCTTAATCCATTGGCCTTGAAATTTTTTGTGCATAAACTAGACACATCCATGGTGATTTTGGTATGAAGTTTATGAATTTATCATCTCTGGTCATTGAGTTATGATTTTTTGAAGTAGGGTGTGACAATTTGTGTCACACCATTGATGTGCAACTTGATGATTTTCAATACCATGCCTCTTGACCACAAATTGGATTGAATTTTTGCATGAATGTACTTGAGTATGTCTAGTTTACATGTGATTTTTCTTGGAATTATTTGTGGCATTTCCTGATTGTTTGAGATTTTTCTCCCCTGTTTGGTCTTATGTTGACTTTTTGTGACACATGCTCCCATTTCATTTGTGAAATTCTCATGCTTTATTGGATGGACATGAAATTTGATATGTGATTAGTAGACATCTTAAGCTTTGCCATGGTTTTTATCCCATTCATTTCTCATATGCTATCACTGATTTATGATTTTTTCAAGTTGATGCATGTTTGGTTGACTTCTTTGAGCATGCTTAGACTTGCCTTGCCTTTCTGATTTTCATTGACCACCTTCCATTTGTCCAATTGAGCTGAAATTTGACATGCTTACCATGCTGTGGATTATGTTTGACCATGATTTATTTGATGATTTTTGGAATTATTTATGATTGGTTTTGAGCTGAGTCTTGCTGTTGACTTCTATGAGCTTCCATATGCCATGCTTTGACTTCTTTTGCTTATAAAATGATGATAATGATTGATATGAATGTGAACCCAATTGAGTTTGTTTCTTGATTGTTTGAATATGATTTTGATTGGATTTCATTTGCTGTTTTGACTTTCTTATCCCCTTTTGACCCTAGGCTTGTCCTAGTGGTCCTGTTACTCATGTTTGAGCTCATTTTTTCAGGTTAAGCAACAATTACCCAATGAGACCAATACAACTTGATTGAGTGTGCTTGTTTATCATTACTAATCTATTTGTTTTGTAGGTTGCTTGGCTCACATGCCTTGAACCTTGTGCATTGCACATTTGTCTGTTTGTGTTGACTGGTTGACATTTGTTTCCTTTTGCTTTAACTTTGAAGTTGTGTACTAATGTTGTCTGACTGGTTTCAGGTAATTTTAGTTGCTTAGTTCCTTGTGAACTTTTGCTTTGCTTTGCTTGATAAGAAATTTGCATTGAGGTATACCTTTCTCATCTTCATGTAGTCTGGAAGACCTGGCCTGTTACTTGGCCAGGCAACTGTCTGAAGTCCTCCTTAAGAGGCAATGTTTGTGACTGTTTACATTTGTCCTTGTATAGAGTCAAAGACCTCCTAAGTGAAGAGGCAATTGGCAGAACCCAAGGGATATGCAATCTATCCCCTGCTATTCTGTGTGTCATCTGCTTTGCTCACACCACTGTGTTGATGCATTGCAGATACAAACCCAAGATCTTGTACAATTGTACAGTTGAGTCAGTTTCAAATGTGTAGAAGGGTTCCCACTTTCTGAACCCACACATTCTTGTCTTAAGCTCTCCCAGGCCAGGGAAAAGAGCTGTGAAGTCTCATCTTCACTCACCTTTCATATGCTTCACCTTAGCCCCTCAATGGCAAGGTTAAGAGCTAACATTACCCAGTTCCAGTGGTTTGTTTGTTGAGGTTGATATGACCCCTCGACTAAAACCTAGCCTTGATGTTTGAGCCCCTTGTTGGTGTGTTTATTTCATGCTGTATGTGCTTGTGTGGTGTGATTGTATCCCCTAGGTTTGCTAGACTCCGCGTAGTCTCGTTTGCATGTCAATTAAGGTAGCACGGTTCCTTCGTATAAGACTTCCTTTCTTGCTTGAGCTTTCCTAAAACACAAACAAACATTATCCCCTCTTAAGGATACGTTAACTCCTTCTACTACAGGTGAGTAAGTCTCCAAAGGTCGAGCATCAGGTAGATTGCGCAGTGACGTTGTCCACTTAAAAAACACAAACCAACGGGAATAGTTTAGCCGAACTACGGCAACTCTGATTCTCATGTCCAGATGAGATACGTAGGCACGAGATGCGATGTCTTGTCGAGTTTGACTAACAACTAACACTAATTCTTTTCTCTCGCCCTCGTTGCGATTGAGACCTCCCCTTTCTCTTGCCCTAGTTGCAATCGAGACCCTTGCTTCCTGTGCAAGTTAGGTTAGGTGTGGCTTGCTTCCTGTGCAAGTCATGTTTAGGATAGGCTTGCTTCCTGTGCAAGTTAGCTAGAAACCTTAACTTAGGGACGACTTTGCATGACAACATCTAGGCTCGAGTCGTAGTCTCCCTAGTGTTGTGTCTCCCTCTGTTATCTGGTTAGGCTAGTCCTTTTTCCCTGCGTAGGGGAACTACGTCGCCCTGATCCTCATACCAGATGAGGTACGTAGGCAGGAGATGAGCTGATCTCTCCGGGCGCTTTTTTTCCTTTTCCGCCCTTTTTCTTTTTCCACCTTTGTGTCTTCGCCCTTTTGTTTTATTTGTGTGAGTTGTTTCTCCTTTTCTGGTTGGAGTCCGACGTAAGTCCAGCGATTGGCAGTTGGTTTCCTGTGTGTGTTTGTTGGTTCGGATGCTGATGTAAGCCCAGTGATTGGCATTCAGGCTCCATGTTTGCCTTCTTGTGTGTGTTCTGGTTCGGATGCTGATGTAAGTCCAGTGATTGGCATTCAGGCTCCACGTTTGCCTTTGTCTGTTTGTGTGCGTGTCAACCGAGCTACGAATGCTCTGATTCTCCTTCGTCCAAGGAGATACGTATGCATAGGATGCGACATCCTAGCGAGCATGTGTCGTTTCCCCAGTCCGAACTACTTCGACTCTGATGTCTATGCCTGATAGACTAAGTAGGCCCAGGATGCGGTATCCTGCCGAGTCAGTTTCTTGTCTGTTTTCTTGTGTCTCTTTCAGCCAGTGTGTGTGTGTTTGAGCAGTGTTTTAGCAACCATTTTCCTTCCTATTGTGCGTGGATCCCGTCGAGTACGACGGATGCGTAGGGGTGCTAATACCTTCCCTTCGCATAACCGACTCCCGAACCCATTCTCTTTGGTCGCGAGACCACGTCTTTTCCAGGTTTACTCTGAGCGTTTCCTTTCCCTCTTTTGGGATAAATAACGCACGGTGGCGGCTCTGTTGTTCTTGTTTTCCCGCCGGTTTTTCGCGTGATGCGACACTTGGGGAACCTCAGATGCTTCACACTTAAGGACTTTCTCTTTACTGAAATATTGTTGATATTCCTTTCACTTGCTTTGGAAAAGTTCTTGCTTTTATATATTTAAGGAAACTTGATTTTGATTTAAAAATTTAATTTCAAAATGATCATAATAAAATTTAAAACTATTGGCTGAAGTAAATAAGAGTAGAAACAATTTGGATAAAGGTTCAACTTTATTTAATAGGATGGTAGTCCGTAAATGACAAGACTCCATAGATTTTACAAAGATGAAAATGGTATTTTACATGGAAAAGGGTTACATTGAATACAAATGATCCTTAATCCTTCTACCAAATCTGGATATCCACCGTGCTCTTGTCCGCTGCTGGGATAATGAACTGATGTCAACCCTTGTGCTCAAACAAGTCTTCCAAAATCACTAAAGATCGGCAGAATGCAGTTACTTGCCATAATCCCTAATTTTTGCATAAGTTGCCCCAAGGTGGGGTACTCAACTTATCGGGATTTTTTTGTTTTATGTCTCTAATTTTTGCCTGGATCGCCCTTTCGGGTTTTCAATCCACCGAGACGCTCATTTTTGCCTAAGTCTCCCTTTCAGGTTTTCAACTTAGCGAGCTGTTCTTTTATTTTTTATTTTAGGCGAAGTATTTCTTGACTGCATTTGCGTTCACAGGACGAGTGAACTCTTCCCCATCCATAGTTGTAAGAATCAATGCACTGCCTGAAAAGGCTCTCTTAACAACATATGGACCTTCATAATTGGGAGTCCATTTTCCTCTAGAATCTGGTTTGAACGTCAAAATCTTCTTGAGCACAAGGTCACCTTCTCTGAATACACGAGGTTTAACCTTCTTATCAAAAGCTTTCTTCATTCTCTGTTGATATAACTAACCATGATACATGGCAGTTAATCTTTTCTCTTCAATCAAATTCAGCTGATCAAACCTGGTCTGACACCATTCAGCTTCAATTAACATGGCTTCAATGAGCACACGCAATGAAGGAATCTCAACCTCTACAGGGAGTACTGCTTCCATACCTTATACAAGAGAAAAAGGGGTTGCCCCTGTTGAAGTGCGGACAGACGTGTGATACCCATGTAAAGCAAATGGGAGCATCTCATGCCAATCCTTGTATGTGACAACCATCTTTTGAATAATCTTCTTGATGTTCTTGTTTGCAGCTTCAACAACCCCATTCATCTTAGGTTTATAGGGAGAAGAGTTATGATGTGTAATCTTGAAGTCTTTACAAAGAGCTTCACCATATTATTATTCAAGTTCGATCCATTATCAGTAATGATCTTGCTTAGCACACCATAACGGCATATAATTTGATTCTTGATAAACCTTACAACCACTTGCTTGGTTACATTTGCATATGATGCCGCTTCAACCCATTTTATGAAGTAGTCAATTGCCACTAAAATGAAACGATGTCCACTAAGCTTTGGGCTCAATCATCCCAATCATATCAATTCCCCACATGGAGAAGGGCCATGGGGAAGAGATAACATTCAAAAGTGTCGGAGGAACATGAATCTTATCAACATAAATTTGACACTTGTGGCACTTCTTCACAAATTTGCAACAGTTAGATTCCATTGTCAGCCAATAGTAACCTGCTCGCAACATCTTCTTCGCCATTGCATGTCCATTGGAATGAGTACCAAAGGACCCTTCATGCACTTCAGTCATCAACAAGTTTGCTTCATGTCTATCCACGCATCTGAACAAAACCATGTCGAAGTTTCTCTTGTACAGTATCTCACCATTCAAGTAGAAGTTACCGGCTAATCTTCTCAAAGTCTTCTTATCTTTCAAAGATGCCCCGGGCGGGTAAAGCTGACTTTGGAGGAAACATTTGATATCGTAATACCACGGTTTCTCGTCTTTGATCTCTTCAACAGTAAACACATGAGCTGGCCTATCAAGACGCATCACGGATAAATTGGGCACTTCATTCCAATACTTCACTATAATCATTGATGCCAACGTTGCAAGAGCATCTGCCATCCGATTCTCATCTCGAGGGATATGATGAAACTCAACTTTTGTAAAGAAAGTTGAAATCCTCATTACATAATCTCTATATGGTATTAAATCGGGTTGATTCGTCTACTATTCTCCTTTGATCTGATTTACAACCAAAGCAGAATCACCGAAGACATACAAATATTTGATTCTGAGATTCATGGCCTCTTCAATCCCCATAATGCAAGCTTCATATTCTGCCATGTTGTTTGTACACTTGAAAGTCAATCTAGATGTAAATCGTAGATGCGTGCCTTGAGGAGTAATAATCATTGCCCCAATGCCATTGCCATATTGATTAACAGCTCCATCAAATACCATGTCCCAACGGGAACCAGGTTCTGGCCCTTCTTCTAGCAATGGTTCATCACAATCTTTCATTTTCAAGTACAAAATCTCTTTATCGGGAAAATCATACTGTACTAACTGGTAATCTTCAATTGGTTGGTGAGCCAAATGGTCAGCCAAGATACTACCTTCGACCGCTTTCTGATATAGGTATTCGATATCATACTCTGATAACAACATCTGCCAACGGGCAATCCTCCCAGTTAAAGCAGGCTTCTCAAATATATACTTGATTGGATCCATTTTGGATATCAACCAAGTGGTATATGATTCAACATATACTGACGCAAACGCTTAGCAGCCCAAGCCAATGCGCAACAAGTCTTCTCAAGCATTAAATACCGAGTCTCACAGTCGGTGAACTTCTTACTGAGGTAGGTAATTTCAAATTCTTTCTTTCCAGTCTCATCTTGTTGACCTAGAACACAACCCATGCTATCTTCGAGCACAGTCAAATACATGATCAACGGTCTTCCTTTAACAGGTGGAGACAAAATTGGAGGCTCAAGCAAATATTCTTTGATACTATCAAAAGATTTCTGGCAGTCTTCGGTCCAATCACAAGATTGATCTTTCCGAAGAAGCTTGAATATAGGCGCACATGTGGCAATCATGTGGGAAATTAATCTAGAAATATAATTCAAGCGACGGAGAAAACCTCTAACTTGCTTCTCAGTTTTGGGCGCAGGTGTAACACGGTGGGAGAACTGACTTTAGTTAAATGTTGCGGATAGCAAGAGTCGCCACCGACTTTTATTTTATCCAAAAGGAAAGAACATAAAAGAACAGGAAAGACCTTAAAAAGATTTTGAGTTTGGGGGGTAGGTTATACAAAGGGAAGGTATTAGCACCCTTTATATCCATGGTTATCCATGGGCTCTTAGTTACTTAGCTCACTTTGTTTGTTTGCAAGAGTGTAGTGTGTGATTAGAAAAATTTCTTTAAGTACTTTGTAATGACCCTCGTATGGGTGTATACAAAGCCTAGTTTAGAAATTGTGAGGTGTAAAAGTAATTTTGAAAAGTGTGAGCAAGTAACTATGAGATACCTACCCTAGATTAAGTCTTTCGTGTTCTCGTATATTCTTTCAATGGTAAGACTGTCCCTATTATTAAGGAATAGGTAGTCATTACCTTGGATGTGTTTAAGGGACGGGCGTAGGGTCATCGTATGGTCAATGAAGGCAACATAAGGGGTGTCTTTAGCAACTCGTAGGGATTATCATCATATTTACCGAAGGGACAAGATCATTATATCGTAGGCAACCTCGTAGGGACTTGATCTTTTAAGTTTATAGGGACTTGATGATTTTTCTATTTGAAGGGACTTTGCTTAAGACACCCCTATTTTCGAGGGACTTGACCATTTAAAGAAGGCAACCAAGAGGAATACCCTAGGAAGTACAGATGGCGATCAAAGATCGACTTACGTGTGTGAGTATTATTTTTCAGATATTTGTCTTGAATTTAATTTTCTAAGTTCAATTATTTACAGTTAGTTTTTTTTGCACTCCCTAAATTACTAACCACGCAATAAATATTTACGAAAATAAAAGCAAGAAAAATAAATTCCTAAACTATTACATGGCTATGGGACAGATACATAATAATCAGGCGAGAAAGAATAAATTTACAACCTATACATTTGTTCCTAATATTATAAATAAAACAAAATTAAAATAAGGAAAATAATGAAGCAAAAATAGAATAGATAAAAGCAAATAATAATAAAATAATAAATAAACAATGGTAATAAAGCAATAATAAAATAACAATAATAATAAAGTGATAATAAAAAGGTTAGAATTTTAAAAGAAATTATTTTAGGTTAAACAAGTTAGATTTTTTTTAGAAGTTATTAGAAAAATATGAGTTTAAAATAAATTAGTAATAATAAAAGAATTTAAAATACATCAATGTACAAATTATAAAATAAAAGAGTTATATGAAAAATATTAAGTTAGTTATTTACAAAATAAATAAAGATTATAGAAAATATCAAATTATTAGATTAATAGGTTTATTATTATTATTCAATTAGAAAAATGGTCAATTAGATTTTATTTACAAAATATATAAGGATTTATTATTATAAGTAAGTAATAAAAAAAAGTTATTAAAATAGTTAGTATTTATTATTTATTTACAAAAAATATAAAGGTTATAGAAAAATATTAAATAATTAATTTAGTAGGTTTTCACGCCCTACATTACTAAACCACGCAGTTAATATAGGATCAATAACAGGAATTTAAATGGCAGAAAAATAAATGGCAGAAAAATAAAATGGCAAAAAATAAATGGCAGAAAATAAAACCCTAATTATTACAACGCTTTGGTGTAGTTACATAATAAAGATGGCGAAAAGTAAAACTGAAAATATTACAAGTTAAAACTTAAAATATTACAAGGGCGAAGCAGTTACAGTGTATGAATAACGTAAATATGAGCGAAAATAGGAAATAATAATAAGGTTTGTTAAGGTTTAAGAAAAGGTTTATGGTTTAGAGGAAACAACACGGTTAAAGTTTTAGGTTTGAAATTTAGAGTTTGTGGCGAAATTGTCAGGGTTTAGGAAAAATCAGGGTAGTTAGTTATGAAAAAAATGTGCAGATCTAAATATATGTATATAAAAAAAATATGAATTAAAAAAAAACAACGGCTTTGCTAGCGCAAAATTGCGATCATCGCAACTGGATCGGATAACACAAATGTCACGCCTCATACACGTATATGTGAAAACGGCGTATTGACACGATCCGATCCGAAAACATAATCAAATTATAACATAAAATAGAAATATATATATATATATATATATATATATATATATTTAACCAAACCGCATGTATCTGGAATACATAACACAGTCACACATATGAACATGTATTTGAAACACAGTAACAAATATATCAACAAAATAGATAAAGTATATATCATATATAAACTATTACCAAACTGTGTGTACGATAGTATAGATCAGCCACTCTCAGTTTCTCTTTTTTGTTCTGTCTTTCGGCCTCTCTCTATCAGTCATGCTAGTAAATATATATAGGAACAAATTAGGTTAATGATAATGGGCCTAAGTTTATTTTGAAACCCAATATTAAATTAAAAACTGAATAAAGTTAAATAATTAAAATAGTTAAAATTAAAATAAAAACTAATTAACCTATTTATTTATTCTAGACCCAATATAAAAATAAATAGACTCAAAAAAATAAAAGTCGGACACCAAAATACTCGAAAAAATAAAATGAACACGTCAAAATAATCAACGCGAAATAAATGACTCGGAAAAATACAACGTTTGGTCGGATTTTGAAATAAAAATTATGACCGTTTAAACTGCTCAGACTGATCAACATGTGACCAAAAATAGTCGTAAAAATATTTTTAGCATGTCAAATTAAACCACGTGAACCGCAGATTAATGTTACCGACATTTGCAAACTTAAACTTGACATTTTTTCGTTGACTAATTTTAGGCACAGTTAAAAAGTTAATTTGACCAGTCTGTTTGTAAATTCCGAGAAATTATTCCGGCTAATATTAAGACAGAAAAAAATGTTATGCTATGACGATGATGCAAATGAATGTGAAACAAAAAATTGGTTTGAGTAAAAAATAGAGGGCAAATTTTGGGGTGCAACAGCTGGCCCTGTTCAATTTTCTGAAACCTGAGGAGTTAGATTGGCCTGTGTGCCATTCGTGACTTGGAAGGTTGAAGGGGATTGAACACAAAAGCCCAAAAATTTGCACTCGCCGGTGCGTAAAGTAACACTGATGACTGGTTGTATATGCTTAAGTGGGCTTGAAGATGCCACTTGGAAGAACTAGAGATGGGCTTATAGATGTCATCCATAATATCAGGAGGTGATAATATCTTGATGTTGATACTGGATATCAGTACTAGGTCTTCGTATAGGCCGTCTCTGAATCGTATCTAAGAACATACTTTTAATTTAAGTGTCAGAACCAAATCTTCGTGGCGATTTCTTTCTGAATTAAGTATCAGCACTAGACCTTCGTATAGATCGTCTCTGAACTGTTTTGAATTGTTGAATAAACCAGTAGAAATAAATCTTCGTGATGATTATCTCTTCTGGAAATATCCTGGATTAGGGAATAGATCTTCGTATAGACCGTTTGCCTAATATCCAAGAACAAAAGAGTGTCAGGATGAAATCTCCTGAAAATATCCTGGACTAGGGAATAGATCTTCGTATAGACCGTTTGCCTACTATCCAAGGACACCTTGAGTAATGATTAAGTATCAGCACTAGATCTTCGTATAGATCGTTTCTGACCTGTTGTGAATTGTTGATAGTATTTTATCTGTATATAACCATCCTGCAAGGAAAAGGTTAGTTTATGCAATATGTATGCATGCATGGCATGGTGCATCTAAGTAAATGTATTATGCACTTATGGATATGCCATGGTATGATGTAAATGATGTATGTATGAATCATGCGGCCTGAAGCGTCCGGATATCTTTGTATAACAACTGCTGGCTAGGGAAAATAAATCCTGATTCGTTGCTGAAGAATATGAGGAACTCTTTCCCGTCTTGTTTGATAGTATAGTATTTGTCACTTCCCGTATTCGTTCGTCGTACTTCTATTGAAGGAATAAGTTCCTGAGTATCCCGACTGAGGATAAAAGAGATGGACATAAATTCAAGGGGAGACGTAATTCGAAGCATCTATAAAGATAGATTTGCTCTACTGGGGATTTGTAGTGGGGATGAACCGGCGAAGCTTCGTTGAACTACTACCCTCGTTCGTCCTTAGTAAATACTATTACTGCATTTTATGCATTTCTGGTAGACATCAATCGTATTCAAAAGCATACATACATTCAAACACAACCAATGGACGTTTTCGCTTATGTAAATAGAGTAAAAGTAAATCTGGATTCAAAGATGAAATTTTATTTATATCACAAAGTGACCTATACATAGGCAAGTTTGTACAAGGAGACAGAAATCCTAGTAAGAGGAATTCGTCGTAAATTTTTTTATAAAACAAAGAAAACAGCTATGTGAAAAATGATCCTATTGAGTTTCAATTCTACTATTGCCATTATCTTCAAATATCTCATCTTCTGCTGTTGAGACAGAAACGATTGGATTGATCTTTATCTGTTTGAACTTGATTTAGGTAGCACCATCAGTTGAAGTTACATGAGTGATCCAAACGAGACATAGTCATACGCTTTAATCCCTAACTTTTGCCTGGATTGCCCTTTCAGGTTTTCAATCCACCGGGATACCCTTTTTTGCCCAAGCCGCCTTTTCAGGTTTTCGACTTGCCGGGTGTACATTTTTTTTATATATATCCCTAATTTTTGCACGAACCCTTTTGGTTTGCCGGGATGCCCTTATTTTTGCCTAGGCCAGTCAACCTAGCGGGTCTCTTTTTATGCGTAGTATTTTTTAACTATGTTTGCATTTACAGGCTGTGGAAAGTCTTCACCATCCATAGTAGTAAGCATCATGGCACCTCCTGAGAATACTCTTTTGACCACAAATGGTCCTTCATATGTAGGAGTCCACTTGCCCCTAGGATCACCCTGTGGTAGTATGATACGCTTGATTACCAAGTCACCAGCCTGATATACCTTTGGCTTAACCTTCTTATTGAAAGCTTTGATCATCCGTTTCTGGTACATCTGACCATGACAAACAGCTGCCAACCTCTTCTCATCAATCAAATTTATCTGGTCGAGTCGAGTCTGAATCCACTCATCTTCATCCAAGCCTGCATCCTTCATGATTCTTAAGGAAGGGATCTGAACTTCAATGGGCAGAACTGCTTTCATACCATAGACTAAGGAGAATGGGGTTGCCCCTGTTGAAGTACGTATTGTAGTACGATAACCATGAAGAGCAAATGGTAACATCTCGTGCCAATCCTTGTAAGTAACAGTCATCTTCTATAGAATCTTCTTAATATTCTTATTAGCAGCTTCTACTGCCCCATTCATCTTCGGACGATATGAAGAAGAGTTGTGATGCTTAATCTTGAATTGCGTGCAGAGTTCAGCAATCATCTTGTTGTTCTTCTGGAGAGAGCAGGTTTCTCAGATGTATATTTGATAAGACCCATCTTAGAAATCAATAAAGTGGTATGATTCAACATATACTGTCTTAGTCGGCGAACAGCCTAAGCCAAAGCGTAGCAAGCTTTCTCGAGCTGTGAGTATCTTGTTTCACAGTCGGTACCTTTTGCTAAGGTAGTATATTGCATGCTCTTTTCGACCAGACTCGTCATGTTGCCCCAACACACACCCTATCGAATTTCCTAACACGGTCAAATTCATGATTAGAGGTCTTCCTTCAACTGGTGGCATCAGATTTATAGGTTCTTGGAGATACTTCTTGATTTTGTCAAAAGCTTCTTGACATTCATCATTCCATATCATCTCTTGATTTTTCCAGCGAAAACCTCTACATAGTCACGTAACATCCGACTCAATCTTTCTTTGACATTGTTTTCCACGCCTGCTCCTATTTTGACTTCTTTCTCGTCTACTTCAGTACCCAGATTCACAACTTCGATTGGCTCTTCATGTGGCTGTATAGCTTTCTCTTCTTGTTGTAATAACCTAGCAAGCTCTACAGGTACTTCACAATCTTCATCCTTTCCATCTTCAGCTTGATAGATCGGATTCTCGAAAGTATAATTGGCAATAGTAGAACTGTTATCAACAGGATCCAGAGTGGATGAGGATCTGCATTTTAGTGATGTGGGTGTGTGTAAGAAGACATAGCTGATGAAAATAAAATAAAAGAAAAACAAAGAGCCCAATATTTACGAAAACGAAACGTCCATTGATTTTTATTGAATGAAGTATGCAAATGAAATGACATCCCGAAACAAGCATACCATTGTGCCCCGGGTAAGGCACAAGGCTTAAAAGTTTAATTGTTCAAACAACACAGTAATAGTATTTACTCCTGACTAAAGGAGATAGGAATAACGCCTTCAGTCTTCCAATTGTTGAGCCCATCACCCACAGTAGGAAAAATCCAGTTATCCAGATTGTAGTCTTCATTATAGTCACCCACAGCATTGATTTGATCTTTCATGTTCCCTGGATTGGTGATACGAACAGCACGAGCACGACGAACAGCCTTCTGGGGCTCTGCAGTGAAACCCAAACCAAACTTGTCAGACTTGTAAGGAATGTCGGGAAGCTGACCCCAAATAGTACAACCACCTTCTTCAACCACAGCTCTAGCATCTTTGAGGGAAGCCATTGTAGGAGGTACTCTGATAACCATAGGAACTCTTTTAACCACAGGAGGAGCTTCAGTAGCGGGAACGACCCAAGGAACTACTTCAAATGTCTGGCAAGGAGTCTCAACATATTCACCTTCCACTTCAACATATTTAAATGTATTCACATGACTGACCATATATTCTTCCTCTCCATAAACAGTTACGATCTTTCCCTTCACTGGATATCTCAGCTTCTGATGTAGAGTGGAGGTCACAACACCTGCCCCGTGGATCCAGGGGCGCCCAAGCAAACAAAAGTACGCAGGACGAATATCCATTACATAGAAGGTAGAATCGAAGACTTGAGAGCCTACTTTGATCGGGAGATCTATTTCTCCATGCACCACTCTTCTTGAACCATCAAAGGCTCTCACCACTATATTACTTGATCTTAACACAGCATCTTCAGGACTGAGCTTGTTCAGAACCTCTTTGGGAAGTACATTCAATGAAGAGCCATTGTCTATCAACACATGAGACAAGGTATTGCCCCTACATTCAATGGAGATATGTAAAGCTCTGTTATGGTTTCTTTTGGCAGGAGTCAAGTCAGCATCAGAAAAACCTAACCCATTATCATAAGTCAGATGCGCAACACAATTTTCAAATTGATCCACAGAAATTTCATTTGGTACATGAGCAGTCCTTAAGAATTTGATCAAGGCTTTAGCATGAGCCTCAGAACACAGCAACAAAGACAACATGGAAATTTTGGAGGGAGTATGCCCCAACTGGTCAACAATATCATAATCACTCTTACGAATGATCTTCAGCACTTCTTCCATCTGTTTAGAGAGATTTTCAGCAGTCGGTGCTTCAGCTTGCACAGGTTCAACCATAGGACCTTTGCCTCGAGCATCAGTACTTGGCTCAGAAGTGGAGGTAGTAGTTGGAAGAACTGTATTTTTTGAGGTAGCTGGAGGAGAGAAAATTCTTCCACTTCTGGTGATCTTACTAGATCCAGCAATATTATCAACATCAAGGTTATCATCAGTAACAGGTGTATCAATCAAAGGTTCCTGCTTAACACCATGGATATAAACATCAGAACCGTAATTCCAGGGTATAGCTTTATCAGAAGTATAAGGAATAGGGCCAGGAGTGGTAATAATCATGGGAGGCACTCTAACTTCAACAACAGTCTTCACCAGGCCTTCAGCAGTAATTTTGATAGGACCCTTGGAAGTGATCTTGACAGGGCCTTTGGAGGTAATCTTCACTGGCACTTTATCAACCATATCCACATCTTCAAACTTCTTACCTCGAGTTAGGTGTTCACACATACTTTCCACAGAAGGAGTTCTCTCAAACAATATAGTGTAATTGTCCATGAGGCGTTGAATACCATCTTTCAACTTCCAGCAGCTATCAGGTTTGTAGGCACAATAAAAACAGTCTTCGTTGCAACCTGGAAAGAATCCAGCCTGCACCAGCTTCTTCTTGATAATAGATAAGGGAGTAGTCACATCTGCTACTGAGGAAACATATGAAACTTCATCAACAACATTAACAGTCTTCTCATGATTGGGCATGGGAGCAGTAATCACATTTGGAGTCCCAGGAGGGTCAAATTCAATCTCCCCAACTTCAATCATATCTTGAATCTTATTTTTCAGCACCCAGCAATTGTTGGTGTCATGTCCCGGACAATTAGAATGATAGGCACATCGTGCATTAGGATTGTACCGAGGAGAGGAAGTATTAGGATTCTGAGGAGGGTCCTTCAAAGTAATGAGTTCCCCTTTCAACATGTGTTGCAAGGCTTGGGCCAGTGACATGTTGATCTTGGTGAATTGTCTTCTAGGCTTCTGTTGATTACTCTGTGGTAGCTCTGGTGTTGCAGGAGTAGGATTAAAAATGTGAACTGCTCCTACGGATTGGTGACTTCTGTTACGGCCAGGTTGACCATACACAGCATTAGACTCCTTCTTTCCACTAGGGGGCTTCTTTGCAGTGCTTGATGAAGAGGTACCCACCTGTATCTTACCACTTCTTATGCCACTTTCCACACGCTCTCTAGTCATTATCAGCTCAGTGAAACCAGATGATGAGCTTCCAATGAGGTGACTATAGAAAGGACTATTCAGCGTACTCATAAACATATCCACTAGCTCCCTGTCAGTCAGAGGAGGTTGAACTCTGCCCGCCAGGTCTCTCCATTTCTGGGCATACTCCTTGAAATTCTCCTTAGCACCCATTGACATGCTTTGTAGCTGCATGCGAGTAGGTGCTAAATCAGCATTGTATTGGTATTGCCTGTAGAAGGCCTCAGCAAGATCATTCCAATCACGGATATTGACACTCTCCAATTGATAGTACCATTCCAATTGAGCTCCAGACAAGCTCTCTTGAAAGAAATGAATCCATAACTTCTTATCAGCCGTATGTGGTTGAATCCTCCGGACATAGGATCTTAAATGCAACTTGGGACATGAGACACCATCATACACCACAAAAGCAGGAACCTTGAAACCAATAGGTATAACCACTCCAGATATTAAACTCAGATCTTCAAAATCCAGCCCAGAAGATTTTTGTAACTCCATAGCATTCATTCTATCCACCAGCATCTTGTACTTATCTTCATTAGGATCATGATAATAATTTGCTTCAGAATCAGAATCTCCCACAGTATCATGGGGACTACCTCCCTCTTTCTCAGAATTTTCAGACTCATAATCATCAACCTGTTCCTTTGTCTTGATAGGGCCTCTGAATCTTCTTCCCAGATTGATAAGGCCTCCTGATCTTCTAGTCTTCTTCTTCTTCTTAGCCAGCAATGTCTTCAACTCATCTTGCCCCTTGGACAAGTTCAGAATCAACTCTTGGAAATGTGCATTCTGAGCCTGGAGATCTTTGACAGTCTGTTCAAGAGCCATTTCTGCTGAAATAAACAGTGAGAAGATAAGATACCTGTTCATAAGAAACCTGTGATGCAATAATATGGTATGTAGATGCTTATGCAATATTTTCAAGGACCGTAGGATTTAAATTTGTTTAAACCACCAAAAAGTAAACTTTTATTAGTAATAAACTTGTTTGCCCCTTGGGCTTACAATAAAAATGAAATGAATACAAAAAATGGGGTTTTAAGTCTCCCATGGACGTTTCCTCTTTGTGTTGAGGTATGAGTTGAGATTCCGCTCCTCGTGAAGTTGTTTTGTTAGCTCCAGGATTCTTTCCTGACTTGCCTTGTAATGAGTCTCAAAAGTATCTCTTTGCTCCTTCAACTGGATCCAGGACCTCTGTAACTCTTCCATGTCAGTGGGCATGTCTGGATGAAGAATGATGTAAGAAGTATCTCCTTCAGCAACAGGCTCCATGGTAACTGGCAGGATAGCAGGATATGGCATCATAAGAGTCTGAGCATGAGATCGTACCCATCTGAGATATGGTTCCATAGGAATAGTGTACTTGGGTTCCAGAGTCTTGCTGTCAACCTTGTTCACTTTACCCCATGCTCGTATGAACCTTTGACGGTAACCTTGAAGATCGTTGTCGTAGTCGAACACAATACCCTGAATAAGCATGTCATGAGGACCATCAGTCCGAGCGTAACCAAACTGACGTAGTGCGAAAGAAGGGTTGTAGGTAATGCCCCCTCTTATGCCAAGGAGTGGCACATTAGGGAACTCCCCACAACGGTCAATGATGGTAACATTCTCCATAGATCTAGAGCACCAATGAATATCTGAATGAGAAAGTGACATAATCCTCTTGGACCACCTGAACCCTTGTTCATTCTTCATCACTGATCGAGGAAGGTGAGAAATAAACCACCTAGATAATAGAGGTATGCAACACATCAGAGTTCCTCGTGCCTTCGTAGTACGGGTATGAAGAGAGTGTAAGATGTCTCCAAGTAATGTAGGCACTGGATTGCGAGTCAGAAATATGTTGATGGCGTGTACGTCTATGAACTGGTCTGGATTGGGGAACAGTACTAAGCCATAAATCAATAGGGCTAATATCTCCTCAAAAGCATCATAACTCATAGCCTTCAGGAATACTTGAGCTTTCTCCATCAATACCTTAGCAAGAATACCCTTAACTCCACTCCTTGTTTCTAGGACAATGTCTGATTTCTTTAAATGTAAGGCTGCAACAATGACTTCAGGTTTAGGCTCTTTTTCCAAGCTTGTGAAGGGTTTCTGATCAAGAATAGGTATACCTAGAAGCTTGGAGAACTCTTCCATTGTAGGAACCCGCTGATAGTCGGGAAATGTGAAGCAATGATGTTTAGGGTCAAAGAACTGAAACAGGACACTCATCATGTCTTCATTGAACCCTGAAGTGACTAGATCCAGTAGGTGACCATGCCTCTTGATGAACTGGGAGTTTTCAGAAACTTGAGAGACCAATTCCTTAAGCTTAGGAGGTATCCCTACAAAGTTGATCCGAATAGTATTCCTACGAGCAGAAGCCATGACCTGCAACAAAGAACAAAGATAAATCCTTTGGTCCTTGAAATGGTTAGTGAAAATGCTATGCTTATGATGCATGATGATGCTATGATGTTATGCTCAATCACAAACATGTGGCACACACAAACAAGTCACACAATAGCCCTAGGTTTGAAGGCTTGCATGAGGTTTAAAGGTAAGTACCCTCCCCTGAAGTTTAGTTGATTCATCCTGTCCTACAAAAGTAACCAGGTTCTAAGGGATCTCAAAATCATTGATCCTTCACAAGGGTGGTTGTTCAGTAGGCAACTTACTTGCCAACCAAAACCCTCCAAGTTTAGGATCTCAATGAGTGTAGTATCGAGTATCAACCAACTTCAGTCTTCACCAAAGCCGGTTATCTCACTACTTTCTAAAGGCCAAGATGGGATGACTAGGGTTCTAAAAGTCAGTTAGTGTATTGACAACATATGGCAGCCTCATATTATCCTCAACTTGCTTAAGGAACATAAGCACCAACCAAGAAGTCACACTAACTATGGCCACCAGATCAACCATATCGATATACGCCGTACAGTTTCCTTGGTCTATTGCCATTTACCTAAGGTACACTAGATCCGGGTTAGGGTCTTTCACACATAAGAGCACCCAACAGATAAGTATAAAGCAAACAAGGCAAACAATTTTAAAGTGATCTAATTCCTAAGGGTACCCCTCTTTTATTCTATTCCCCAGCAGAGTCACCAGTTCTGTAACACGGTGGGAGAACTGACTTTAGTTAAATGTTGCGGATAGCAAGAGTCGCCACCGACTTTTATTTTATCCAAAAGGAAAGGACATAAAAGAACAGGAAAGACCTTAAAAAGATTTTGAGTTTGGGGGGTAGGTTATACAAAGGGAAGGTATTAGCACCCTTTATATCCATGGTTATCCATGGGCTCTTAGTTACTTAGCTCACTTTGTTTGTTTGCAAGAGTGTAGTGTGTGATTAGAAAAATTTCTTTAAGTACTTTGTAATGACCCTCGTATGGGTGTATACAAAGCCTGGTTTAGAAATTGTGAGGTGTAAAAGTAATTTTGAAAAGTGTGAGCAAGTAACTATGAGATACCTACCCTAGATTAAGTCTTTCGTGTTCTCGTATATTCTTTCAATGGTAAGACTGTCCCTATTATTAAGGAATAGGTAGTCATTACCTTGGATGTGTTTAAGGGACGGGCGTAGGGTCATCGTATGGTCAATGAAGGCAACATAAGGGGTGTCTTTAGCAACTCGTAGGGACTATCATCATATTTACCGAAGGGACAAGATCATTATATCATAGGCAACCTCGTAGGGACTTGATCTTTTAAGTTTATAGGGACTTGATGATTTTTCTGTTTGAAGGGACTTTGCTTAAGACACCCCTATTTTCGAGGGACTTGACCATTTAAAGAAGGCAACCAAGAGGAATACCCTAGGAAGTACAGATGGCGATCAAAGATCGACTTACGTGTGTGAGTATTATTTTTCAGATATTTGTCTTGAATTTAATTTTCTAAGTTCAATTATTTACAGTTAGTTTTTTTTGCACTCCCTAAATTACTAACCACGCAATAAATATTTACGAAAATAAAAGCAAGAAAAATAAATTCCTAAACTATTACATGGCTATGGGACAGATACATAATAATCAGGCGAGAAAGAATAAATTTACAACCTATACATTTGTTCCTAATATTATAAATAAAACAAAATTAAAATAAGGAAAATAATGAAGCAAAAGTAGAATAGATAAAAGCAAATAATAATAAAATAATAAATAAACAATGGTAATAAAGCAATAATAAAATAACAATAATAATAAAGTGATAATAAAAAGGTTAGAATTTTAAAAGAAATTATTTTAGGTTAAACAAGTTAGATTTTTTTTAGAAGTTATTAGAAAAATATGAGTTTAAAATAAATTAGTAATAATAAAAGAATTTAAAATACATCAATGTACAAATTATAAAATAAAAGAGTTATATGAAAAATATTAAGTTAGTTATTTACAAAATAAATAAAGATTATAGAAAATATCAAATTATTAGATTAATAGGTTTATTATTATTATTCAATTAGAAAAATGGTCAATTAGATTTTATTTACAAAATATATAAGGATTTATTATTATAAGTAAGTAATAAAAAAAAGTTATTAAAATAGTTAGTATTTATTATTTATTTACAAAAAATATAAAGGTTATAGAAAAATATTAAATAATTAATTTAGTAGGTTTTCACGCCCTACATTACTAAACCACGCAGTTAATATAGGATCAATGACAGGAATTTAAATGGCAGAAAAATAAATGGCAGAAAAATAAAATGGCAGAAAATAAATGGCAGAAAATAAAACCCTAATTATTACAACGCTTTGGTGTAGTTACATAATAAAGATGGCGAAAAGTAAAACTGAAAATACTACAAGTTAAAACTTAAAATATTACAAGGGCGAAGCAGTTACAGTGTATGAATAACGTAAATATGAGCGAAAATAGGAAATAATAATAAGGTTTGTTAAGGTTTAAGAAAAGGTTTATGGTTTAGAGGAAACAACACGGTTAAAGTTTTAGGTTTGAAATTTAGAGTTTGTGGCGAAATTGTCAGGGTTTAGGAAAAATCAGGGTAGTTAGTTATGAAAAAAATGTGCAGATCTAAATATATGTGTATATAAAAAAATATGAATTAAAAAAAAACAACGGCTTTGCTAGCGCAAAATTGCGATCATCGCAACTGGATCGGATAACACAAATGTCACGCCTCATACACGTATATGTGAAAACGGCGTATTGACACGATCCGATCCGAAAACATAATCAAATTATAACATAAAATAGAAATATATATATATATATATATATATATATATATATATATATATATATATATATATATATATATATATATATATATATATATATATATATATATATATATATATATATATATTTAACCAAACCGCATGTATCTGGAATACATAACACAGTCACACATATGAACATGTATTTGAAACACAGTAACAAATATATCAACAAAATAGATAAAGTATATATCATATATAAACTATTACCAAACTGTGTGTACGATAGTATAGATCAGCCACTCTCAGTTTCTCTTTTTTGTTCTGTCTTTCGGCCTCTCTCTATCAGTCATGCTAGTAAATATATATAGGAACAAATTAGGTTAATGATAATGGGCCTAAGTTTATTTTGAAACCCAATATTAAATTAAAAACTGAATAAAGTTAAATAATTAAAATAGTTAAAATTAAAATAAAAACTAATTAACCTATTTATTTATTCTAGACCCAATATAAAAATAAATAGACTCAAAAAAATAAAAGTCGGACACCAAAATACTCGAAAAAATAAAATGAACACGTCAAAATAATCAGCGCGAAATATTTTAGGCACAGTTAAAAAGTTAATTTGACCAGTCTGTTTGTAAATTCCGAGAAATTATTCCGGCTAATATTAAGACAGAAAAAAATGTTATGCTATGAAGATGATGCAAATGAATGTGAAACAAAAAATTGGTTAGAGTTAAAAATAGAGGGCAAATTTTGGGGTGCAACAGCAGGCATCTCTTGTATTGCTTTGACCTTGGCAGGATCAACTTCAATACCCTTCTTATTGACAATGAAACCCAACAACTTACCAGAACGAACACCAAAAGTACACTTATTGGGATTCAAGCGGAGCTTATACTTCCTCAAACGCTGGAATAGCTTCAACAAATGCTCAACACGTTCCTCTTCATAAATTGATTTAGTAATCATGTCATTGGCATAAACTTCAATCTCTTTATGCATCATATCATGAAAAAGAGTAAGCATTTCTCTCTAGTAAGTTGCACCAGCATTCTTTAGACCGAAAGACATCACTCTATAACAGAATGTTCCCCAGGGTGTAATGAATGTGGTCTTCTCCATATCCTTAGGTGCCATCTTAATCTGATTATATCCGCAAAATCCATCCATAAATGAAAAGACTTTGAATTTAGCAGTATTGTCTACCAACATATCAATGTGTGTCAAAGGGAAATCATCTTTCAGATTGGCTTTATTCAAATCTCTATAGTCTACACACATGCGGGATTTTCCATCTTTCTTCGGCACGGGCACAATATTGGCCACCCATTACGGATACTCAGCGGTAACAAGGAAACCAGCATTAATTTGCTTCTGAACTTCCTCTTTGATCTTCACGGCCATATCAGGATGCGTTCTTCTCAACTTCTGCTTAACTGGCGGGCGTTCTGGCTTCAACGGCAATCTATGCTCCACAATATCAGAATCCAACCCAGACATGTCTTGATAGGACCAAGCAAACACATATGAATACTCTCGAAGAAGATCAATCAACCCCTTCTTAGCATCTGGACACAGTCGAGACCCAATCTTGACCTCCTTCATATCATCCTCGGAACCCAAGTTGACAAGCTCAATATGCTCTTCAAACGGCTGAATAATCTTCTCATCTTGCTCCAGAAGACGAGATAATTCATCACTCACCTCTACATCACTTTCCTCCTCGACTTCAAACACAGGGAATTCAAATTTTGGAGAAGGAGAAGGATCATTGTATTCAATGGGGTTAGGAACCAACCTGCATAATGATTTGATATTTTGATTTTAGAGAAGTGAATTTGTGACCAAATATTATGCAGATGGACAATTATATTGTTTATTTGTGTTTTTTGTGATTACCATTTTCAGAAATAAGCAAAAAGTAAAAACAAACATCATAGAATAGAATTAATTTTTATTGATGATCAATTTGAAAATGCCCAAACAATGTTCACTTCTCCCTTAGGCATAGGAGAAGGATTTTAAAATATAAAAGCAATTACTTAGATCGATGCAAAATAACAGAAATATCAACAGCAGTCCAATTGTTGCATGTCTTTCCATGTGTCACAAAGTTGGTGCAGTCTTCCTCTTCATTGTCCTCTAGCACAGCAGCTAAGTGTTGTTCATTCCCCTGAATGAACCCTCCGCTACGGAAACTGAGTTGTATCTCTTCAGATCTAATGGTTGACGAGCCCTTCTGGAACCCCAAACCAGTTTTTCCCTTGTTGTCGGCGACCTCTACCACGTGCCCCCACTGATCAACAGGACCTTCTTTAACAATCTTTTGTGCATCTTTTAGAGAGGACATAGGTGCCCTAACTCCCTTCTCAGCAGCAATAGATAAGGCTTGGAACGGAGTCCCAACCTCATCCTCGGCTTCTACATATGATAAAGATGACAGATGGCTAACCAACAACGCTTTCTCTCCTCCCACAATTACCAGCTTGCCATTCTTGAGAAATTTGAGCTTCTGATGCAAAGTGGAAGTAACAGCCCCTGCCTCATGAATCCATAGCCTTCCCAATAAATAACTGTAGGCCGGGCGAATATCCATTACCTGGAAAGTAATCTGAAAATCACTCAGACCTATTTTGACTAGAAGGTCCACTTCTCCAATGACTGTCTTGCGTGAGCCATCAAAGGCTTTGACAATTACCCTACTGTACCTCATGGGAGCTCCCTGATAAGATAACTTTGACAATGTTGACTTTGGAAGCACATTAAGTGACGACCCAGTGTCAACTAGCATATTTGACAAAGCATCTTCTTTGCAATTCAAAGAAATGTGCAAATCCAGATTGTGATTTCTTCTCTCCTCAGGGAGTTCTTCGTCGCAGAAGCTCAGGTTATTGCACGAAGTGGTGTTAACCATAATGTGATCAAACTGATCCACAATAACATCATGCTCTACGTATGCTTGTTCAAGAACTCTTTGGAGTGCTTCTCTATGCGCTTCAGAATTCAAAAGTAGAGACAACACAGAAATCTTCGAGGGAGTCTGGAGAAACTGCTCTACCACGTTAAATTCATTCCTCTTGATCAGTCGGAGTACCTCATCATCATCATTAGCTTTCAAGTTGCTGGATTCACCAGACTTATCTTTTGAACAGCCAACCGGATCTACAATAGGCACCTCCGCCTTCTTACCAACCACTGTTTCCTATTTATTCTCTGGGAACACCGGTCCAAAAACTCGACCACTGCGGGTCACCTTCGTAACATCTGCAACGCTCACCACTGAACTGGTCGGAGGTAATAGGACCTTTTGACCATTCTCTATCATTATAGCATTGTATTGATACGATACTGCCTTATCAGATGCATATGGGACTGGGCCCCGCCAACCGTATTACCAACGGCGAAACTGATCTATTGCTGACGTTCTGGTTACTGCTGCTATCATACTGAACCAGCAATCGCTCTGGTTGTTTGAAAACAGGAACTATGACATTGACATCATCATCTATATGACGGGATTGAACAATCTGGATCATGCCTTCATCCATCAGACGTTGGATGTCCCTTTTCACAACAACGCACCCCCTTGGGTTCACACTACAAATATCACAACCATCGTGATCATGTTCATAGTCACTCACCAAACAGATATCTTTGTGCATCTGCACCAAAGATCTTTGAATAAACCGGACATAAAAAACCTTGAATTCACCTGGACAACCGTCCACCATGTTAACTGAAGAATTCCCATGAGCGGGCAAAGGATTAGCTTTCACATTAGGCGCGGTCTTCAAAATACACCATGCCACTCTTCATAAGCTTTTGCACCTCATATTTCAGTGGATAACAATTCTCAATATCGTGCCCAAGTGCACCCTGGTGAAAAGCACAACGAAGCTCGGGTTTATACCACCACGGAAGTGGTTCTGGGATCTGCGGCGGGTTCCTCGGTTGAATCAAGTTCTTGAGGACTAATGATGGGTACAGTTCTGCATATGACATAGGAATCAGGTCGAAAGAGGCCTTTTTCCTTTCAAAGTTTTGTTGTTGGTGATGATTGTTGTTGGTATTGTTGTTGTTGTAAGTGTTCGTTCTTTGTTGCGGTTGTTGTTGTTAACGTTGATTTTGATATTAATGTTGTTGTTGTTGTTGTTGCTGAATTGGTGTTGTTTGCTGATTAGAGAATACTTGAATAGTGGAAGATACTTGATGATGATGTTGATGGAGTGGTGGATTTCTTCTTGCTTGAGGCCTCCTCTGCCTCCCACTGGTTATTGCATTGGTCTCATTATCTTTCCTCTGACTGAAACTACTCCCATACTTCTTGCTTGTCGACGCCTCATATTTCGACAAACGTCCTTCGCGGACCCCTTCTTCAAGTCTCATCCCCATATTTACCATTTCGGTAAAATCACTAGGGGAACTGGCGATCATACGTTCATAGTAAAATGAACTCAAGGTTTTCAAAAAGATTTTTGCCATCTTTTTCTCCTCCAAAGGAGGAGTGATCTGGGCAGCCAACTCCCTCCAACGCCGGGCATACTCCTTGAATGTCTCCTTGTCTTTCTGAGACATGGACCTCAACTGGTCTCCATCTGGCGTCATATCCTTGTTGTACTTATGCTTCACAAAAGCCCCACCTAGGTCATTGAAAGTGTGGATGCTTGCACTATCCAACCCCATATACCAAAGGAGTGCAGCACATGTCCGACTATCCTGGAAATAGTGAATCAGCAGTTGGTCATTGTCTGTTTGAGTTGACATCTTGCGGCGTACATCACAAGATGGCTGAGCGGACAAGAGTTCCCATTATACTTCTCAAAGTCAGGAACTTTGAATTTCACTGGGATTTTAACATTGAGCAGTAAGCACAGTTCAACAGCGCTCTTCCCAAACAGATCTTTGCCTCTCAGCGTTTTCAGTTCCTTGCGCAGCTCAAGGAATTGGTCTTTCATTTCATCCATCTTCTCATAAAAATTCGGCTCTTCAGATGGCTCAGAATGATAGATGGTGTCCTCTACGCGAGGCAAAGTGTGCACAACGGGAGGTGGCACGGACATGATCGGGCTTGATACCGGCATGGAAGCAAAAGTAGGAGCTAAACCTTCTGGCACAAAATTAGGAGGCATTCCCCATGGGAATCCAGCAGGCAGGTTCGGCGTGAAGTGGGCGGTGGCAACAGGCACAGTAGAGGTAACCACTTCAGACATAACTGTCCTCGCGGGAGGAGTTGCAGGTGTTGGAGAAGCTTGGTTTTGGGCAGCAAGAACTGACTCCATCATGGCAGTCAGTCGGGTAATCTCCTCTTTCAAATCTCGGTTCTCTTGCTCAAGGTGTTCCATGATTCTTGGATTATTAGCTCTGGTGTTGTACCGGTGAGTCAGCTTGGCTAAAGCACAGAAGAACACCAATCAGACACCTGGCAAAAACCTGCTTATGCAAATGATGCATGAAATGCAATGCTTGATTATTTTTATTTTCAAGGAACTTACTATATCATTTGCAAATATATATAATATTGAAATGGCAATTGCAACAATTTGATATGACCAAAAATCTCGTTTTATTTATATAAATTGGAAGGATTACACTGAGTACAATTTCAGAAACCAAAAATAAAAAGATACAAGAGAAAAGGAGACTAGTCATCCTAAGGATCCCTAACAACAATGTCAGAGGATCTGGCTGAAGGCGCGTACTTCCTTCGAATGCGACGAATCTTTTCCTTAGACTCCAACTGCAACTCTTCATTCTTCTTGCTAAAAGCACGGAAACGCTCTTCCCACATATCCTTCTCTTGCTTCATCTTGACGAGTGCGTCTTCCAACTCCTCTACATCTTGGTTAGGGAGAGTTAATGGCTCAATCACAACCATAGACATAGGTCTTTCATAAGGATAAGGCATCTTCAACTCCATAGCTCTCTTCTTCACCCAAAGAGTGTAAGCTTCCAAGGTTACACAATTGCGCGGACCAAGCTTGGATCTTCCTTTCTTATGCACATTATGCCAAGCATGCATAATCTTTTGCTTCAAATGTTGGGGATCTTTACCCTCTTGATAGAAAATACCTTCTAACAAAGTGTTATTAGGCTTGTCTCTCAAGGGGAACCCAAGTTGACGACGAGCCAAAGCAGGGTTGTAGTTAATTCCTCCTTGTGTACCAATGAGAGGCACATTAGAGAATTCACTACAACTATCAATAATCTCCAAACTGCTCAAAGAAGGATCACACAAAACTATATCATCATTAGTGAGAGACATAAGTCTCTGAGACCACCTTAGACATTGTTTGTTCTCCACAAAAGCAGGTGTTTGAGGCAAGTGCGAAATAAACCACTTGTGCAGAAGAGGAATGCAACAGACAATCGTTCCACCACCTTTAGAACTCCTTAGATGCAAAGAGAAATACATATCATCCAACAGAGTAGGCACAGAATTCCCAATCAAGAAAAGTCTAATGGCGTTAACATCAACAAAATCGTCAATGTTAGGGAACAAAGCTAATCCATAAATGAGCCGTACAAAGATAGCTTCAAAAGCGTCCATACTACCAGCTTGAGAAAAAGTGGTAGCTTCCTTGATGAGGAAAACAGATGGCAACCCAAACAATCCTCCTTTCTTTACCCAATGAGCCTCTATCTCAGACTTCTTCAAGTGAAGAGCTTCAGCAATAATACTAGACCGGGGAATCTCCTCCAATCCACTAAAAGGCACTCTACTAGAAACAGGTATCCCCAAAAGATGAGAATACTCCTCCAAGGTAGGCACAAGTTGAAAATCTGGGAAAGTGAAATAATGATAGAGAGGATCATAGAACTGCACAAACACACTCAAGAGTCCTTCAACCACATCAGCAGACAAGATGGACAGAAGCTTCCCATGACGTTGTTTAAAGTCCAAGGGATCTAATACAAAAGATGCTAGCTTCCTTAACTCTTTCATGTCGGGACTTCTGAAACTGTACTTCTTAGTGTTCCTTCGTCCACAATCCATGGTCCGAAAATATTTGCAAATGATACCTTAGTTCCTTAAAATTTTGATGTGATGAATGTTATGATGCACATGAATGCATGAATGCAAAAATCACAAATAAGGGATTACACACAAGGCAAACAAAGGTCAAGGGATGAACCAAGTCATTGTCAAGATCAATCATCCATTTTGGTGGATTATGGTTTACACCTTATCAACACCCAAGTTCCATTGATATTGATAAGACTTGATTGGATCAACCAAGAATCAAGGGTTTGTTGCAAGTCACGAGCATGGAGTCTGGGTAAGAACCATCCCAAAGGAGTGAACTAAGGATAAAAACCTATAGATCATGTTCTAAAAAGTTCCCAGAGTCTTAATTCCATCTATCGGATATTACAGACTAAGATGACTGACTCATCGACCCATAATATTCTCAAGAGAAACTCGTCTGAGTGTAGTATCGTGTAACAACTGTTATCAAGTATACAATTTAACAATTTCCGCACTGCGTCCTAAATAGGCCAAGATGGGTTAGGTGTCCTAAGGTCCTCAGCTTCTCAGACCCAATTAGAAATAGTAATTCCTAACCACAAATACTTGTGTGACATCTCCAAATCCAAAGGAGTCTCCACTGAGCAGATGGATCTCAAGCCAACTTGTTAAGGACTACTCCACACAAGTCGAACATGACTATACCATCCTCCTATCTTAATTGCACTCAAGTTCGGGTTAGAACTTATCTCACCACTTAGAGATTACCAAGCACAACAAGCAGATTATATCACACATACATATATACAAACATCACATATATACAAATATATTCACACAAAAAGTAGGCTAAACCCACTGGAGACTACTCCCCAGCAGAGTCGCCACTTGATTTCTGTAGCGGGAAATTCATGATCATCAAGCTATTGACAAGCTAGAGATCAATTAACAAGAGTCGCCATCGCGCTTTTATTGTTTCCAAGGGAAAAGGGAAAAAGTACGAACAAAACCCAAATAGTAAGAAGTTTTCAAATAAAAACTAATAAAAATCAGAGATCACAGGTAAGGGGGATTGTTACACAGAGAGAAGGTGTTAGCACCCAAAGTGTCCTAGGTACTCCTAGGGAGCCCTTTTTGTGTGCATATGTATTTTGTACAAAGTGATGTTTACAAACAAATAGAATGGGGGGATGAGAAAAGAATTCATTAATTATATTTTTGTGTTTGACAAGACCTTCTGTCTTGTGCCTACATACAAACATAAAAATGAGGGATCAAAACCTCGTAGTTCGTGCTACAATTTTCAAAATTAGTGTGTTAGTTTTAACAAAATTTAAGTTTGAAAGGCACAAAGGCCTAAAACGGTTTGAATGAGTTAGTTCTTTTTGGCTTTTTGAAAGTTTAAGTCAAGTATAGTTAATTTCATTTTACAAGTTTGATTTAAGAAAATAAGTTTGAAAATACAATGGCATAAGGCCAAAGTATCTATCTTTTGCAAAAGTGGTCAAAGTTTAGAACAAAAGTAGTTCACACAAAGAAGGTTTTAAAAATGGAGGGGGAGATTTTGAAATTAAAGAAATAGGGAGAAGATGAAGAGACTATCCTATTGCACAAAAATTTAAAAGTTTAAAGTTGAAAAGATCTAACCAAATGGGAGAAATCCAATAGACAAATATGTCAATAGAAACCCAGAATTCCCTTGGACTTTTTAGAATCAAGCAACACACAAATGCACAATTATATTAATATTGAAGAGCAAAGGCATCAAATAAAGATGGCCTCATCCAAGCTTATCCACTTCATGATCTTCTCCAAAGTAGCCCATGTAGCAGATGAATTCCACAAATCATAGGTTCAACATAACAGCTTAACAATGATAAATGTTGTAGATGAACTGGAGAGATCTTGAATGATGTATCAGATGAAATTCAAATTGCAAGCACTTGGTTTTTTAACAAATTGGCATTGGCCAAGTCCATTAGCAAAGGAATGTTGCCTAAGTTCTAAGTCCAATTGGGAAGGATCAAACCAACAGTCCACCCAAAAGTTTTTTAGGGTTTTTGTTATTATCATGTACATTAATGGTCAAAGACCAAACAAACAAGCAAAGTATACATAAACAAAATAACATCACACAATATGGTCTAAATGGACAAAGTGAAAATTACATAAACATAAACAATTAGCATGATATGTATAATGACAAATGATATAAAATGCTAAAAGTAAATTGCATTAAAGTAAAAGCTTGAAAGTAAAAGTTAATAGTTAGTAAGTTAGTAGTTAGTTTTGTTTTGCTTTTGATTTCAAGATATTCTATGGAGAACACTCAGCCCACGTGCCACAAGCATGGATCCTTGAACCAAAACATCTTCCAAAAGGAAGGAAATAAGGCCAAGTTTCCACACAATACCATGGAAGAGGGGAGACTTACAATCTCACTAACTAGAATGCTTATGCCTTTTGTGTCACAAATTTAGCGCTATGTTAAGCAATCGTAATTGGACTTATGTATAAGTCACAACTATTTGAGGTCGGGCAATAAACTTTTGGTGTTAATGCATGTTGAAGACATAGTATTATGAACTATGCTCATTAAACATACCACACACAAAAATATGCAAAAGGTGTGGCCTAATCTCATCCGTACTCATGTTAATCTTTCAATCAACTAGCATTAGGACTTTGAGATGTTATTGGCCAATTAGAAATGAATGGATGAAGAAGGGGAATTAGATGAAGAGGGGATGGGATGAATGAGATCACAAATTGGTCAAAGGAGGACTTTTACCAAATTAATATCATTCATTCATTTTGGGAGATGGAATGTACATTCCATCAATCCCCTAAATCCAATGATATTAACTTAACAAAGTCAAATCAACCTTGACCAAGGTCCAACAACAAACAATCAAACTCAATTAAGTCAATACAAATGGTCAACATAATTAAAATGACATTTATTCAATTAAAAATAATAAAATAATGCATTAAATTCAAATATGTTTTGTCCAAACCCTAAAATCTCATCAAAACACCAAATAAATGGCCATGAGATTTATCATAGGTCAAACAAGGTCAAAGGACCTTGGAGCAAAAATTTCATAATTTTTGGACATTTAAAAATATTTTTAAACAATTAAAAACAAATGAAAAGTAATTTATTCATGAAAAATATTAATAATGATCCAAAATATAATTTTAATTCAGAATATGAAAGAGAAAAATATTTGATTTTTTTTGGTGAAAGTCCCATATTTTTTGGATCAATATTGAATTTAATATGAATTATTGAATAAAATGGAATTAAAATGAAATTCAAAAAATTCAAAAATACGCGGACCATCAGATCTCCCTTATTAATTGAGGTGGCAGATCTGATGATCCAAAACACGCGTTCCATGTACACCTAAGTCAATTACGTGGCAAAAGGAGTAATCACAAGGAACAGTCAAGATTAAAACGTGGAAGATGGATCTCATGGCTCAGACTTAAGACACATCATCACCGGAGCCAAAGCTCCGGTTGTCTTCTTCGGTGAGCTTCACCGGATTGGTCAACATGAACCATCACCAAAATACAAAACATAGACATGATTTTAAAGAGAAAACATCACTGAGCACGAATATGACCTCCAATTCCTCCAATTCCAAGTATATTAAGAGATATGTGGAATTGAAAAATGAGGTTCATGGTCTGAGTTGCTTCGATTTGGCCTCAAAGCAACTCAATCTTCTTGCCTATATTGGTAGGACTTCAGACAACTCAAGAATCAATGGAATTGAGCAATAAATTGATAGAATCGAAGAGTTTAAAATTTCTGCAAATTACCTTCAATGGAGGTCTGAGCTTGCTAGATCTTGATCTGAATTATGCTTGGCTTCAATTCAATTACTTGCAGGAGAGGAATGGAAAGGTTTATAAGCAATGGACTCCTGGAGAATTGAATTCCAAAACGATGGAGATTCAAGCTCAAATTCAAATGAATTTATCAGGGTTATCCTCTTAGAGTGAAGGGTTTTCAATGGGGATTCAAAGCTGGCGCAATATGTGTCTGATTTCTGAGCAAATGCAACTGTATATATAGCCAAATCCATGTGATATTTGCACACTCTTTTCAACCTTCCAAATTTGGCAAATGATGATAGCATGGTGCATGGGCGCGCATAGACCCATGAAATGATGGCTGAAAGTCCAAATTTGAAGTTCAAATGTGTTGAAGCAAGTTGGGAATCCAAGGCAATTGTGCATTGTTGTTTGAAGATCGATCCATGCCAAATGATATCAGCCTGTTTAAGCCATGCGCAACCTATTCATTTCAAGTCCAAAATGAATGAATTTTAGCTCTTTGGAAAGGTGAGATCAAGAGGAACAAGTTTGATTTTGAACACTTTTTCATTTAGAGCTTGGAACTTGGAGAAATTTGAGGTGGAAGTTTGGAAAAATTTGACATATCAAAAATTTTCTAAGTGTCAAGCCATATGTATCAATATTCCACCTTGCTTAACGTTTTATAAGAGCCTCAAATGAGAAAAGTGTCTTCATCAAAGTTATAGCTCTCTTAAAGACCTTCAAAATTGTCACCAATTTCATGTCATTTGGATTTGAAATGATAGAGTTATGCATTTTTGAAGTTTGGAAAAATCACTTGATCAATGGTATAGGTCAAAAGTGACCTATAATGTAGCCTCATATCACATGTTCAAATAAGTTGAATTATCTCCCACTCCCAACATAAAAGTTGAAGTAGACACATTGAATTTGATTGTGAAACTTGGAAATCTTTCATCTCATAAAAATTGAGCAAGGTATGGCCTTGGGAAGTTGACTTTCAAATTAGGGTTTAGACAAAATGACCTATAATGTTTCAACATAGAAAATGATTTTCCAAGAAAAACTAGCTCTATGTCTAAACATGAAAGTTGTTTAGAATGTCATTTAGAGTAACTTTTCTCTTGGAATCATTTTCATATGGTGAAAATTGTAGGAGATAGGGTCTAGGGAGACCCAGTTTTGATCACTTCCAATTTGATAACATATGCATAAGATGATTAAATTTGAAGTGTCCCTTGAGAAATTTGATCAATTGGTGAGATAGCTTGTTGGAGAAGTTACTCAAGATACCCAATCAAATTAGGGTTTTCAAGGCAAATCACCCTCAAACTCTTGAAGAAAACTTGATCAATATAACATGTAGAGATCATTGGGACTCATATGTGATGTTTAAAACCATTCTTGAATCAATTATTGGTTGTGCTCTTTGTTCACGAGGGTCTCAAACCCTAGATATGATCAATGAATCAATGAGATCATGCCCTACCTACAAAAGAGTTAGTTAGATACAAAGACATATTTTTGATATTTTGGTTAGTGAAATGATAAAATACAAGTATGATATAATCACAAAGTGCTTGGTGATCTCTCTCAAAACAAACCTAATGAAAAGGGGTAAAGAGGATACCAAGGTATGATCCAATGCTTATGCTTATGATGAAATGCATGAGGGATCTTAGGGTCAAAATTGGGGTCTTACAATTTCCATTGAGTAATATGTTATCTACATATAATACCAGGAAGATGATCATGCTCCCACTAAACTTCTTGTAGACACAAGGATCATTTTCATTCTTGATGAATCCATATTGTTTTACTGTTTCATTAAAACGAAGATTCCAACTTCTGGAAGCTTGCTTCAATCCATAGATTGATCTTTGTAACTTGCATATTTTTTGGGCTTCTTCTAGTATCTCAAATCCTTCAGGTTGTGTCATGTACACATCCTCAAGAAGATTCCCATTAATTAGAGCAGGTTTGAAATCCATTTTCCGTATTTCATAATCATGATATGCAGCGATAGCAAGTAAAATCTGAACAGATTTAAGCATTGCAACTGGTGAAAAGGTGTCTTCGTAGTCAACCCCATGAAATTTGTTTATATCCTTTTGCAAACTCTCATTATTTTTGAAGACCTACTTGCATCCTATAGGGTTAACTCCTACAAGAGGCTCTACCAAGGTCCTAACCTGGTTTGTGTACATGGAATCCATTTCAGATTTCATGGCTTCTAGCCATTTGTTAGACTCAGGACCAATTATGGACTCTTGGTAGGTCACAGGCTCATCTTGATCCATGAGTAATACATCACCTTGATCAGTTATGAGATATCCATATCTCTCAGGTAGGTGACGTATCCTGCTTGACCTACGTTGGTCTTGTTCTACTTGAGCAGGTTGCTCTTCCACAACTACTTGTGTTTCCTGCTCTAATTCCTCCATATGTGTATCAATGATTTATGATTCTTGAATTTCTTAAAGCTCTACTTTCCTCCCACTGATTCCTTTGGAAATAAAATCTGTTTCTAGAAAGACTCCAGTTCGAGCTACAAACACTTTGCCCTCAGAAGGATTGTAGAAGTAATACCCTCTTGTTTCTTTAGGACACCCCACAACTAAGCATTTGTCAGATTTTGGCTCAAGCTTTGTTGAAATTTGTAGTTTCACATAAACTTTGCAACCCCAAATCTTCATATAAAACATATGTGGTTTCTTACAACTCCCTATCTCATATGGTGTCTTCTCAACCTTTTTGAATGGAACACGGTTAAGTGTGTAAGTTGTCAATAGTGCATGTCGTAACACCCGAGGTCGGAGAGGCCGGAGAGTGGTTACATGTAACATCCGAGGGCGATAGGAGTGGTTTTCGATGCATGAGGCATGACAATGAGACACTCCTAGCCGCTTCTAGGGGAAAACACCGAATTCACATTGGAATGAGAGGGATCCTAAGGCTATGCAGGTATGGAACTGCATGGTTGAATGAAGGCTTATAAGGATTAATTGGTACTACCTATACCAACAAGATGCATCTTATTTTCGGTAGCCTAACCAATAAGAACTCCATAGTTAAGCGTGCTTGACTTGGATTAGTATTGGGATGATTCACATCGAAATGAGAGGGATCCTGAGGCTATGCAGGTATGGGACTGCATGGTTGAATGAAGGCTTGTAAGGATTAATTGGTACTACCTATACCAACAAGATGCATCTTCTTTTCGATAGCCAAACCAATAAGAACTCCATAGTTAAGCATGCTTGACTTGGAGTAGTATGGGGATGGGTGACCTTCTAGGAAGTTTCCCGGAAAGCATACGAGTGAGGACAAAACATGCTAAACAAAGGCTCGTGTTGGTTTGTGGGGTTAGTCGGTAATCCTGAAAGCAGTTTGGGGCGTTACACATGTCCCTAAAAGGAGTTTGGAAGCTCGGCGTGAATAATCATGGATCGGATCATGTCTAAAAAGGTTCGATTTCTTCTCTCAGATACACTGTTCCATTGAGGTGTTCCAGGAGGAGTAAGTTGGGATAGAATCCCACACTCTTTCAGATGGTCATCAAACTCTAGTCTTAAATATTCACCACCTCGATCTTATCAAAGAGTTTTTATATTCTTACCTAGTTGGTTTTGTACTTCATTCTTGAATTCCTTGAACTTTTCAAAGGACTCTGATATGTGTTTCATTAAATACACATAACCATATCTACTGAAATCATCAGTAATATATGATGAAGTACTGAAAACCTCCTCTGGCTGGTATGTTCAGTGGTCCACATACATCAGTATGTATGAGGGCCAAAAGATCATTAGCTCTTTCACCTTTTCCTATGAATGAAGACTTTGTCATATTTCCAATTAAACAAGATTTGAATGTCTCATATAATTCATAATCAAAAGAGTCCAAGAGTCCATCTTTATGGAGTTTGGAAATGTGTTTCTCATTTATGTGGCCTAATCGACAATGCCAAAGGTAAGTTAGATTTAACTCATTAGGTTTCATCCTTTTAGTATTAATGTTATAAATAGGCATTTTAATATCAAGGACATATAGTCCATTGTTCATTTGTGCATTAGCATAGAATATATCATTCAAATAAATGGAGTAACAATTGTTCTTTATTATAAATGAAAAACCAAACTTGTGCAAACAAGAAACGGAAATAATATTCCTGCTAATTGCAGGTACCTAATAACAGTTCTCTAACTGAATTATTAAACCACTAGGTAAAGTCAATACATAAGTTCTTACGGCTAAAACAACAACCTTTTCTCAATTTCCAACTCGTAGGTCAACTTTACCTTTTGCCAAATCTCTACTCCTTTTTAGCCGCTGCACATTGGTACAAATGTGAGAACTACATCCAGTATCTAATACCCATGATGTAGAAGTAGATAAATTAATTTCAATAACAAAAATACCTGAAGTTGAAGTCTCTACTCCATTCTTCTTATCTTCCTGGTACTTTGGGCAGTTTCTCTTCCAATGTCTGGTCTTACCGCAATGGAAGAAAGTTCCATCCTTTTCTATGCCTCCATTAGGCTTCAAAGTAGGAGCAGCGGGTTTGGGTTTGAGAACTTCCTTGCCTTTCCCTTTACCACCCTGCTTGGTGAGCCTTTTGTTTTGTTTCTTTCCATTTCCAATCATCAGAATGGACTTCCCTTTTGACTTCAGATTCTGCTCAGCAATTCTTAACATGCCTAGCAGTTCAAGAAGAGTTTTGTCCATATCATTCATGTTAAAATTAAGGACAAATTGATTGAAGCTCTCTGGAAGCGATTGCAAGATCAAATCAGTCACAACTTCCCTTCCAAGGGGAAAACCCAACCTCTCAAGGTTCTCCATATACTCAATCATCTTGAGCACATTGGGGCCTACAAGGGTTTCCTCAACTAACTTTCCTTGAAAAAGGGCTTTTGAAACTTCAAACTTTCATTCCTTGCCTGCTCTTGATAAAGCATCTTCAGGTGTCTGATCATATTGAGCGCTGCCATGCTCTCATGTTGCTTTTGCAACTCCGAGTTAATGGTAGCTAGAATGAGGAAAGCAACTTCATTGGTATCATCGACATGCTTCTTATAAGCATCTTTTTCTTCCTTAGGTGCATAACTAGGAGGTTCCTCTTCACGAACAGGTTTCTCCAAGACATACAACTTTTTATCATGCTTGAGGATAATCCTCAGATTTTGGTGCAATCCGTAAAATTTGTCCCAGAAATTTTTTCCTTATCAAGGATTGATCATAAAATGTTGTTAGAGGTATTTGTTGTTATGGTAATCTACATGAAAAATATGAAAATATAAGTATCATTAAAATAATATATTTAATTAGGCATTTAATTAAATATGCTCCCACTTTTTTACTCTAAATAAATGACCCTCACCATTTGATTCGGAAAATCCTATTGGAAGATTTTCTAGTGGGTCGAGATCCACATTTCACTTTGTTTTAAGTCCGCGTAGGCAGATTACACAAAACTAGGTTATTTAGGTAGGAACTCCTTCCAATTGTATCTAATACAACTCTTGAATATTTTAGTTGGTTGAATAAATCATTATTTCAATCCATCATATGGATCATTTCCAACTCTTGTTTCTAAACGTATATAATCTTATTATAATTTGTTTAATTAAGTTTTACTCATTGTTTTAGCAATTGGATATTACAATTATCCTATTGCACCTTACTAATATAGAACATGCAACTCGCGTAAGCAAAACCTACATTACTCGATACTAGTCTTGATGAGTGCTACAACTTGGAAAGCATAAACTTAATATTTAATATGAGGGAATTTGTAATTATTATGATCTCACCGACTTATTTATCATATAAATCGTCTCTAACATGCATCAACATACATTCACATGCATCAACATACATATAAAAATGAAACAGTTATGGCCCCTAGCACAATTGTTCTCCCAAGCCAATGAGAGAACCTAAGCTAACCTAATAACGATCTAAACTTCTCCAAGCAAGACCTTCAAGGTTGTCCTCCTTTGATATTATATTCTTCTCTTTCTTCATAACATTGCATTACATAAAAAAAACTCATTTTACATACGAGGGAGTGAGATGAGAAAAGAAGTTACATTAAGAGATTAAAAGAGAGGCACGACACGCATGTTGTATTTTAAAATCCCAAAAACAAAATAAAGAAAAAATAAGGCCATAACTGATCACCACAAGAAAATAATAATAAACACATTATTATTATTAATTTAAATTATGTTAATTAAGTAAACCAAATTAAATTTTGGAGATTGATCACACTACGCAGAGTTAGTCGGGGCTTCCGCTGCCCGGTCAACGGATGGTGGTTCCGCTGCCTGGTCAGTGGACTGTGGTTTTGCTGACCGTTTAGCGGATGGGGGTCAAGGGGGCAGCGCCCCCTGCGGGGTTGTTAGGGGCAGCGTCCCAACACAAAATTTTAATGAACAATTCATTTGAAACCAATGTTGTTTTTCGCATCAACACTTGATACTTTAAAGCACAACTGTTGTGCAGTCACAACCCTAATCGTATAACTCTTTGATAGAATAACCCTTGTACCATCATAAACCCTAATGCAACAATTTCATACTGTCAAACACACCTCGATTGATAATTCAGTATGATTGATCAACACGTCATTTTTTCACCATACTAATGTCGGTTTCCGAAGCAAATAACCATTGATCGCTCAAAAGAATAGAAATCATTAACTGTTTGAATGAACTACATAGAAACATCATATCATATATACCATATTTTGCATCAGAATTACTTATATCATATATATATATATTGATCGATCTCATTTGTGTAACCTATGGACGATCGATGTATCTCTGCTTCACCATACTAACGTCGGATTCCGAAGCATAGTCACCATCAATCATCCAAATCGTACACACATGATGCCAAATTTAATTACTCGTTTATAATTTACTTTATTATGTCTTTTAATCGTATAAATAAAGAAAATAAATAGCTATCAGATGCATGGTTTTGTAACCAGACTCTGATACCACTTAAGCAAAATTGTGATCCAAAATGCAACAAAAATTAAAAAATTTCCTTTAGTGATCTTTACGAATGGGTATGATCGGTGATAGAAACTGTTACCTCTTATGGAGATTGAAACCTTTTATGCAAATCTAAGGAGTGATCACGAGCATTGAATGGTGATAACACCTCTACTCAGTCCACACGAACGGATTCCTTCAGTCTCAATGCTAGCTGCTACAAATGAAGGCTTTAAGTGTGTGTGTGTGTGTGAGAGAGAGAGAGAGAGAGAGAGAGAGAAATGAAATTTCATCAAGTGAAATGCTTCTGCATAAGGGTTCTATTTAGTACCACTTGTGTGGGCTGCAAGCTAAAAATCCCACTTAAGTGCATGTGGCCCATATCTTATGGTATACCGAAAATCACTTAAGCGTATGGTACCTTACCATATTTCGTATTCTACTTAAGTGCACTGTACCTTACGATGTTCTACAATTCACTTAAGTGCGTTGTACCTTACAGTGTTCCTTATTTACTCTGTCTCTCATCAATCCTTCCTTTTGTGTGTGACCCTGTAGGTTTTCGCGATATTCACAATTATATTAAATCATGTATTTAACATAATAAATAGTGAATAATATCTAGCAACACATCACTCCTACCTAAGACACGAAAATGTGATGTGATTTGACAAATCCCTTTTTGTGATAATACTTGTGTGTACAGTTACTCTTTTTGCCCTTATGTCTATATTGAATCCAAGGCATAGACTGTGTCATCCTTGTCCAGTTCAATATTGGGCCCTTAGACATTTATATTGTTATGTAGGATGGGCAAATTCCATCTAGGTCACTCATGTCCCTCTGCATGCTTCGTGGAATACCCATCAAGTGTCTTTATGGTCATCCAGTTATGGACAATGTTTGATCAACAATAAAGCACTCAACTCTACATCTAGGGTCCATAGAGGTTTCAGGTCGAAGGGTGGTATACACCACTATCACCATGAGAATAACTTATGACACTTTGCTTAACATTCTATGTAGTATTCTCATAACAGTTCAATCCAGTATAAATATTACTCCGAATATTCATACCTATGTTTAAGACTTGATAAATCCTTATCCATGATCCATGAGAATAAATCATCATTCTATATACATAATAGTCTTAATGCTTTAATGTTATCCCACTTCGCAACAAAGCTCGACTACGTACACTTTAAGAACAATGTCCTTATGTTTAATGGGATCTCATGATTAAGTCACACTTGATACATTAAAGTGATTAGATATTCTATGGACTTTATTAAACAAATATAATAAAGAAAAAGCATTTTATTATTAATAAATAATTCGATAGAAATACCAAAAGTATTGGTTTCCAGGGCTTACACCAACAGAGGTTTGGTTTGAATGTGCTTCTTGTCTACCAAAGATAGGAATAATCTTGTGTAAGTCATGGGTATCGGATCAGATTGCGGACTTTTTTGAACTTGACTATTGTTGTATTATGGACATGCCAATTGTTGAGGTTGTTGTTACGGTTGTGAGATATTCTGCTGAATATATTGAGATTGTTGTTATGTAAACTGTGGTTGTTGAACTTGTGGTTGAGATTGTTGTTTGAACTGTGGCTGGTAGGCTAGAGCTACCACTGCTGAGTTTAGAACTGGAGTAATTGCTTCAATATGTTGTTGTTGATATCTCTGCCTTGGTCTTCTGTGTACCACCGCACTGACATATTTCTCTTTCTTCTTAGGGAACCCAACTCCGAACTTTTTGACGCCGCTAGATAAACCACCTTTCTTAACCAATCGTCCCTCACAGACACCTTCCTCGAGACGCATCCCCATATTCACCATGTCGGTGAAATCACTTGGTGCACTCGCTATCATTCGTTCATAGTAGAAAGAACTTAGAGTCTTCAAGTAGATCTTAGTCATTTCACTTTCTTCGATAGGAGGACAAATTTGGGTGGCAACCTCGCGCCATCTTTGTGCATATTCCTTGAAAGTTTCCTTGTCTCTTTGGGACATAACACAAAGTTGATCTTTTACCGGCGCCATGTCAACATTGTACTTGTACTGCCTGATGAAAGCTTCACCTAGACCATTTAATATGCGGATATGGGCACTACCCAAGTCCATGTACCACTTAAGAGCGACACCAGTCAGACTATCTTGAAAATAGTGAATTAGTAACTGGTGGTTGCCAGTTTCAGTGGACATTTTTCGGGCATACATAGTTAATTGGATCCTCGGACAAGAATTCCCCTTGTACTTTTCAAAGTCGGGTACTTTGAATTTTGTAGGTATTTTGACATTTTGCACAAGGCAGAGATCATGGGCATTTTTCCCAAATAGATTTCCCCTAAGGGATTTAATCTATTTTTGCATCTCAGCGAATTGATCTTGGAATTCATCCATTTTCTGATATGCTCTCATACTCTCACTTGGAGTTACATGAAAGATGGGCTCTTAGTGGTATGGAGTGGAGTGTATCATAGGAGGTGGCGCCGACATTACAGGAGCTTCAGGAACTTATGGGTGGTAACCTTCTGGTACATAATTTCCCCAAGGGAAATTAGGGTGCATCTGATACTGAGGAGCGTTCACAGGTGCCACAGAAATGGGCATATACACGACCTCCAAAATTAAATTTCTTTGAATAGGCTCTAGGGGTGGCTGATTCTGAGCAGCCACCAGTGTTTCCATCATTGTTGTGAGTATCTCCAAACTGCCTTTGAGTGAAAGAACTTCTTCTCTGAGTTCCTGGTTTTCCTGCTCAAGTGTTGTACCGGTGAAACAACTTGTTTATTGTTGAAAGACAAGGGATAAGTCTTGGGAATGAAAAAAAATGCGATGTTTAGAATGATGCATGATATGAAATGCAAATGAATTTCAAGGAACTTTAATAAACATAATTATTGCAAACATCATGGAGAGAAATGTTACTCTTTTGATAGCTGAAAAAATCTCATTTCATTAATATTCGAAAAATTACAATTTTTGAAGTACACTTTCAAAAGATACAAGGAAAATAGCTAGAATCCTAAGGAAGTTGCTGAGAAGAAGATCCAATACCTCTTTGTAGCTTCCTATTAAGCTCCTTGATTCAATCCTTCATCTGAGTCTTTTCAACCACTAGCTTGTCGACAATCCTCTTCCAAGCGCCTGAAGTAGGAGCATTATTTGAACCAGGAACTGGCCTAATGCTAGACGAAAGTAAATCCTCTTGCACCTTTCTTTTCTTTTAAGTAAGATATTCATCATTCATTTGCTTCAACTGTCTTTGAAGCTATTTATTCTCTGTGTGGACGACCTGATACTTGTTCCTCCAAGCATCCTTTTATCGTTGCATCCTAGTCAAAGCAACCTTGAGTTTCTCTGTGTCAGTCATGAAAACGAGAGAAGGTTCTTTAACAGTTAAAGACAAAGGCTTTGTCTAGGATAAGGCATTTTCAAACTGATGACCCTAACTTGCACCCATTGGAGATAAGGCTCCAAAGAGACGCAATCTAGCTTTCCTAGAACTTCTCTTCTTTTCTTATGGATGTGGTGCCAAACATGCACAATATTTTCTTTTAACGCTTTGTTGTCTTCTGCTTCCTTGAAGAAGAAACTCTCTAAGAAGATGGTGTTGGGCTTGTCCTTCATTGGGTATCCAAAATGACGGCGAGCCAAAATTGGGTTGTAGTTAATGCCTCCCTTTGTACCAAGAAGAGGTACATTAGGAAACTCACCACAAGTATCAATAATTTTCACCCCCTCATAAGCACGATCAAACCAATCAATGCCAGAATGAGTGAGATACATAATCTTTTATGACCATAGCAAACCATCTTTGAGGTCCCGAAAGGTAGTAGACCGAGGAAAGTGTGAAATAAACCTTGTAGAGAAGAGTTGTACAATATATGATCATTCCTCCCTTATGAGAATTCCTTAGATGGACTGAATGGTAAACATCTGCAAGCAAGGTAGGAACTGGATTTCCAATTAGGAATATTTTGATAGCATTAATGTCAACAAAGTTGTCAACATTAGGGAAGAGGAACAATTCATAGATGAGCAAGGCATGAATAGCCTCAAAAGCGTCCATACTCTTCATGCTAGCAAAATAACGAGCCTCATCTATCAAGAATTTAGCAGGCAAACCAAGAATTCCTCCTTTTGTAGTCAGATTAGCTTTGATCTCAGGCATCCTTAAATGAATAGCTTCTGCAATGTCTTGATGCTTTGGAATTTCTTCTAAACCGGAAAAAAGGACTTGATCAGGAATGGGTAGGCCAATCAGATGAGAAAACTCCTCCAAGGTAGGCACAAGCTGATAATCTGGAAAGGTAAGGCACCGATACAATGGATCATAGAACTGAACCAATGTAGCAAGAACCCCCTCTACCATGCTGGTCTTCAAAAGAGGTAGAAGTCTCCCATATTTTCCTTTGAAGTCTTCAGGATTAACCACTAGAAATCCTAGCTTTCTTAAATCCTCTAATTTTGGACTCTTGAAAGTGTACTTTTGAGTTCTTCTTCTTCCAAAATCCATAGTGAAAAATACCTATGATATTTGCAACAAATTCTTCTAAGTTCCTTGAAGACTTTAATTAAGATGATGTTAATGAATGCATGAATGTATGAATGAATAAACACATAAAGATCAACAAACATATGCAAGATGTCAAATACATGGGGTTCATAGGTTCAACTTCACGAGCATGAGGCCATGGGTCTAACCATCCCAACAAGGTAAGTGCTAAGGGTTTATCATCAAGATAGGAACCAAGGTTCTAAGAAAGTTCCCAGAATCATAATCCCATCTTTCGGATATTATCGGTTTGGACAACTACTTGTAAACCAATAATATTCTCAAGAGAAACACATATGAGTATAGTATCACGTATCAACTAATTCAGGTTTACACCTTCATATCACCACACTACGTCCTAACAAGGCTTAGTGGGGTAACGAGACACTAAAGTCATTAGTTTCTCGGGCTCCCAGATCAAAGATAGCAAATATCTTCACGATTTCTCATTCAACAAATATTATCCCCAAAGGGGACTCCACTGATTAGGGGATTCTCAAGTCAGCTTGTTCGGGATTACTCCACCCAAGCCAACTTGACTATACCACCCTCCTATCTCAATATGCACTCAAGTCCGGGTTAGAACTTTTCTTAACACAAAGATCACCCAATCAAATATAAACAAACAAATAATAAAACATAGATAAAAAAGATAGGTATAACCCTCTTGGGGAGTAGTCCTTAGTGAAGTCGCCATTTCTATCGCGGTGAGAATCAGAGACTAAGCTATTGGATTAACTTAACTCACAAAACATTGATATCACCACCAAACTTTTATTTTTCCAAGGGAAGGGGAAAAGATTCAAAATAAACCCAAAAATAGACATGCATAGCAAATAGTAAAACTAGAAGCAAAGCAAGTAGAGATCAAAGGTGTGGGGGTTGATTATGCAAAGGGAAGGTATTAGCATCCTAAGCATCTGTAGTACTCTATATGAACCTTTTAAATTTATCTATGTTTTGGTTTAAAAGTTGTTTTCATTTTTGAATGGGGCAATAAAAATGGTAAAAAAAATGTTTTTGGAAAGTGTTACTTGACTAAAGGTAAGTCAAAGTTTGAGTTTGAGATGCTTCATGTGTACTAAAGTATTTGAAAGTGAAATTGAAAAATCCATTGACTAAAAGCAAGTCAAGGTTTGTGTTTGAAATGCCTCATGTGTACTAAAGCATTTTTAAAAGTGTAATTGAAATTCCATTGACTAAAAGTAAGTCAAGGTTTGTGTGGGTGTTTTATCTTGAAAAATGGGTAGGATTTGGTTTATGGTAAATGCATAAATGGACAAACAAAGTCAACAAACAAAAAAACAATACATGACTAGGAAGTCAACATAACATCCTTTCCCTTGGATTTAGATACATAAAGAGACATAAATTGGCCAGACATGAATAAGCTACTTACATGTTTTTGAGGCATAATGAACATAAACAAGATATGACAACGGTTTACATAAAACCACAAGAGATAGCACATGAACAAGTATGAGGTACATATTCAATATTATGGAATTTTATGAGTGAAATACTTGAATGAAATGATAAACAATTACAGAACATAGATATAACATCACAAATTTAGATAGAATACAAGTGGAGAACCACAAGACATGATTAAACAAGTGTATATTCAAGGTGACTTATGAGTAAAGTGTATATTAAATGTACAAATCAAAACCCTATATGGGGAGGCATCATTATGAAGCAAAGACATGTGGGAGACAAGTTAAGTCCTAAGTCCTACCAAGGTATAAACATGTTTACATTTAGGCAACTATGAATGCTTGAATAATAAAGATATAAACAAACAAGTCATAGATTAATTCAAAGACGTGAAGAGGAACAAACTCAAGTGGAAGCTCTAGTCATGCATCAAGGTGTTCTTGCAAAGTTCTTAACCAAAACCCTAATCTCAAGATGGTTTAATCAACATACTTTTCAAGTTTAAGTCATTTTAATCATGGTATAGAAGGAAACAAGTCAAGACAACATGTTATAAATATAGAACAAGGCCTAAACACAACACAACAAAGTTATACAAACATTTAAGGTTCATTAGGTTAAGGAAAACATCAAAAGAAATTCATTTTGAAATGCATAAAACACTTAAAAAGGACCAATTTTCAACCTACTAAAAATACATGGAATAAATATTATTTTTGGCATTTTTTTGTATCATCATAAAATAGACATTCTCATGAACACATGGAAAAATAAATGGGTCAAAAATATTAAGGAATCATAAATTTGTGAATAAAATCAAAGTTAACAAGTGATAAAAAAAATACACATTGCCTTGGCCAGGTTCGAACCCACGCCCTTGGGGTTCCAGCAAAAAAAAACACAAGCTACTAGGCCATATGCTACCTGGTGAATAAAAATACAAAAAGGGTTAGGGCGAGGGGATTCGAATCTCTTACCCTTTGGTTGCAAGTGATAATATGGCATGTGCTTTTACAACTGGGGTGGTGATACATCAGTGAATTAAAATACAAACTATGGAATATATTATAAAACATGTTCTATTTTGAATTTTCAACGCCACCTCAGCATGACCATCAACCTCACACCTCTCTCTCTTACTATTCTTCATTCATTTTTTTCTTCAGATTTTTCTATCAATCATATCTCTCTCATTTCTCAATCATTTTTCACGAAATAAAGACCAAAGTTACTTAGAAAAATGAAAGGAATACAATGATACAATTGGTTTCAGCTGACACTCAAAGATGAGGACACGCGAAGGCCAAAACCAGACCTGAAACCCTAGGTTTCGTGCAAACTTAAACTCACATAAACAACAAGATAAATGACATGTAAGCTAATGGTCATTCTTAACATAATAAATGCTACATATTTGCTTCAGAAAAATTAAATGAAAATGATGCATGTATAGTGAGTTTCAAAATCAAGAATGTACCTATTCGAGCAAAGTCCAATTCCCCTCCAACACTACTTCCAACTACAATTTGATGCTTCTCCAAATGCTTATGAGTTCCCCAAATATGATTGGAAGCGTTAGTTTTCAAAAAGCACGAGCAAAATGAGAGAATGAAGGTTAAGGTTGAAAAGCTTTCAAGAATGAAGTTTTTTCTTGGAAAGCATGGTGTGTGTGAATAGATTAGGCCTTGAGCTCTATTTATAGTGATCCTTGAGGGTTTAAGAAGTCTCACATATCATAAAATAATCGAGTACTTTGTTGGCTTGGTTGGTTGGTTGGGTTTTGCACAAAACACCAAGTGTGAAGCATGGAAAAAGTGTGAAGTGCATAAAGTGTTTTGCATTGCTTTTTCTGAAGTATATGGGTTGACTTGAAGTTTAGAGTTAATGTGTATCTAAACAAAAACCATTTGGGAGATCAATGGTACTAATTGTTGGATTAAAGTCACTTTACATAAGTGGAAGTGTGACCTTTATGCCAAAAATGGAATGATTTATTGTGTAATGGTTTAATTGCTTGGATAATGGTTCAAAAGTTTGTGTAATCTTCTGATTAGAGTGAGGTTTAGAATCAAGATGGACATATACTTAGAGATATTGCATATTTGCTTAAGTTTGCAATGTAACTTTGGCTTGTAACTTGACTTATGAACCACTTCATTATGTTATCTTCCCAAATTCAATTCTCTTAGCTCAAGCATGACAAATTCTTACTCTTGGACATTTTGAAAAGATGAAATCATGATATACAACTTTCATGTTGAACATTTTTCTTGAATCAAATGATATCATTGAGATATTGGCATAAAGTTAGTCATTTGACTAGGTCAGCATGCTGAAAATTTCAGTAAGTGTTTTATCACTTTAAAAGCAAATAAATCCTCCACTTCATGAACCCATATCTCCTCATCCATGCATTTTTTGGGGTTTCATCACCTAGTACAAAGTTAAATTATGAAGCAGGACCTTTAATTTAATCATTGGAGAAAAGAAAATGGTGGCTTGGATCACAAGTTATGGCCTTTGAAAGTTGGATACTTATACATGATTTTTAGGGACTTAGTAAAAATTTCAAATTCTCCATCTTTGCCCCTTTTGCAAGTAATCTTGATTTTATTGATTAAACTTGATAAAATGACTTTATTGGTCATATTTTAATGATCCTTGACTTGAAAAGTCCATAGTTGACCAAAAATATTAAAAGTCAGACTTTGACTTTAGGCATCTGTTGACTTTTCATCAGTTGTGTTCAAAACTTTCATCTGCTCATGAACCTAACTTCTTGAGCCATTTGAATTATATGAGTGGGTTATGAGGACATATTTGAGGACCTTGGATCATTCCCCAATCCATAGCATGATTTGGTCAAAGAGTCAACATTAAACTGACTTTGACCAAAATACCCTAATTTGGAGTGTCAGATGAATTATGGCTTGATGAACTTGAATTGAGGTTAGTACAAACTTTGATTGTTGATGGACGGAGACTCTTGATAAACTTGAGATATTTATGATCACACTAAGCATTGATTGATCCATCCCTTGAACTTCTTGATGCCAAAACCCTAACTTGCAAACAAAGCAAAGCAAGACATATATTTTTTATATTTTTGTGGGGTTAGCAAATCATAAGGATATGCATAAAAGTATTCGATGACCTTGATGTTATGCAAATGATACAAATGATAAGGGATCTTAGGGGTGAAAATCAGGGTATTACACCTAGTAACTAAAGGCATAGTAAAAGTTGGGAGATATGAGAGGGGGGGGGGGGGGTTATTATCCCTAATAACCATCGCAGCGGTTCTAGGGGATACTAGTAGGCTTGTTGCTTATGGTAAAGTAACCACCATCCATGACATCGACATTGGGGCGAAACCAGTTCTAGAATAGATCTTATAACTTTGATGGTATTCATTGTTCTTGTCGTGTTAACGGTTGTGGCAACCGGTTCTGGATTTGGAGCGTCATTACGACCTCGATACGTGTTCTTTGGGTTAGCAATTAGTGTTAAAATCTTACCGCTCCTCAAATGAGTGTGACCGTTGACATTAAAAAATTTCACATTCGTCAAACGCATACGTCAATGGACATTGAAAATGAAAACAAAGGAGTAAAACGATGATTTTTTTACAAGAATTTTTTTTTCATAAAAACATGTGAGTCCCACTAGGCGTGCCAATTAGTTTGCATTTGTTTTTAGAAAAGAATCACGAGTTTGAAAGTCTTTGAGTTTAACTCGAAAAATCTCGGGATCGGTTTTGTGTGAAAAATGTGAATGTGTACATGTCAGACATAACTAAAATTGTTTGGTTATAGACAATGCGTGAATAGACTTCAAAGAAAATGAAGTTTGAATTGAAGTAAAAAGAACTTGAAATAAACAACATTAAATGAGAATGCAATAAATCATAAGAAAGTAAAATTGTTTCAATTAAGGAAATATAAAAGCAGAAAAATAAAGAGAGATGCAAACTCACATAATTCGTCACAAACTATTTCTCTCTCTAGCTTGGGTACTCCAGTTGCATAGAGGATTTTATGTGAGAACTTGCAAACATTTTGCTATAACACATGATTCTGTTATAAATACTAAATAGGAATAATAGTCTTTGACAGATCTGACACTAGAGGCACTGACGGTCACTTGTTTGCATGCAATTCTTCACTCCATGTTTTTCCACATTGTGTTGAGACCATTATCCCATGTTATCTAACTGCTTAGAGGCTAGCAATTATTCCATCGTCGAAGACAGATATTGATTGCGTAAAGCCCTCTTTAACTTTGGTTTCCTCAATCTTTTAAGTATCAAAAGTTTGTAGGAGAGTCTTCTCTCGAGATGGTGTCGAATAGCCTTTTAAGTATACTCCTAAGACTCTTTCAACTCATTCCTCAGGGTATCTCCTTGAGGTTTCCCAAACTAACATCTTAAGATGCAATTTTACACTTAGTGTTGGTTCTAAGTGTTGGCAGCAATTTTGGTAAAACAAAGAGAGTTCACAAGATGTTATGTGTTGGTTCCTGAGCAATGCTCCTTGACCTAGGGTTGATGTCGTAGATCCTTCTTCCTCCAGCTTTCTCCATGTTCAGTAATGAGGCAATTTACTTTTCAGTAATCACTATCTTGACCCCCAATACATAGGAGACTATGAAGTGGTCGTCAGCGTCAGCAAATCTCCAGAATTCTTTGATGAGGTTTGAGTAAACAGGGCCATAGAGCCGTTGAAAGTAGTTTTCCCAACCTTGTTGACGGAGTTCTTCAGTTAGGTTTACTCCATTCCTCTTCATGTTGTTGAAATCCACAAGTGATTCACACAACACATCCAGTTTATCAAAGGGAGTTGCCAGGTTGATATGAGGCTCACGATCAAGAACATGGGGTTCCTTGTATACTGGAGTGATGGTTACGCCTGTAACGATAGGAGTGGGAATGCTTGTGCTTTGGGATGTGTTGCTGGATTCCATTTGTTGAGAATAGTTGAAAACTGATTGTTGTTGAGCATCCTTTGTTGAGGAAGAACGAGATAAAGATGAACTGCTTGCAGAAATGCTTCAGAGAACTGGTTTGAGAAAGTGAGTGAGAGTGAAAAGTGTGTGAAGTGTGAGAGGAGTGTTTAAATACCCTAAACAAAACGCATGCAAAACGACACATAAAACAGCGTTAGCACAAAAATCAAGTTAGCACGCTTAGAGGGAGAAATGATTATGGCTCATTAATGAATGTCTAATCCCAATAGTATGCACACTGCTCGAGGAGATCTCAAACGTCTGCCCTTTGAATTTCTTCTAGACAGCTGTCTAGAAGTTCCAAGGTTAGACGCTACGTGCTCCACGTGGTTTGATGTATCTGATCTTCAGGAATACCAAGGGATTGGTTCCTGGAGATTTCTAACTCAGATATCTTCTTAACTTGGTAGAAGTATCAGAGTCAGAGGCAGACGCTCATTTGTTTATGTCAGAGTCTCATTTTACATCTTCAGAGGCACAATTTATTCAGGGCAATTTTGAATGTTCAGATTTTCTAAGATAAAAAGAAATCTATCTTCAGCTAAAGGCTTAGTAAATATATCTGCCCATTGATGATCTGTATCAATGAACTTCAATGTTACTATTCCTTTCTGAACATAGTCTCTGATAAAATGATGTTTTATTTCAATGTGCTTAGCTCTGGAGTGTAGAATGGGATTCTTACTTAAACAGATGGCAGCAGTATTATCACAAAAGATAGGAATGTTACTCTCGAAGATTTGCAGATCTTCTAACTGATTCTTCATCCAGAGCATCTGAGTTGTGCACAGTGATGCTGAGATGTATTCTGCTTCTGCAGTTGATAGAGCGATAGTTGACTGTCTTTTGCTGGCCCAGGATATCAGATTGTTTCCTAGGAGCTGACAGTTTCCAGATGTGCTTTTTCGTTCCAATCTATCTCCTGCATAATCTGCATCACAGTAACCCGAAAGTCTATACTCTGATGTTTTCTCATACATCAGGCCCAGGTTAGGAGTTCCTTTCAGATATTTGAGAATTCTCTTAACTGCTGTTAAGTGAGTTTCTCTAGGGTCTGATTGGAATCTGGCACAGAGACAGACACTAAAGAGAATATCAGGTCGAGTAGCAGTCAGATAGAGAAGAGAGCCTATCATACCACGATAGAGCTTCTGACAAACCTTTTTACTGACTTATTCCTTTTCAAGAATGCATGTTGGATGCATGGGAGTTTTTGCAGAGTTGCATTCAGCCATGTCAAATTTCTTCAGAACGTCTTTTATATATTTGCTTTGATGAACGTACGTGACTTCTGAAGTTTGGTTAATTTGAATTCCTAAAAAGAACTTTAGTTCTTGCATTAAGCTCATTTCAAATTTTGCCTGCATTAACTCAGAGAATTCTTGACAAACAGAGGCGTTAGCAGAACCAAAAATAATATCATCAACATATATCTGACATATCATGAGGTCATTGTTAAGGTTTTTACAGAAGAGTGTGGAGTCAACTTTCCCTCTGATAAAGTTGTGTTCCAGAAGAAAGTTACTTAAACGTTCATACCAAGGTCTAAATGTTAACTTCACTAAAACTGAATGTCTGATTACCAACAAAGAAAGTGAAGTAATCATGGAAGGAGTCAGAACCAAAGACAACTGTTACATGTGGAACTCTCAAATTAGTTACTCCTCAAAATGTACCTCAGTTAAGGAGAAAGGGATGAAGATGATTATATCTGCTACAGAAACTCCCAAATTAAAAGTCTGTGGGAAATGTCAGACAAGGATGTCACACCAGAAACTCAGACTTAACATCACTTCCAAAGGGTTGAAACTCCTCCATATGAAGTTGATGGGACCCATGCAAGTGGAAATCCTTGGTGGAAAGAAGTTTGCAGTGGTGGATGATTTCTCCAGATACATCTGGACCAAAAACAAATTTGATGTGGTTGAAATCTTCAAAGATTGTTATCTAAAACCTCAAGGATAAAAGCTCATGGCGGCTCAAACGGATGTGGATAATATTGGGTTTGGTAGGAGGTTAGATCACATGGTAGAACATGTTGCTCGTCAAATGCAGTCTGAAGTTGGGAGAGCTTTGTTGGACTTGGGCTACAAGTCAAGCAGATAGAAGAGTCTATTTTTCTATCTCAAAGCAAATGTGTCAAGAACAATGTTAAGAAGATTGGCATGAAGAGTGCAAGGACTCCTGCTCCTACACATTCGAAAGTATTCAAAGATGAAAATGGTGTTTGTGCTATATATCAATCTGAATACATAGCAGCTGGAAGTAGCTGTTCTCAACAGGGTTGGTTGAAACTAATGGTGACTGAACACAATGTCACGCAAGATGTCAGGACAGTGTACTGTGACAACCTGAGTGCTACAACTATTTCTAAAAATCCTGTTCAGCACAGCAGGACAAAGCACATTGATATTAGTCATCACTTTATTAGAGAACTGATGGAAGAGAAAATCATAGCACTGGAGCATGTTACTACTGAAATGCAATTAGCTGACATATTTAGAAAAGCTTTGGATGCTAATCAGTTTGAATGTTTAAGAGGGAAATTGGGGATTTGTATTCATGAGAATTTATAGAAATTAAAGTGGAAATTTGTTATACAAAGGAGAGTTGTTGTAGAAATGGAGCTAGGGAAGGAGGCTATAGAAGTGAAGGAGGTTATGGAATTAATCAAGTTTGCTGGTTTGATGAAAACAGTTAGTGCATTGCCCCAATATTTTGAAGGTTTAGTGGAGGAGTTTGTGGTGAATTTCCCAGAGGATATTTCTGACAAGAATAACAAAGAATTCTGCAAGGTCATTGTGAGAAGAAGGTGTGTAAGGTTCTACCCAACTATAATGAATAAGTTCCTAGGGAGAGGAACAGAAGGAGCTGTTGAGTTAGAAGCCACAAACAATGAAGTCTGTAGGACAATCACTGCTGGTCAAGTCAAAGAATGGCCAAGAAAGAAGCATGACACTTCTGAGAAAGTAATTGATTTGGAGGAAGAGAGTTCAGAAGAGGAAGATGACACCTTGGTTCATCACTTGAAACCAAGTGTTGCGAAGAAAATGAAAACCAGGAAAGGCAAGACTGTGGCTGAGATGTTGACAGCTAGAACTAGTAGGAAGGTTGCTGTTGTAGGTCCTTCTAAATCATGGAGTAAAGTAGAGGTTCAGAAGAGGAAAATCAGAGAAATCTTTGATTCTGAAGATGATGTCGAAGACGATGTCCCAGACATCTCACCTGCTAAAAGGCAAACTGTTAGAAAGTCTCCAGCTAAGGTTACAACTGTGCATTTAGACAACATTTCCTTCCATCTGGAAGATGGTGGAGCTAAGGAGTCAGATGCTCATACCTCAAGTGAGAGGTATAATTCTCAAGATCAATCTAGTGGCAATTCTGAATCTGAAAGTGAAGAAGATGCTACCTCCTCAGACTAAGTTGTAGTGATGGTCCCCCTGTTATGATGACATGGGTGCTGTTCTGGATGCTGTTATGACTGTTTTGGAAGCTTGGATGTTTTGTTTCTGTTGAAATGTTTGTATTTTGTGGCAGTCCTTACTGATGCCTTGATGTAATATTTGGGCTCTTAATGAGTTCCATGGATTTCTAATTATCTCAGCTATTACAGCTGCGTATAATTATGGTATGTATCTCCTAGCATTTATGTTTTAAGTCACCTTTGGTCAATTTTGACTAAAAAGGGGGAGAAGTGATTATGTGGAGAGCTGCAGTTAAATATGTGGTTGTGGAGATCTGTAGTGCTGATGTAGCTAGCTAGGCTAAACAGATGGCAGCTGATGATGTTGAATAGAATGATGTTCTATGGTGTTCTGTGATGTTGGAGGAGATGTCTGATGTAAGATAGAATGGTGTTCTGTTTTGAGATGTTGGAGGAGATGTCTGATGTTCTGTGCAAGCTCTGTGTTGTACAGGTGATGTTGAAGGAGATGTCAGAAGGAGGTTCTGAATGTTAACATGTTGAAGCAGATATCAGAATGATATTCTGATTGTTACAGGTGATGTGGTTACAGGTGCTGTTATTATTAAAGGAGATGTTTGTATGTGTGCACAGATTTAGGGGAAGAAGGAGTACCCTTGTGCATTTGTGTGTCTTACTAGTTGCATCCATAACTAGTAATTTTGTTTCTGTTGCACAAATTTAGGGGGAGGAGAAGTACCCTTGTGCATGTGTGTATTACTAGTAGCTATAGCTAGTAATTGTGTTGCTTCTGCTGCTGTTTAAATTGTTGTTTAATTGCTGATAGTTTTCTTGTGAACAAAAAGGACAGATATATATTTTAGCCAAAATTTGCCAAAGGGGAAGTTTGTTGGTTCTAAGTGTTGGCAACAATTTTGGTAAAACAAAGAGAGTTCACAAGATGTTATGTGTGATGTCTTAACATAAGATATCCTATGTACCTGCTGGAGTTCAAGAACATAATCATGCAGGATTGCATCAGAATGTCATATACAATGCCATGGCTTCTGATAATGTGTTCCTGCTGGAGTTGAAATGGAAAAACATAATTATGCAGGACTGTATCAAGATGTCATACACGATGTCATGACATCTGATGTATGTGTACCTGCTGGAAGTTATAAAAGGAATTATGGAATTATGCAGGATTTTTCCAGGATGTCAGACTCGATGTCATGACTGAAGGTGAGAAAAACAAGAAAGGGGGGTTTGAATTGTTTTGGAAAATAAGCGCTTTTTTCAGAATAAAACCACACAAGGAATTTATACTGGTTCGCTTATAACACAAAGCTACTTCAGTCCACCCGGCCAAGGTGATTTCGCCTTCAACAAGGACTTAATCCACTAATCTTGAAAGATAGTTTACAACCAACGTCTAAGAGAGGGATCTCTTAGTCCTCTCAAGTATACAGACTGCGCAGAGTCACTTGAGGAATTAAAACAACTTAGATAAAACAAAGTTTGTAATCTAGAGTGCTTCTAGGATAAAGCAAATATTACAATGGTAATAGCAAATAGAATGTTTCACGTATGAGCAAAAGCTCGTGAAAGATTGAGAGAGAGAGAGAGAAAATTTCAGTGTATACTTGCGCGCCCCTCAATGTTTGTTTGTTGTCCTTTATATAGGAGTGAAAGGACCGTTTGAAATTGATGGCAGATAATTTGTCTTGAATAGAAATTAATGCCATAACTCCTGTTGTTTCTTGCCAAAACAACTTTGTCTCCCTGAATAACTTCTTTCCAAATATAGTTCCTTTCCATTTGAATCTGAAGTTGACGTTACTCTTTATGCATTAGGAAATCCATTATCAAAGTCTACGTGACTCTGGGAATCTTGGAATCTTGCTATGTGGATTCAGAGCTTCTGATGTTGATCTCATAGAGTTCTGATGATGTCTTCGGATAACGCTGAGAGCTTCTGGAAATGATATACCAGTTTCAGAGTCAGATCTTCTAGAGAGCACTTTTTCTTCAGATGCTTCTGATATCCTGATCCGCTTTTGCTTGGACTCAGATCTTCTAGAGCGTGTTTCCACTTCAGATACTTCTGATCTTTTGATATTTTGTATCTGATTTGATTCTGTATCTGATGACGTCATCAGATCTCTTTCTTCTTTCCTTAGAACCCTGCACACTTAGAAACTTTTCGTTAGGGTGCCATTTTTGGTTTCATCTTTTGTTATCATCAAAATCCTGGAATCTGTTGTAGAACAATTTTTGTTCTTACAATCTTCCCCTTTTTGATGATGACAAAACAAACTCAGATGATAGATGAAATATGAAAAGATTAGAGTTTATCAGATCAGATAGAAAAACGCTCCCCCTGAGAAAGACTTGGGAGTTCAGAAGTTCTTACCAGAGCTTCTAAGAGTTGCGGTTTCTTGATACCTTCTGCAATTTCTTAAGTCCAGTGTTAGATGAATTTATTTTTAATGAATAGTATGTCTGCAGAGTGCTTAAGAATTAGGCAATTTTTCATCATCAGAGCTATATGATTTCTCCCCCTTTTTGTCAGAATCAAAAAGACTTAAAAAAAATCAAAAAAAACATTATATTCAGATAATAGAGCAACAGAGACAAAGACAAGAAAAACAAACAAACAAACAAAAGAAAACAGGGAAGCAAGGCAACAAGCAAAAAATTCTAAGTGCCTAAGGGTTGGGAGGAGGAGGCATTCTCTGAAGCAGTTGAGTCAGCAGGCTCTAGATAGTGACGTTCACTGAGTCCTGTTGATCCATTCTGGCACGGAGTTCCTTCTGGTCTTTCTGAACTTCTTCAAGTGTCTTGAGAACCAGAGGGATAACGGTCGAGGACTCCCCCTGAGTCAGAACATTCTGTGCTTCAGCAGCAGCTTGTGCTTCAGCTTCAGCATCGACAAGTGCTTTGGCTTCAGCTTCCCTTGCCCTTTGGATTTCTTCTTGTCTAGCTCTCTCTTCTTCTTGTCTTCTGGCTTCTTCTTCAGCTTCTCTGGCAAGTCTCTCATGTAGTCTTGCCTCAGCATCTCTGATGAAGTCGTTTCTGACTTGCTCAGAGATGTGCTTCAGTTTGAAAGCCTCAGAGGTCATCCAGCCAATGACTCTGTTCCAGTGTGTCCTTACAGAGTCAGGATCATCACTGATGCCAGAGTTAATGGTCAGAGACTTGACCTTTTGTACCGAAACCCCTGCGAACAGCATTATGGCTTCCTCTAGGGTAGGCAGGGAATGTTCAGGTTCAGATGTTTGGGGTGGAGAGGTTGGAGGGCTTAGGTTAAGTGTTAGAGGTTCAGGTTCAGCGGAAGTGTTTTGAGGGGTGATGTCAGAGGGTTGGAGGTCAGAGGGTTGAGCTTCAGAAGGTGTGTTGGTTGGTTGTTCTGGGGGTGGTGAAGTTACTGCAGGTTTTGGTGGAGGTTGTTGTGGTTGTTGTGTGTTATGGCTTAGAGAATAGAGGTGGGCTAGAGTGGGAGAAGCGGCGTCAGAAGGTTCTGGGTCAGAGGAGAGGATAAGGTAGGGAGGTGATTCTGGGGCTGAAGATGAAGAGGTGGTTTGATTGAGTTCTTCAGCTTCGGATATAGGTAGGGATGTATGGACGAGATTAAATTTGGGTAGAGGTTGTGAGGTTCTGGTTATAGAAGGTGGGGTGTCAGAGGAGGTGTAGATAGGTGTTGGGAGAGGAGTAGAGGAAGCCAACAGTGGTTCAGAGGAAATAGTAGGGGCAGACTTACCAGAGGTTTCTTGCAGAGGCGCTGAAGGTCTTGATTCAGAAGGTTCTCCTAGCCTTGCTTTCTTCGCTCTTGAAGACTTCTTTTCAGATGGACCTCTTTTGAACTTAACGAAGTCTGATTCTGAATCTAGCATATCGTCTAGTCTGAAGTCTGAGATGTCTACTCCTTCATCCTTCAGACGTTGGAGATAGTGAAGGATTGCCTCTCTGGGTTCATTCTTGTAGAACCTTGTGAGACCATGTGGCAGCTTCCTCTGATCTTTTAAAGCGTCCCAAGAGGTGTCCAACGTAGGTTTGACTTGAATCTTCTTCAGAATTCCCATGCTCTTCAGATTTCTGGAGTTTAGAGGCCTTCCAGTATCTATTGCCAAGTCTTCCATGAGTTTGTTCTTCTCCAGATGGTCTACGAGCCCATTTTCTATTAATACGTCAGAGAGAAGTCTTCCCAGAGGGATGTAGGCTCTGGGTTTCATGTTGTTTCTGGTCTCCCGTACGGAGTCTCTGAGATATTTGAAGAGTAGTGCTGGGAGGCAGAGCTTCAAACCCTTGTGAATGCAATACAGATTGCACTTCTGATCTGTATTGATGTAGTCAGAGGAGTTTGATGCTGGGCGGTGATGAATGGTTCCCAGAATGATCTTGAGCCATACCTGGAGGTTCTGATGAAGTTCTTTGTTCTTTGATGGATTTCCTTCTGTGTTGAGTTTGAAGATAGTGGGGTTGATTTCCTGAGCAATGCTCCTTGACCTAGGGTTGATGTCGTAGATCCTTCTTCCTCCAGCTTTCTCCATGTTCAGTAATGAGGCAATTTACTTTTCAGTAATCACTATCTTGACCCCCAATACATAGGAGACTATGAAGTGGTCGTCAGCGTCAGCAAATCTCCAGAATTCTTTGATGAGGTTTGGGCAAACAGGGCCATAGAGCCGTTGAAAGTAGTTTTCCCAACCTTGTTGACGGAGTTCTTCAGTTAGGTTTACTCCATTCCTCTTCATGTTGTTGAAATCCACAAGTGATTCACACAACACATCCAGTTTATCAAAGGGAGTTGCCAGGTTGATATGAGGCTCACGATCAAGAACATGGGGTTCCTTGTATACTGGAGTGATGGTTACGCCTGTAACGATAGGAGTGGGAATGCTTGTGCTTTGGGATGTGTTGCTGGATTCCATTTGTTGAGAATAGTTGAAAACTGATTGTTGTTGAGCATCCATTGTTGAGGAAGAACGAGATGAAGATGAACTGCTTGCAGAAATGCTTCAGAGAACTGGTTTGAGAAAGTGAGTGAGAGTGAAAAGTGTGTGAAGTGTGAGAGGAGTGTTTAAATACCCTAAACAAAACGCATGCAAAACGACACATAAAACAGCGTTAGCACAAAAATCAAGTTAGCACGCTTAGAGGGAGAAATGATTATGGCTCATTAATGAATGTCTAATCCCAACAGTATGCACACTGCTCGAGGAGATCTCAAACGTCTGCCCTTTGAATTTCTTCTAGACAGCTGTCTAGAAGTTCCAAGGTTAGACGCTACGTGCTCCACGTGGTTTGATGTATCTGATCTTTAGGAATACCAAGGGATTGGTTCCTGGAGATTTCTAACTCAGATATCTTCTTAACTTGGTAGAAGTATCAGAGTCAGAGGCAGACGCTCATTTGTTTATGTCAGAGTCTCATTTTACATCTTCAGAGGCACAATTTATTCAGGGCAATTTTGAATGTTCAGATTTTCTAAGATAAAAAGAAATCTATCTTCAGCTAAAGGCTTAGTAAATATATCTGCCCATTGATGATCTGTATCAATGAACTTCAATGTTACTATGCCTTTCTGAACATAGTCTCTGATAAAATGATGTTTTATTTCAATGTGCTTAGCTCTGGAGTGTAGAATGGGATTCTTACTTAAACAGATGGCAGCAGTATTATCACAAAAGATAGGAATGTTACTCTCGAAGATTTGCAGATCTTCTAACTGATTCTTCATCCAGAGCATCTGAGTTGTGCACAGTGATGCTGAGATGTATTCTGCTTCTGCAGTTGATAGAGCGATAGTTGACTGTCTTTTGCTGGCCCAGGATATCAGATTGTTTCCTAGGAGCTGACAGTTTCCAGATGTGCTTTTTCGTTCCAATCTATCTCCTGCATAATCTGCATCACAGTAACCCGAAAGTCTATACTCTGATGTTTTCTCATACATCAGGCCCAGGTTAGGAGTTCCTTTCAGATATTTGAGAATTCTCTTAACTGCTGTTAAGTGAGTTTCTCTAGGGTCTGATTGGAATCTGGCACAGAGACAGACACTAAAGAGAATATCAGGTCGAGTAGCAGTCAGATAGAGAAGAGAGCCTATCATACCACGATAGAGCTTCTGACAAACCTTTTTACTGACTTATTCCTTTTCAAGAATGCATGTTGGATGCATGGGAGTTTTTGCAGAGTTGCATTCAGCCATGTCAAATTTCTTCAGAACGTCTTTTATATATTTGCTTTGATGAACGTACGTGACTTCTGAAGTTTGGTTAATTTGAATTCCTAAAAAGAACTTTAGTTCTTGCATTAAGCTCATTTCAAATTTTGCCTGCATTAACTCAGAGAATTCTTGACAAACAGAGGCGTTAGCAGAACCAAAAATAATATCATCAACATATATCTGACATATCATGAGGTCATTGTTAAGGTTTTTACAGAAGAGTGTGGAGTCAACTTTCCCTCTGATAAAGTTGTGTTCCAGAAGAAAGTTACTTAAACGTTCATACCAAGGTCTAAATGTTAACTTCACTAAAACTGAATGTCTGATTACCAACAAAGAAAGTGAAGTAATCATGGAAGGAGTCAGAACCAAAGACAACTGTTACATATGGAACTCTCAAACTAGTTACTCCTCAAAATGTACCTCAGTTAAGGAGAAAGGGATGAAGATGATTATATCTGCTACAGAAACTCCCAAATTAAAAGTCTGTGGGAAATGTCAGACAAGGATGTCACACCAGAAACTCAGACTTAACATCACTTCCAAAGGGTTGAAACTCCTCCATATGAAGTTGATGGGACCCATGCAAGTGGAAATCCTTGGTGGAAAGAAGTTTGCAGTGGTGGATGATTTCTCCAGATACATCTGGACCAAAAACAAATTTGATGTGGTTGAAATCTTCAAAGATTGTTATCTAAAACCTCAAGGATAAAAGCTCATGGCGGCTCAAACGGATGTGGATAATATTGGGTTTGGTAGGAGGTTAGATCACATGGTAGAACATGTTGCTCGTCAAATGCAGTCTGAAGTTGGGAGAGCTTTGTTGGACTTGGGCTACAAGTCAAGCAGATAGAAGAGTCTATTTTTCTATCTCAAAGCAAATGTGTCAAGAACAATGTTAAGAAGATTGGCATGAAGAGTGCAAGGACTCCTGCTCCTACACATTCGAAAGTATTCAAAGATGAAAATGGTGTTTGTGCTATATATCAATCTGAATACATAGCAGCTGGAAGTAGCTGTTCTCAACAGGGTTGGTTGAAACTAATGGTGACTGAACACAATGTCACGCAAGATGTCAGGACAGTGTACTGTGACAACCTGAGTGCTACAACTATTTCTAAAAATCTTGTTCAGCACAGCAGGACAAAGCACATTGATATTAGTCATCACTTTATTAGAGAACTGATGGAAGAGAAAATCATAGCACTGGAGCATGTTACTACTGAAATGCAATTAGCTGACATATTTAGAAAAGCTTTGGATGCTAATCAGTTTGAATGTTTAAGAGAGAAATTGGGGATTTGTGTTCATGAGAATTTATAGAAATTAAAGTGGAAATTTGTTATACAAAGGAGAGTTGTTGTAGAAATGGAGCTAGGGAAGGAGGCTGTAGAAGTGAAGGAGGTTATGGAATTAATCAAGTTTGCTGGTTTGATGAAAACAGTTAGTGCATTGCCCCAATATTTTGAAGGTTTAGTGGAGGAGTTTGTGGTGAATGTCCCAGAGGATATTTCTGACAAGAATAACAAAGAATTCTGCAAGGTCATTGTGAGAAGAAGGTGTGTAAGGTTCTACCCAACTATAATGAATAAGTTCCTAGGGAGAGGAACAAAAGGAGCTATTGAGTTAGAAGCCACAGACAATGAAGTCTGTAGGACAATCACTGTTGGTCAAGTCAAAGAATGGCCAAGAAAGAAGCATGACACTTTTGAGAGAGTAATTGATTTGGATGAAGAGAGTTCAGAAGAGGAAGATGACACCTTGGTTCATCACTTGAAACCAAGTGTTGCGAAGAAAATGAAAACCAGGAAAGGCAAGACTGTGGCTGAGATGTTGACAGCTAGAACTAGTAGGAAGGTTGCTGTTGTAGGTCCTTCTAAATCATGGAGTAAAGTAGAGGTTCAGAAGAGGAAAATCAGAGAAATCTTTGATTCTGAAGATGATGTCGAAGACGATGTCCCAGACATCTCACCTGCTAAAAGGCAAACTGTTAGAAAGTCTCCAGCTAAGGTTACAACTGTGCATTTAGACAACATTTCCTTCCATCTGGAAGATGGTGAAGCTAAGGAGTCAGATGCTCATACCTCAAGTGAGAGGTATAATTTTCAAGATCAATCTAGTGGCAGTTCTGAATCTGAAAGTGAAGAAGATGCTACCTCCTCAGACTAAGTTGTAGTGATGGTCCCCCTGTTATGATGACATGGGTGCTGTTCTGGATGCTGTTATGACTGTTTTGGAAGCTTGGATGTTTTGTTTCTGTTGAAATGTTTGTATTTTGTGGAGTCCTTACTGATGCCTTGATGTAATATTTGGGCTCTTAATGAGTTCAATGGATTTCTAATTATCTCAGCTATTACAGCTGCGTATAATTATGGTATGTATCTCCTAGCATTTATGTTTTAAGTCACCTTTGGTCAATTTTGACTAAAAAGGGGGAGAAGTGATTATGTGGAGAGCTGCAGTTAAATATGTGGTTGTGGAGATCTGTAGTGCTGATGTAGCTAGCTAGGCTAAACAGATGACAGCTGATGATGTTGAATAGAATGATGTTCTATGGTGTTCTGTGATGTTGGAGGAGATGTCTGATGTAAGATAGAATGGTGTTCTGTTTTGAGATGTTGGAGGAGATGTCTGATGTTCTGTGCAAGCTCTGTGTTGTACAGGTGATGTTGAAGGAGATGTCAGAAGGAGGTTCTGAATGTTAACATGTTGAAGCAGATATCAGAATGATATTCTGATTGTTACAGGTGATGTGGTTACAGGTGTTGTTATTATTAAAGGAGATGTTTGTATGTGTGCACAGATTTAGGGGAAGAAGGAGTACCCTTGTGCATTTGTGTGTCTTACTAGTTGCATCCATAACTAGTAATTCTGTTTCTGTTGCACAAATTTAGGGGGAGGAGAAGTACCCTTGTGCATGTGTGTATTACTAGTAGCTATAGCTAGTAATTGTGTTGCTTCTGCTGCTGTTTAAATTGTTGTTTAACTGCTGATAGTTTTCTTGTGAACAAAAAGGACAGATATATATTTTTGCCAAAGGGGGAGTTTGTTGGTTCTAAGTGTTGGCAACAATTTTGGTAAAACAAAGAGAGTTCACAAGATGTTATGTGTGATGTCTTAACATAAGATATCCTATGTACCTGCTGGAGTTCAAGAACATAATCATGCAGGATTGCATCAGAATGTCATATACAATGCCATGGCTTTTGATAATATGTTCCTGTAGGAGTTGAAATGGAAAAACATAATTATGCAGGACTGTATCAGGATGTCATACACGATGTCATGACATCTGATGTATGTGTACCTGCTGGAAGTTATAAAAGGAATTATGGAATTATGCAGGATTTTCCCAGGATGTCAGACTCGATGTCATGACATCCTGTACACAGAACATTCAATATGAATGTCTGGTGTTTTGTGATTGCAAAATTAATGGCAATCTATGTATGATTGAAGATCTGATTTGCAGGCGCATTCAATCATGGATTACAACCTGATTTACTTATTTTCCAAGGAGATCTAACCAGCTGTTATGAAAAAATTTAATTGGAAAATAGATTTAGGGTTTTCAAGATGTCCAACCCAGTTGAAAGCTTTTATAAAAAGGGACTTAGAAAACCTGTTTTACAACACAACCTGACATTCTAGTAACAGACTATCGATGTCACACTGGATGTTGTGACATCCAATTCTGCACAGACAGGTAATGTATGCAGACAGTAAATGTAAAATGTAGTAAATGACACAGAGAATTATTTACCCAGTTCAGTGACAAACACACCTACGTCTGGAGGCTACCAAGCCAGGGAGGAAATCCACTATAAGAGGTATTAATTCAGGACTTAAACCACCAGTTTAATCCTATCACTTAAGACCTACCCAATGCAATTTCAATCTAAACTAAGACCTGAGTACCTACTCATTCCCCCTCAATCACAGCCGTGATTACAACCTTTAATAATGTTAAAGTCAGTGGTGAAGATATACTTCAAACAACTCTTGATTGTGCTTAAAAGCTTTAATCAAGAAACACAGCACTCACGCTTAAAAGCTTAGAGTGACACAACAATTACAACTCAATAAACACCCTAGTCCAATGCAATCATCTAGGTGATAATTGCTTGGCTCATAAGTAAAACCTAATTCAAGACACAATAAAAGTACAACAAGGATATATACTGATATATTTAAATCTTCACGCTTCAAACCCTTGAGTTGCTGAAAGTAGGATTGCCATCCTTTTATAATGCAACACTTGGGCCTTGTACTTGAATTTCCTAAAAATAAGGTTAAGCAAGTTAACCTAATTTCCACACATTAAGGTGCTAACAAATAGGCTATATGCTAGGTCTCTTAATTTTAGCACAGTTGTTAGTTTCCTGAATTTTAGCACAGCTGTTAGTTTCCTGAAAAATAGCCTGAGATAAATACTGAAACATAACAGAAAAACTAACTAGCCTATACTTTAGCATCTGCTGTCAGGGATGAATGTCATAACATTCAGTTTGACATCCAGAAAATAGGCTATATGCTAGGTCTCTTAATTTTAGCACAGTTGTTAGTTTCCTGAAAATCAGTCTGAGATAAATCCTGAAACATAACAGAAAAACTAACTAGCCTATACTTTAGCATCTGCTGTCACGGATGAATGTCATAACCTTCAGTTTGACATCCAGTAAATCCTGTATTAGCTAATCCTACAACATACTACTTAAGCATGTCATGACATCAGTCAAGACATCTAAGTACAGTAAGTGTTTTAACATAAAATGCAGCCAATCAAAAACATCTACAAACTCCCCCTTTGGCAAATTTTTGGCTAAAACAACTTGGTATCACAACAGAGTTCACAACAGCAGAAATCACACATCCAAGCATAGAATCAAATTAGGTAATACACTTAGCACACATAGAGGTTAAACTTCAAACAGCAGCAGCACAAGAGAAGATCAAGTAGATAGCAAACAACAACATAACCTCTTGTTTAGAGGACCTTCAAAATCTGTTGTCCTGGGGTACAAGTGTTACTCCCCCTTTTTGTCAAAAATGTTGCCAAAGCAACACTTAATATTACATACCAAAAAATAAAAATACAAGCAATTTTCAGAACCACAATCTTGATTTTACTTCACAGTTTCAATCAAGAAGGCACTCTTTTGATCTTGCTTTACAGCGTTGATCAAGTCGACACCCACTTGATCTTGCTTCACAGCTTTGATCAAGTAGACACACACTCTTGCTTAACAGCTTTAGAGTGACGAATTACAACCACAAATCAGATCTTCAATCATACATAGATTGCCATTAAGAGTGCAATCACAAAACACCAGACATTCACACTGAATGTTCTGTGTACAGGATGTCATGACATCGGGTCTAATATCCTGGAAGAATCCAGCAGGTACATAGGATATCTCATGTTAAGATATCCCCCTAACATCTTGTGAACACACTTGTTGCAAGTGAAATAACTATTATCTGTTGACCAATCAGAGCACACTTTCAATTGTTTAATAATTTGAAATATTAAACAGTACATTCCTAACATCCTTAGTTGCTATAATTCCTCAGAAAGACATATTCCCAACTTGCCCCTTAAATTTTCAAACTGAGTAGCATCCAAAGCCTTTTTAAATATGTCAGCAAGTTGTAGTTCAGTTGCCACATGTTCCAAGGTAATCACTTTGTCTTCTACCAGATCTCTTATGAAGTGATGTCTAATGTCAATATGTTTGGTCCTGCTGTGTTGGATAGGATTCTTTGAAATGTTGATGGCACTGAGATTATCACAGAACAATGTCATGACATTCTGAGTGACATTGTACTCAGTCAGCATCTGTTTCATCCATACCAGTTGGGAACAACTGCTTCCAGCTGCTATGCCCTCAGCTTCTGCAGTGGATAATGATACACAGTTCTGTTTCTTGCTGAACCAAGATATGAGATTGTTTCCAAAGAAGAAACATCCTCCTGATGTGCTTTTTCTGTCATCAGCACTCCCAGCCCAATCAGCATCACAATACCCAGATAAGATAGGCTCAAAGCCATGAGAGTATATCATACCATAATCAGAAGTCCCATTAATATACTTGAGAATCCTCTTGACTTGATTTAAGTGACTCACTTTGGGTTCTGCTTGGTATCTAACACACACACCAACTGCATAGGCAATATCAGGTCTACTAGCAGTTAAATATAGTAGGCTACCTATCATGCTTCTATACAAGCATTGATCAACACTAAAACCTCCTTCATCTTTAGTTAACTTTAAATGAGTAGGTGCATGAGTTCTTTTTTGACTAGCATTATCCATACCAAACTTCTTAACTATGTTCTTGGCATATTTACTTTGGGAGAGAAACATAGAATCTTCCATCTGTTTAACTTGCAGTCCAAGAAAATAAGTCAATTCCCCAACCAAACTCATTTCAAATTCAGATTGCATCTGATTAACAAAATGTTTCACCATTCTATCTGACATTCCACCAAAGACAATATCATCCACATATATTTTGGGCAATCATGATTTTGCCATCTTCATCCTTCACAAACAAAGTCTTATCTATCCCTCCTTTTCTGTAACCATTAGTAGTCAGAAATTCAGTCAGCCTCTCATACCAAGCTCTAGGAGCCTGCTTCAATCCATACAGAGCTTTCCTCAACTTGTACACATGTTTTGGTAGATTAGGATCACTGAACCCTTTAGGTTGTTCCACATAGACTTCTTCATTGAAGTAGCCATTTAAAAATGCATTCTTCACATCCATTTGGAACAATTTGAACTTCAGAATGCAGGCAACACCCAACAGCAACCTTATTGACTCAAGTCTTGCAACAGGTGCAAAGGTCTCATAAAAAATAACCCCTTCAACTTGAGTATACCCTTGTGCCACTAGTCTTACTTTATTCCTAGTGATTACTCCTTTCTCATCAGACTTGTTCTTGTAAATCCACTTGGTACCAATGATGTTAGTCCCTTCAGGTCTTGGAACTAACTCCCATACTTCATTCCTTTTAAATTGCTCCAGTTCATCTTGCATAGAATTGATCCAATATTCATCAGTCAGAGCTTCTTTCACATTTTTAGGTTCAACCTTGGATACAAAGCAGGAATTTGAGCTATTTTCCCTTGATTTGGTAATCACACCACTATTGGGATCTCCTATGATAAGATCCTTAGGGTGGTCTTTCTGAATCCTGATAGAAGGCACCTTGTTGGATGCATCTAACTCAAGTCCAGGAGGGGTATCCTGTACATCTTCAGTCTTGACTGGTATTTCTGTTGAAGTCTCAAGGAATGTTCCAACATCCTCTATAACATTGGATTCTTCATCTTTATCATCAACAATAACATTTATGGATTCCATCAGGACATTAGTTCTAGAGTTGAAAACTCTGTATGCTCTGCTGTTAGTAGAGTATCCCAGGAATATACCCTCATCACTTTTGGGGTCCATTTTTTTTCTCTGTTCATGATCTGTAAGAATGTAACATTTGTTTCCAAAGATATGAAAGTACTTCACAGTAGGTTTTCTGCCTTTCTATATTTCATACAGAGTGGAAGAGGTTCCCTTTCTCAAGGTAACTCTGTTGTGAACAAAACAAGCTGTATTCATAGCTTCAGCCCAAAAGTGCATAGGAAGCTTCTTTGCATGAATCATAGCTCTAGCAGATTCTTGAATAGTTCTGTTCTTCCTTTCAACTACTCCATTTTGCTGAGGAGTAATAGGTGAGGAAAACTCATGACTTATTCATTCAGATGAGCAGAAATCATCAAACTTGGAATTTTTAAACTCCTTTCCATGGTCACTTCTTATTCTGATAACACTACTATCCTTTTCCCTTTGGAGTCTTATGCATAGATCTTTGAAGACATCAAATGCATCTGATTTTTCTCTGATAAAGCTTATCCATGTGTATCTGGAATGGTCATCAACAACCACATAAGCATATCTCTTCCCACCAAGACTTTCAACCTGCATAGGTCCCATTAAGTCCATGTGCAAAAGTTCCAGAGTTTTGGATGTTGTAGGATGTCCAAGCTTAGGATGTGACATCTTGGTTTGCTTGCCAACCTGACATTCTCCACATACTTTTCCTTCATCAATAAGAAACTTTGGGATTCCTCTCACTGCTTCCTTGGATATGATCTTCTTCATTCCTCTTAAATGAAGATGTCCAAGTCTTCTATGCCACAACTTCACTTCCTTTTCTTCATTGGCTAAGAAGCACATTGAGGAGTAGTTTGAGACTTTAGATTCCCATGGATAGCAGTTATCTTTGGATCTGGATCCTCTTATAACTTCCTTATTATCTCTATTTGTCACAACACATTCTTCCTTAGTGAACTGAACATAGAAGCCTTGATCACATAACTGGCTTATGCTGATGAGATTAGCAGTTAGTCCTTTTACTAACAACACATTATTCAGTTCTGGAACTCCAGGACTGTCCAGCTTACCAACACCTTTGATTTTTCCTTTAGCTCCATCATCAAAGGTCACATAACTGGTAGTATGAGGTTGTACATCTACCAATAAGTTATTCATCCCAGTCATATGTCTTGAGCAACCACTACCAAAATACCAGTCTTCTTTGGTAGATGCCCTTAGAGATGTGTGAGCTAATCTAGCAACCCATTATTGTTTCTTGATGGGGGCATTATGCTTAGATGCCTTTTGCTTGGGTCTGACTTGAGGGGTCTGGTTAGGATAACCATGCAACCTGTAACAGAAGGGTTTTATGTGACCAAATCTACCACAGTAGTGGCATCTCCATCTTTAAAATTTCTTCTTTTGATGGTTAATCCTCCTGTTTCCATGATGTTGTGACATTGATTGTGACTTCTGCTTGATTTTCTTAACTTCAGCCTTTGAGCTTTTGAGTTCAGATGAGGATTCCTTAACAAAGCCTAAACCAGACATGGTTCCTGATATCTGTCCCACCTTTAGAATTTCTTCCAAAGTGTCAGTTCCTTTATTCAGCATTCTGATGGATTTTGTCATTTGATCTAGCTTAGATGTCAGCAAGGTTATCTCACCATTTAGACCATCTATGACTGTCAGATGCTTCTTCGTCTCAGCTTCCAGCTCCTTGATGAGTTTCTTCTTCTTTTCTCCTTGTATACACACTTCTGCACTTTTGACACATAACTCTTTATATGAAGCAGCAAGTTCATCAAATGTAAGTTCATCTCCATTTAAGTCATCATCAGAGGCACATACACTAGTTAGTGCAGTGACATGTTTTGCAGATTCTCCTTCTGATTCACTCTCAGAGTCTCCCTCAGACCAGGTGACAGATAGTCCCTTCTTTTGCATCTTGAGGAAGGTAGGACATTCAGCTCTAATGTGTCCAAAACCTTCACATCCATGACACTGGATTCCCTTGCCTTGGTTGGACTTTTCTTCAGATTTTGATCTTCTACTGATGTCAGATGAAGTGTTCTTGACATTTGGTCTACCTTTTTGATCAACCATCTTTATGAACTTGTTGAACTGTCTTCCAAGCATGGCTATAGCTTCTGATATGCTTTCATCACCTCCAATATTTCCTTCTTCTGAATCTTCTTCAGTATTTGATACAAAAGCTATGCTTTTGTTTTTCTTTTCAACATTCTCACACAAGCCCATTTCAAAAGTTTGGAGAGACCCAATAAGCTCATCAACCTTCATATTGCAGATATCTTGAGCCTCTTCTATAGCAGTAACCTTCATGAAAAATCTCTTGGGCAATGATCTGAGAATCTTTCTTACAAGTTTTTCTTCAGACATTTTCTCTCCTAAGCCTCTAGAAGTGTTGGCAATTTCAAGAATATTCATGTGGAAGTCATGAATAGTCTCATCCTCTTTCATCCTCAGATTTTCGAACTTAGTAGTCAGCATCTGGAGTTTTGACATCCTTACCTTGGAGGTACCTTCATGAGTTATTTTGAGAGTATCCCAAACTTCTTTAGCCTATTCACAGTGATGCACCAGTCTGAAAATGTTCTTATTTATCCCATTGAATAGTGCATTCAAAGCCTTAAAGTTTCCAAGGGCTAATGCCTCTTGCTCTTTGTCCCACTCTTCTTCAAGAATTTGCATAATGATTCCATCTTTACCTGTCTTCGTTGGATGTTCCCATCCTTTGTTGACAGCTCTCCAAACCTTGCTATCCAGAGACCTCAAGAAGGCTATCATACGAGGTTTCTAGTCATCATAGTTAGAACCATCCAACATGGGTGGTCTATTTGAGAATCCTACATCCTTGTCCATGGTACTAGAAAGTAACGTCCCTAGATCTCACCCAAAAATTAACAGGCAGGGTGCCTGCTCTGATGCCAATTGAAATTCTAGTAACAGACTATCGATGTCACACTGGATGTTGTGACATCCAATTCTGCGCATACAGGTAATGTATACAGACAGTAAATGTAAAATGCAGTAAATGACACAGAGAATTGTTTACCCAGTTCGGTGACAAACACACCTACGTCTGGGGGCTACAAAGCCAGGGAGGAAATCCACATAAGAGGTATTAATTCAGGACTTAAACCACCAGTTTAATCCTATCACTTAAGACCTACCCAATGCAATTTCAATCTAAACTAAGACCTGAGTACCTACTCACTCCCCCTCAATCACAGCCGTGATTACAACCTTTAATAATGTTAAAGTCAATGGTGAAGATATACTTCAAACAACTCTTGATTGTGCTTAAAAGCTTTAATTAAGAAACACAACACTCACGCTTAAAAGCTTAGAGTGACACAACAATTACAACTCAATAAACACCCTAGTCCAATGCAATCATCTAGGTGACAATTGCTTGGCTCACAAGTAAAACCTAATTCAAGACACAATAAAAGTACAACAAGGATATATACTGATATATTTAAATCTTCACGCTTCAAACCCCTGAGTTGCTGAAAGTAGGATTGCCATCCTTTTATAATGCAACACTTGGGCCTTGTACTTGAATTTCCTAAAAATAAGGTTAAGCAAGTTAACCTAATTTCCACACATTAGGGTTCTAACAAATAGGCTATATGCTAGGTCTCTTAATTTTAGCACAGTTGTTAGTTTCCTGAATTTTAGCACAGTTGTTAGTTTCCTGAAAAACAGCCTGAGATAAATACTGAAACATAACAGAAAAACTAACTAGCCTATACTTTAGCATCTGCTGTTAGGGATGAATGTCATAACATTCAGTTTGACATCCAGAAAATAGGCTATATGCTAGGTCTCTTAATTTTAGCACAGCTGTTAGTTTCCTGAAAATCAGTCTGAGATAAATCCTGAAACATAACAGAAAAACTAACTAGCCTATACTTTAGCATCTGCTGTGAAGGATGATTGTCATAACATTCAGTTTGACATCCAGTAAATCCTGTATTAGCTAATCCTACAGCATACTACTTAAGCATGTCATGACATCAGTCAAGACATCTAAGTACAGTAAGTGTTTTAACACAAAATGCAGCCAATCAAAAACATCTACACAACCAATACTGAGCGAAATATATAGAGAGAGCTAGGGTTTGTGTCTTGTTTAGTCGTGAGACTTGTAAGCCATTCAAGTCATCTTTTGATGATTGAATTGGACTGATTTGTGCTTGTAATTTGTCACTCTAAAGCTGTTAAGCAAGAGTGTGTCTCTACTTGATCAAAGTTGTGAAGCAAGATCAAGTGTGTGTCTACTTGATCAAAGCTGTGAAGCAAGATCAAGTGTGTGTCTTCTTGATTGAAACTGTGAAGTAAAATCAAGAGTGTGTTATTGAAAAGTGTTTTCTTTTCTCAAGGGATTGTTGTTTAAGATCACAGGTGTGATTGTAGGGAAGTGAGTGGGTTCTCATATCTAAGAGTCCTTAGGTAGAAATTGCACGGGTAGAGATTAGGTGAGAAAGATTGTAACTTGTTGAAGTGTACGGAGAGTCTTTGAACTGATTCTATTATAGTGAATTTCCTTCCTGGCTTGGTAGCCCCCAGATGTAGGTGAGTTGGACCGAACTGGGTTAACAATTGATTGTGTCTCTTGCATTACTATTCTCTATCTTTATCCTGTTTGCATTACTCAGATATTAGTATCGTGACATTACCTTCGACATCTCATATCTGATGCCAGAATTTCACTTAGCATTTTACCATATGCAAACATTGACTTGATTTTCCTCTTAGAAAAAAAACCATGTCAACAATGGTACCTTAAGAGGACTACGAATCACGATTTACATTATAATAAATTTCCTTTTGTAATTTAAGGATACAATGATGCAGATTGGAATATCTTATCAGATGATTCCAAAGCAACTAGTCGCTATAAATTTAGTATAGCTGGAGAAGATGTATCTTGGAAATCAAAGAAATAGACTATCTTGACTCAGTCCACAATGGAGTCTAAGATGATAGCATTAGTGATCGCTAGTAAAGAAGCAAGTTGGTTAAGATACTTGCTAGCTGAGATCCCTTTGTGAGAAAAAAATTAAGCTAACTAGGTTGATCAATTGTAATAGTACTACGACTATTGCAAAAATTGAGAATCATTAATAATGGTAAGTGGCATCAAATATAGAGGAAGCACAACATTGTTAGAGATTGTATCTCTGAAGGAGTTGTAAGAGTGGATCATGTACACACTGATGAAAATTTAGGAGATCCTTTGACAAAAGGATTAGCTAGAGAGAAAATCCATAATACTTCCAAGAAGATGGAACTAATGCCTATAGAGAAATGAGTTGCTCATGATGGTAACTCGACCTAAGTCACTAAAGATCCCAAGAAATAAGTTCAATAGGTAATAACAAGTTGTGAGTAATATGAGATGATCATGCAATCATAAATATGTAGAGCATGAGCCAATAAGAGGATGATATAATAAAAACTCTTAATGATATATATACTCTATATGAGGGAGTACCTAGGCTACATGAGTACTCTTGATAGACTCATCTATGTGATTGTCAAACTTAGGCCGGTTAATATAGAATTTTGAGATAGAATTCCTATAGCCTTCACTAAATCAGGATACACGTTCAGGGCCACTAAAGCACGGCCTATTAGGATACACCTTAAGAAAAGGTTGTATGCAACTTTGATGTCTGAGATAGAGTTCAAGACATTGTGTCAGTCTTGTTGAATCGGATTCTTATTTGCTATGCAAAGGTTCAAGTCGTAGACACCTTTACTTATGCACAATCTTAGAAATGTTTGAGGTTTCATCTGTAATCATCTTTTTAAATTCAAGTGGGGGATTGTTGGAACTTATGTCATTATTCCAATATAGGGATGAATTTAAAAATTATTCAAGTTCCACATTGCTTAGATAACATTTTTTGTCTAACATACTTCACTATATAAGAAAAACGCATGTTTCATTCCAAAACACACAAAAAATTTATGTTGAGTTTGTCCTCCCTCCCTCTCATAATTTTGTGTCTTTCAAATTGTCGAAGCGCCAACTTCTCCCCCTTTCTTTCTACTCGTTGATTTTTTTAGTACTTTCTTGATTTCTCTTTAGAGAATTATGTTAATTTCTCCTCGTTTGAGTTGAGAAATTATCAAGTATTATTTTTGGATTCTCTTTAGAGAATTATTAGAATTCTCTTTGTTTAAGAAATTAGTTTGAGTGGTCAAATGATCATTATTGAATTCTCTTTGGAGAATTATTAGAATTTTTCTTGGTTTGAGAAATTATTACGACTACTCGTTGTACCAGATACTATTCTTGGTATTTATATCATATTCGAATGTTTTTTGTATCATTAGATGATATATTTCTAGACCGATATCTAGCGTACAAATAGTAATTATACAATATAGACCTAAGTTATTTTATCTTGATGACGGCGTGGTTGAGTATTTGTTTTGCATAATTTTGGACAGTAGCGACTGATCCCGATAACTTCTTTGGTGACTAATTTAAAAAATCCTATATATATATATATAATATATATATATATATATATATATATATATATATATATATATATATATATATATATATATATATATATATATATATATATATATATATATATATATATATGAAAGCTTTTAAATGATCATAATGCTGACAAATAGTCTAAATAATAGCCTAAAAGTTCAACAACTATGGTATCTCCTCTCAAACGCATACATCCTAAACAGTTTCACACACAATAGAAAAGATGGTGCCTTGAGCCACTTTCAAGATAGTGGCTTTGTACGGTCCACGATAGCAAATAAATAAGTCTCCACATTAAACACAAATTAATGTGGCCATTCCACAATTCTCAAATTGTCTAAAGAATCAAATATCTACCAAACAAAATAGTAGTTGATATGCAAAAAATAGAAAGATTGTATATGCAAAATCGATTCCAAGACATGAAGCGTGTATTGTCAACGATGGCATCATGTATGACATCCTTTTTTGACAAACCATGTCGGTTGATTTAAGGCTACCCTATGCTCTAGCAGTTTTACCTTGTTTGTAAAGGTTTTGCTTCAAGGGTCAGAATTCTGTTTCATTTGAAACAGTTGTTTAACAACAATAATATATAATACTCAAACGTATAAATTGAATAGAATTCACCTAGCTATAATACATAAGGATTCAAATATGTTTTTTGAAAGATCAATTCGATCTCAAATATTTCCTTGAAGAACTAGAAATGAAAGTGCAATAAATCATGAACAATCTACATCAAAGAGGTTTCCTTTTAGTGCGCTAACCTGCTCTTTCTGCATGCATGTGGCCTCTTCAACTATAAAGTGCCATTCCTCTTGGTCCCCTCATCTACTTGCTAACTACGAGGTCGACCCGCAATTTCAGATAGATAAAAGACTCCAACACTTGTTTTCTCCTTTTTCTTTTAACGTTTTCTAGCTGAAAAATCTCCTGTTATCCAACACTCTTTTGTTTTGTTTTACAATAATAATTCACCTGTTGTCGTTTATATGAGCTCACAATACTATCTTACTTTTTTTAATTTCTAATCATTTTATAATTCTTTTGTTTTATTGGGAAGGATTCATAAAAAATTTAATATTTTTTGAAATTGTCTTTTTATATTTTTAATTTATAACAACAAATGAATATTTATTTTTATTTTATTTTTAATTTTAAAAATATTTTAACAATATAAAATATATTTGAAAATTTGTGTAAGTTCTGTAAAATTATTTCATTATAACTTTTGAATTCTTTAAATTAGTAGGATTTTGTGTTATTAATAAAAACAAATCATCTAAATTCCTTGCGACATAATCCTTCAATTCTTTCTACTATATCTTTCACTTTTTTCAAAATCCTCTCGTCTTCAAACTCTCATACATAACCTAAAAAGATCTATATCATTTTAAAAAATAGTATTTTATTATGTTGGAAATCAATAGATTAAAGAGGATTTGGAAGAAGTTAGTGGCATTAAGTTAACAACAAATGAGCACCAGTACAAGCTAGTGTGTATGATGGGGAATTTGAAAAAGTTCATTAAAATTCCATATTAGAGGGAGATCACATTTTAGTAGTGTTTATATATTTCAAAATCGCCAATTGAGTTGGGCCCCAAGGGGTACACAAAATTAGATTGCATTTATTATAAATTTGAGAATCACATTTGCACTATCATATGTCTATATATAGACGATTTTCTCATATTTGGATCAAACATTCATTTCATGTAGTTAATGATGTTAAGTCATTGTTGAGCAACAACTTTGATATGAAAGATCTCGGTGAAGCCAATGTGATTCTTGGTATCAAGATCAGTAGATCCGAAAAAGGATTTTTTTTGGATAAATCTCATTATGTAGAGAAGATCTTAACGGAGTATAACTACTTTGACTGTAAATTTTCTTTTTTGTTTTCGAATGACTTCTTCGCGCCATCTACGACTGGTATAAAAACTAGATATTTAGAGTGGTATTTATACCATATTCGACCGATAATAATAGCATCCGAGGGTGTAATTCTAGACCAATTACTTATCGTGCAAGTAGTAATCGTACATTATAGAACTAGGGTAATTTATCTTGGAGGCGGCACGATAGTTCAATTGTTTTGCATAATTTTGGATAGTGTTGTGAAATGCTTTAAAGAGAACGACATAGTCTGCGACTCGACCCTATAATTTCTTTTATGGTTGTTTTTATCAAATTCATAAACAACAATATTAAGACGTTTCTAAAACTGTCAAGGCTATCTAAGAAATTATTGGAAATTCTGCGGTTGTTGTCTCTGACAAACTATTCAAGTTTGAGGGAATTCATTTCAAATGCTAGCAACAAAAGATGCACTTTTTCTTAACCCTGAAAAATGTTGTCAGTGTTTTGACTGAGGATATTCTTGTTGCTCCTTCTAGATCAACCAAACAAATTAAAGATAATAAATCTATGAATTCAAATGGAACTGTAAAAACTGTTGAAATTGGATATGCCGCGAGCGATTTATAGCTGAGGAAAGAAATCACCATATGGCAAGAGAATATTATCTCTGGAAAAATCACATTATAAATGGTCTTCCTGGTGATTTTATGATTATTACTATAACTACAAGACCGCAAAACAGGTTTGGAAGGGTTTGTGATTCATGATCAAAAGACAAGGTATGTAAGTTAGATAAGTCTCGGTATGTTCTAAAACAAGCTCCAAAGCAATGACATGAAAATTTTGATAATTTAATGATATTGAATGGGTATAAAGTGAATGAATATGACAAATGTTTTTTTTATAAATTTGAGAAATGAATTTGCAATATCACATGTATCTATGTAAATTATTTATGTGAAATCATTGTAACAACTTCAATATTAAAGACCTCAGTGAAGTTAGTGTGATTCTTGGTTTTAAGATCACTAGATATAAAAAAGGAATTTTTTTGGATCGATCTCATTATGTATAGAAGATATTAAAGAAATATAACTACTTTGACTGTAAACCCACTTGCACACCCTATTATCCAACTGTTTACGAACACTGGTGATAGTGTCAGACAAAAAGAATATGCGAGCATGATTCACAATCTTAGGTATGTCACTGATTGTACTGGACTCGAAATTGCATATGTCGTAGGATTGATGTGCATGTTTACTAGTAGATCGAGTAATGAGCATTGGAAAGTTATTGAGTGAGTCATGCAATAACTTAAAAGGACCATGAATCTCAGTTTACATTATCATAGATTTCTTGTTGTACTTGATGGATACAGTGATACATATTGGAATACCTTATTAGATTATTCTAAAGCAACTAGTGGTTATATATTTAGTATAGTTGGAGGAGTTGTATCTTGGAAATCAAAGAAATAAACTATCTTGGCTCAGTCCACGATGGAGTCTGAGATGATAACATTAGCAATTTCTAGGGAAGAAGCAAGTTGGTTAAGATGTTTTCTAGCTAGGATCCCTTTATGGGAAAAATCTATGGTAGTTGTGTTTATCCACAACGATAGTGCCACAAATATTGCAAAAATTGAGATATGTTATTATAATTGTAAAAGAAGTCAAATTAGAAGAAAACACAACACAATTAGAGAATGTATCTCTAAGGGAACTGTAAGAGTGGATCATGTACGCACCGATGAAAATTCAGCAGATCCTTTGACAAAAGGATTAGCTAGAGAGAAAGTCCATAATACATCCAAGAATATGCGACTGATGCCTATAGAGAAATGAGTTGCTCATGATGATAATCCGATCTAATAGACCGAAGATCCCAAGAAATAGGTTCAATTGGTAATAACAAGTTGTAAGTAATATGAGGTGATCATGCTAATGGGAATAAGAGAAGCATGAATCGTGAATCAATAAGAGGATGAAATAATAGAAACTCTTAATGAGATTTATACTCTGTATGAGGGAGTACCTAGCTACAAGAGTATTCTTGATATACTCGTGTATGTGATTATGGAACTTAGGTTGGTTCCTATAGAATTTTGAGGCAGAATTCCTAGAGCCTTCACTAAATTAAGATAAACGTGGAGGGTCATTAAAGCACAAATTATTAGAATATACTTTAAGAAAAGTTATTGTGCGAGTTTGATGTGTGAGATAGAGATCAAGACTATTATGTCTGTTATTGAATCATAATCGTGATTGTTACGCAAATGTTCAAGATGTAGACATCTCTGCTTATGCACAATCTTAAAAATATTTAACGTGGGAATCTTGACTGTTTGAATGAATGTTTGGTTAGGATCATTACCATTCTGACATTTCAGTATTATTGAGGTTGAATTCATGTCACAACGCAACAATCATATTTAAGTTGCCACGTGATTTTCATGTCGTTGAGTTGCGACGTGATTTTCACTTTGCTGGCTTCCATTGTTCTTCCTCCATGCACAAAACTAATTTTCATTCTCTTTCTTCATCATTCTCAGCTCAAACCTCATTTTATCTTCCAATCCCAATCTTCATCCTTCTCTCTTCTAACATCAAAGCTTCATTTCTTCTCACCTTCATCCAATTAATTCAAAAGTAAAAAATATTTATTTGATTTTTCTTTTATTTGTTTATTGTTTAATTCAATTCAATTTTTGTATTAATATTTTTTTTTAATTTTCATTTTTAATTTAGGTTATTAAACAAATCATTCAAGAATGTGCATCGTCACAAAATATATTTTGTTGCTTTATTGAGATATTTTGGCAATTATATATATATATATATATATATATATATATATATATATATATATATATATATATATATATATATATATATATATATATATATATATATATATATATATATATATATATATATATATATATATATATATATATATATGTTTTATTTACATGTTAGATTTAGTTTGTTGTTTGGATTTTGGCAATTAGTTTTAGATTTGTTTAAATTTATAGGTTAATATGTTTTTAGATTTGTTAAATTCATATATATCTTTGTTTAAATTTTTTTATCGTTTTTTATTTTTATAATATATTCTTTTAACCAAATATAGATACTAACATTGTATTTTAATATATATTATTTTAAAAATAATAAACATAATATATATTAAACAATTATAGAAAAAGATACATAATATATTAAATGAATGTATTAAATAGTATATGTTATTTTTCTGAATTTAATATAGTATTAAATATATTATTAGATATATTTAATATGTTATAAAATATAAAATATATTAAACAAAATATATTAAGTTATAAATTAAAATATTTTTTATAAGGAATATTTTTATATAAGTAAGTATATATATATTTTAGATAAGTGAGAAAATAAAATTTGAGTAAGTATATATTTTTTAAAATAACTATTATTAGGATGTCTTCTTCATGTGATTTAGGGTTCTGTGCATAACTCTCATTTGTGCCTACCTTCTTCACCCGCAGACTCCATTTGTGCATACCTTCTTCACTGCTCATAAGTTTCCTTTATCTTCTTCAGTAGCCATCGTCTTCACAAGTTTCCTTCATCTTGTTTCTTTAATCTATGAATAATGGTTCATAAAAATTCTGCTCCATCGCAAAAAGGGTCTTGGTACGATGGATAAGTGAGCTATAGTTCCGAATCTGAGTTTAATTTTGTTTCTTCGAAAAATCAATGGAGACCTAACTATTGGTGTGGTGATTTTGTTGTACTCAGAAGGGCAAAAATAGTCAAAAAATTTGGGAAGTAATTTTGGAGATGTCCACATTATAAGGTATGATTTATCTTGTTAAGTTTGCAATTTCGATTTTATACAGTGACTAATGTTGTATGTAACCTGTGTAGGGGAATACAAGTAATGGATGCGATTATTTTGATTGGTTTTATGCTGAAGTGTAAGATGACAGGGACATGTTTATCAAGAATCAAGAAAAGAGGTTGGAAATCTTAGCAAAAAAGAATGAAGATCAACATCATAAATTGCTTAAATTTGAAGGATTAATTGAAGAACTTGAGGGGGCTCTCAATAACACAATGAAGTGGAAGACATTTTGGAAAAAAATCATTTTTTGTTTCCTTAAGTGTATTAATCTACAATTTTTTAATGTAATTGTACACTAAAATGGAATTGAATTGTTCTATGGGATGAATGAATTGTATTTCTACCTGGTATAGTTACGGGTTTAATTTGTTAATGTAACACGTGCAATATTAATGTAACATATGCAATTGTTTTATGAGATCAATGAATTGTTAATGCAACCTGTGTAATGTTGTTTATATCCTGGTATAGTTACTGGTTTAATTTGTCTATCAATCTGGTATAACCTAACTGGTATAATTTGTAACTAAATTGGTATAATTTGTAACTTAACTGGTATAATTTGTTACTTAACTGTTATAATTTGTATATTTAGCCACAACAGTAAGCTTTGCAACTTATGTCTTTCATTGCACCATAGCAGAATTCTCATATAAGGGTTACAAAACATAATACCAAAACATAAGTTACATTACAGGCCTAAGACAACACATTGTATCAAAACATAAGTGACATAAGGGACATTACAGGCCTAAGACAATACATTGTATCAAAACATAAGTGAAATTATGACCTAAAACATCATAACAAAAGTGAGCCTAAAATATCTATTTTTTTTTCTTGCTTGCTTGAGATGAAGTGAGCCTAATTGTAGGGCCTGCCACATTCCTTGATGCAGATAACCTAGTTGTAGGGCCTGGTGATCCCACATTTCTTGTTGCCCTCCTAATGCTTAACTTCTTGACTAGAGTCCTAAAACCACTTGCTTTAGACTTTGTGTGAGCTTGAGTCTGAGCTTGAGATTGAGATGGTTGTGTCTAAGCCTGAGGTTCATGTGTATGAGACTGAGCTAATTGTTTCTGAGATTGAGCTTGAGTTCCCTAAGTCTGAGAGTGAGTTGGTTGTGTTTGAGGTTGAGATTGAGTTCCATGAGCTTGAGACTGAGTTGGTTGTGTATGAGATTGAGACTGAGTTGGTGGGTACTTGCAAGTAAGCTTGTTATGACGAGTTTTTTTTTGCACTTACTGCATTTAATATGTAGTCCAGTCCTCCTCAGTTTGCGACCAGTGCCATCAACTTCACCTTGCTCTAAATTCCTTTTCTTTTTTGGCCTTCTTGGCATTTTTCTAAATACGGGTGGCTGCACATCGTTATAGATTGTCCTTTCCCATAGGTTGGAGTCATTAACAGGGTAGATGACATGGTTGTTTACCTCTTGATATTTTCCTTTTTGTATATATCTGGTATGTAACTCTCTACCTTGAAATTTCTACTTTTCATGGAAGAAATTGCATGCATACATGGCAAGGCTGTCATCTGCCATTTCCTACATGTACAACTTGATCTTGCAAGTTGACACTGAACTTATCTCCAACATTTTCAAGGTGCCTAACCTCAAAGATATGCTCAGTATACATTTTGGAAAACAAGAGATAATCTCAGCAAACATAACATTATGAGTATATAGTATAGAACATAACATTGTGAGTATACCTTACAATCCACATGTTGGTGTATTCAGTTATCATTGCAATCCTAATAACCAAAATATTTTGAGTATATAGAACATAGCAGTTTATAAAGTATCAGAACATAACAGTTTGTAAAGTACCTCTTCATAATATTGGGCAATATGTTATCATCATTAAGGTTTGCAAATCGCATTCTATTTTTTCCCACATTTCCATTATGTATGTTCTGATCTCTTCTAGAGTTATAATCATGCACAAAATAAATACAAGAGATTAATACCTTATTTTGGTCTGATATGAAGGTATATCTACAAAATTAGCTTCTACCTCCAAGATCCTCGATCAATAGTTCTAGAAACCATGTCCAATTGTCCTTTATTTCACCTTCAACAACTGTAAATGATATTGGCATCATTTAGTCGTTAGGATCTCTCTTCCTATGGCTACCAATATTTGACCTCCACATAGGCCCTTCAAAAAATAGCCATCAAGCCCAATTATAGGTCTACATAGTTTCAAACTCTCTTTGTAAGCTGCATAACAAATGTACATCCTTTGGAAGTGAGGCATATTGTCACTTACATTGTCTGGAATAGGTTGAACATTAATCTTGACATTTAAACCAGGATTTATTGTAAGGATCTCATGTGCATAGTCATAAATTCTTGTATACTATTCTAGAAAGAAGCCATCAACCAATCCTCTTACTGCACACCTAGCCATAATAGCCTTAGTCTTGTTTACACCAATATTCCATTTCCTTTGGGCTTTTTCCTTGATGCCCCTGATTTTCAGATTTGGATTATCTTTCAAAGATTTTTGAATTCTTTTACTTAACCACTTTGTAGTCATGAGATTCACATTATATGATATACTACAATTATGCTTATCCACCAATTTCCTCAATTGCCAAGAATCTTCATATGGTAACTTCCCACAATATGCATTCCAATCACACCCTTATTTACATATCACTCTTACCCTTTGTTTGTAATTTTTAGAGAACCTCAAATCCCTTCATGTCTGAACTGCTTATGAAGTAATTACCTCCTTCAAATCATTCTTTGTTGCAAAATAGGTTCCTAATTCCCATTTGTAGTCTGGCATGTTTTGGGGCATTTTGAAAATAGGATACTTCTTCCTATGACAGCTAATACGTATGCTTCAAGTAGTCGATCACATATGGAATATGATGAACAGTTTAACATGATTGATGAGATGGTTGGCGATGCTTTTGGGGTGAATGTGACATATGATGAACCTGGAGATTTTTATGGGGAAGAGTTTCCAAATGATGAAGTGTAAAGGTTTTATCAGTTTTTGAAAGAAATGAATACGCTGTTGTTTTAGGGGTCGTCAGATTCAAAATTATTAATGTGTGTGAGATTATTGATCGCCAAGTCAAATTGAAATGTTCCTGGTCAGTGTTTTGAATTCTTTGCAAAAATGATGTTGGACACGACTCATACGAAAGACAACCTGCCTATAAGTTTTTATGATGCAAAGAGGTTGGTGTCGAATTTGGTTTATAAGTAAGAAAGATTCATTGTTGCATTAGTGGTTGCATGTTGTTTTATGACAATGAGTTTGGTACTAATGATGGAGAGTTGGAGGTATGTATGTTCTGTAAAAGTCCAAGATATAACGTTCGTAGTAAAGCCATTGATCGTAGCAAAAACGTGTAGCGGTGAAGTCCATGTTTTATATTTCGATAATACCAAGGTTATAAAGTTTGTTTGATTTAATGCACAGTGCAAGTCAAATGACATGGCATCATACAAACAAAACAAGTTATGGCACTATGCGACATCCATCTGATGGCGAGGCATGAAAGCATTTTGATCGAATACATTGTGATTTTGCTGCAGAACCTAGAAATGTGAGGCTTGGATTACGCTCTGATGGTTTTACTCCATATGTCCAAGCGTCGGAAAGTGGATATTCTTGTTGGCCAGTTATTGTAACCCCTTATAACGTTTTTCCTAAGATGTGCATGACAAAACCATACATGTTTTTGACTTGCCTCATTCCAGAGTCGTCGAGTCCAAAATCCGGAATCGATGTGTATTTACAACCTTTAATTAATGATTTTAATAGGTTGTGGATTGGAGAATGGACTTGTGATATATCTTGTAAATAAAATTTTACTTTGCGAGTTGTCTTGATGTGGACTATTAACAACTTTCCCATATATGGCATGTTGTTTGGTTTGGGTACACATGGAAAAATAGGTGGTCCGCATTGCATGGAATACACCAAGGTGTTTACGTTGGAAAAAGGGGGGGGGGAGTTCGTGGTTTGGTTATCACCGCAGATTCTTCACAGATCATCATGTCTTTAGAAGAAACAAGAATGATTTCAAAAAAGACGAGCGAGTAGCAAATTTGGCTCCCCCTCGATTTTTATCAGGTGAAGTATTGAATTGAGTTTGTGAATTGCCAAAATTTAAGATAATTGTAAAGCATGCAAAATTCAAGGATATGGGGTCACACACAATTGGACAAAAATAAGTATATTTTGGGACCTCCCATATTGGAAAGATAACTTATTGCGACATAATCTTGAATGTTATGCATATCGAGAAGAATTTTTTGATAATGTATTTAATGCAATGATGGATATTCAAGGTAAAAAAAAGGATAATGAGAAGGCTAGAAAAGACATGGAAATTTGGAATAATCAAAAAGAGTTGGAGTTGAAGCCTCAACCGAATGGAAAATTATTAAAATCCAAGGCTACTTACAGTCTAACTTCCCAAGAAGCTAAATTGGTTTGTCAATGGTTACATAAATTGAGAATACCTGAGGGTTATGCTTCAAACAGTAAGGTGTGCCGACCCCAACACTGGGAAGTTGCATGGAATGAAAAGTCATGATTGCCATGTTTTCAAGGAACGATTGCTTCCAATTGCGTTCGGTTCCCTACCTAAACATGTGTTTAATCCATTAACTGAAATTACTCAATGTTTTAGAGATATTTGTGCATCATATTTAAGAGTGGATGACATCATTAAATTGGACCAAAATATTCCAGTCATTCTCAATAAGTTGGAACAAGTATTTCCGCCTGGTTTTTTCGACTCTATGGAGAATCTACCTGTGCATCTTGCATATGAAGCTTATCTTGCGGCCCTATCCAATGTAGGTGGATGTATATGTTTGAAAGGTTCATGGGTGATTTAAAGTGATCGGTGAAAAATAAAGCTAACATTGAAGGATCAATATATGCACATTACTTGCATCGGGAAATATCACATTTTTCCAGTCATTATTTTAATCACTTGATGTCAACTCCAAGAATCATAAGCAATGCAATAAATGTTAAACAAAGAAGTCAATTTATCTTATCGGTCTTCGGTCTTCCCTCTGGAAAGAAGAATGTGCATTGGCTGGCCCAAAAAGAAATGCAATATGCGCATGTTCATGTCTTGATTAATTGCGTTGAAGTTAAACCATATCTTGAGTAAGTATACCCCAAATACATATTTATATTTACATTGTGAATATAAAACTTACTACATACAAACTTATAGTGTGTTTCTTTATAGGGCATTTAACACCTCCTATTCTCATAGCCCCGGTGAACAAGCAAGTACCGACCACATTCATGCGTATTTTCCAGCATGGTTCAAGGAACAATTGTCATGTATTGTTGCACCTACTCAAGAAATACTCCATTTGAGAAACTTGTTTGAAGTCCATGTTCAAAGCGTAAATGAATGGAACACATACTTTGTGAAAGGATATAAATTTCACACTGAGACATGGACTGAAGGGAAAAAAACCATAAATACTGGTATGTTTGTAAAAGGAGTTACTTATGGTGGTGAAGACGACTTCTATGGAGTTGTTACACTTATCTAGGAGTTGGTATACAATTACTTAAACCAGAAAAGAAAGGGGTTAAGAAAAGAGTGCTCGAAGAGGACTGTGGCCCTCATGCCTACGTATTCTTATAGTGAAATGAGAAAGGCAGAGCCTCGTAGTTTGGGTAACAAAGACTAAAAAAAGGGGAGAGAGAAGAAGAATGGAGAAAGGTTCTCTCCAAGGATTCGCATCCTCGTGCCTACGTATCCTCATAATGAAATAAGGAAGTCAGAGCTTCATAGTTCAGAGGACAAAGACTGAGAAAAAGATAAGATTAGGTGGCGGTGTTTAAACCAAAAGGAAAGGAAGGGGGTTAACCATAAAGGTGTATCCCTAAAAGGTAAAGGATAGGGGGTTGACCATAAAGGTGTGTCCCTGAAAAGGAAAGGAATTTGCAATGATGTTTAAACCAACAGAAAGGAAACTTATCAAAGCCTGAGACTCACATTACAAGGGTCTTATCAAAGCACTAGGTCTAACATGGTAAGGATAGTGGTGTCAAAACCAAGAAATGGGGAATGACCATGAAGGTGTATCCCCTCAAAAAAATGGTGTTAAAACCAAGAAAAGGGAATGACCATGAAAGTGTATCCCAAAACGAAATTAGTGTCAAAACCAAGAAATGGGAATGACCATGAAGGTGTATCCCTGAATTGTGGAGTCAAAACCAAGAAAGGGGAATGACCATAAAGGTGCATCCCTAAATTCGGTTTCATAACCAAGAAAATGAGAATGACCATGAAGTGTATCTCAAAAACAAAATGGTGTCAAAACCAAGAAAGGGGAATGACCATGAAGGTGTATCCCAAAACAAAAATGGTGTCAAAACCAAGAAAGGGAAATAACCATGAAGGTGTATCCCTAAATTGTGGTGTCAAAACCAAGAAAGGGGAATGACCATGAAGGTGTATCTCTAAATTCGATGTCATAACCAAGAAAATGAGAATGACCATGAGGTGTATCTCAAAGAGAAAATGGTTTCAAAACCAAGAAAGGGGAATGACCAAGAAGGTGTATCCAAAAATTGTGGTGTCATAACCAAGAAAATGAGAATGATCATGAGTTGTATCTCAAAGATAAAATGGTATCAAAACCAAGAAAGGGGAATAACCAAGCAAGTGTATACCAAAAGATAGAGATATTGTAATGGTCTTTAAACCAAAAGGATCTAAAAAGAGGAGCCACAAGGGCTAGTTACATACTTGACAATGAATTGATTGGGATCGCACTAAAGTCTATGAATAGAGAAAAATACTCTGAACAACTGAGTCATTCATATCGTACTCAGAGATATTCTAAACAAGTGTAGGGAAAACCTTGTCTTATCATTCTCTATTTCTTAAGGCTCATGGCATGCAAGCCTAGTCAAAGACTGGCAAGTTATTGAAGTAGGTTCCCAAGGATGTTTGTGGGGATGAGTCAGACGGCTGACAGTTGAATATAGTTGTAGTCCATTGTGGGTCTTGAACTTGTGAGGAGGTTAAATGCCCCAAGGTGACAGAGGCAAGTCCTATTAAGTGACCAAAGGACTTATGCTCACTTAACAAAGAAAAAGGGGATGTGTAACAGATAAGGGGATTTAGTAGATCAAATGTGAATTTGATCAAGCCAAATCAAAGGAAAGGACTGATGAACAAATAAAGATGCATGATCATACAAAACTAGCCCAAGGTCTCATTGGTAGGTATCCCAAGAGAAAGCCATATGGGTGCAAAGTGTAATGTACTATGTCTCATTGTGAAGTAGCCTAATAGGAAGCCATGTGTGTGTATAAGTGTGTTAAACCTAACCAGGTGAATGCAATAACCAATAGGAAGAATAATCACAAAAAACGTTCATTAGGAGCAAAGCAAGTTAAAGTTTACACAAGGTCTCGGGGTCCAAGGTCACTCCAAGTCAAGAAAAGGGCCTAAATCCTAAATCAAAGTCCAAAGTCCAAAAGGTCTTCAATACTCCAGATCAAGCATAGGGTTAAGATTAGGTGCAAGTTACTTTATCATATTTTGATTCATTAAGATTTAACAAGCAAACAATCAAACAAGATAAGAGAAACATATGAATAAAGCAAGATGAATAGGAAATAAAATGAAATAAAAAAAGAATTAAAACATTTCAAATGCAACGACTAGGTCATGTGGGACGTTCTGATTGGAGGAAAAGTTTGAATTTCCCATATGAAGCGCGCGAAGAACTTCATCTTCAACCTCTAGATTTTTGATTTTTCAACTTCATGAACTCGTGTTTTTAACATGAACCAAGCATGGATTCAGTTGCGAAACATCTCATCGTTCATGTCTCCTTGCATCAGAGTAATTGATTTGCTCTGAGCAGTAAGAATTTGCTAAAGAACTCGAAGAACCCTAGTTATTCAAATTAAAATTAAATGGTGAATACACAAAATAAATGCCAAGTAATAAAGGGTTTTTCATAAGTGGAATAAGGCGAAGAGTGTGGTAGTTTTTTTGCTCAAGGTTGTAACTCATATCTACCTGTTCGAATGAAGCATCAAAAGTCAATAATGGTGGATCTGGAAGCTAGGTTGCAGAAGGATTCATACCAAGAAGATGCTTCAGACAACTTCAGAGAATGCCGATGAAGTATTCTAGGCAAATAAATGGAAGTAAAAGAGCTTGAATTGAAAAAGAGCTTGTCTGGTTATTTTAGGTATTGGGCTTTAATGGTCTCAGAGTTTTGTTGGCGTTCAAAGCTTGTAAATGAAGGCTAAAGCTTCCTCTATTTATAGGGAATGTGTTGGAATTCAAATACGTGTGAAATATAGTTGAATTCATGTGAATTGACTGGGAAAATTTTAGATCCTGATCGTGTGAAAGTTTGGTGCCAAACTCGTGATTTTTGAGCTTTTCAAGTCGTTTTAAGTTGTCATCAGATGCGTTTGGTCATGGTAATTAGTTTGCACGCATGAGAAGTGGTCCCAAATTATTTTGGGCATGATTAAACATTATAGGTCACAAACCAAAATAGAGTTTAGTTCACCATGTTCAAGCTTAGGCCAAATCCAATCCACTCGTGCGTTTTCCAATTTTCTTTGAGTCAAATTTTCACTACATGGAGTAGAACAAAATTCAAAAGGAATCAATTCAAAATGAGCTTCTAGGTGAAAGTTGTGGTCTTGTGAAGTTGAGAGATAACAGCTCACCATTCCCATGACACGAGCAGTATCTGGTCTTGTACAAACCATGTCATACATCAAACTACCAACGACCGATGAGTATGAAATGTTCTTCATACTCAAATTTTCTTCATTTGTAGATGGACATAGTTTATGACTAATCTTGAAACGAGAAGCAAGTGGAATGCTCACCGCTTTAGACTTATCCATACTAAAATGCCGAAGGACTTTCTCCATATACATTTCTTTTGATAAATTCAACTTCTTCTCATTTTTATCTCTAACAAATTTCAATACCAAGAATTTTCCGAGCCTCTCCTAAATCCTTCATAGCAAAATATTAACTCAAAGTGTTCTTTAACACTTATTTAAATGTATTTTCCATTAATTAACATATCATCCACATAAAGCAAGAGAATAATTGAATCACTTTCGGAGAAATTCTAGCAAAATACACATTGATTGGCCTTGGTCATCTTTGTAAAGTATTTGAGTGCACATCCTAAGAGGGAGGGTGAATTAGGTGTAATGTTATTTATATAGATTTTAATCATTTTTCTGATTTCTTGTAATTTTTCGGAATTATGAATAAATGAATGAATAAGAAATCAAAAAATATTGGGGGTATCGATGCCAATAACATCCTCTACACAACAATAACAATATATGTTAGAACAAGATTTGGTTCTGCATTTATACCTTGAGTTTTGATGAAAACAATCTTGTATTTGTGTGAGAACAATTTTGGCATCCTAATGGTTTGTATTGTGTAGCTTTAACAAACAATTTTGATTCTGATCATATGATGTGTAACATCATCAATTTTTGAACTTTGTGCTCCAAATTCGCTTCTGCGTTGCAATTAGAAGTTCTGAAAGATGTCAATATTATTGCTGCAATATTCTTTTTGCTTCTGCATTATCTCACCCATCAGAAACTTCTGAGGAGACACTATGTTGTTGTTGCAATGTTCTCTCAGTTGTTTTTCTTCTAGATGTGACTCTGATCAACAAGCTTCTGAAGAATGGTAAGTTTATGAATTTGTGTTAAGTAGCTAAAGCTTATGAAGATCTCAAGACAAACGATTGAAGTTATTAAGGTTCTGGCTGAAGTTTCTGAAGACTCTGAAAAACTCAAGCCAAACTACTGACGTTATCAAGATTCTGAAGTTTCTGAATCCAACTCTTTATTTCTTCACTTCATGCTTCAATCATCCTTTATTAGAAGCCAATAAATCTGAAGAAAAGATCAAATGGGAACGTGATCAAATAGTATATAGTACAAATGGAACAACCTTTCCAGTACCTAACTTCGTGGGCAAGAAATGTATTATTCATCACACCTATCACTGATTTTTTGGGCGAAAGGACGTACATGTTATCATTCCTTTCTCATCCAACAATAGACAGTCGCTCAAGGAGATTTCCCCATATTACCTCCAAAGGTCACATGCTTACACTATATAATCATGCATTAGAGACTTGAAGAACTCTTGCGTTTTGCTCTATTACTGCAAAAGCTAATTTTCTTTCTGAAAAGCTCATCTTTTGTATTTAGTATTCTTTAAGTATTTATTATTCATTTGTGTAAAATATGATTTTTAATAAGCATCTTGTAACACATAAACTTGTATTCAAACTATTTGTTTAATTCCTTAAGGAGGTTATCCTTGAGAAGACAAAGAAAGCTTTTCTTTGTGAAACCTTGAGGAGACTAAGGTTTAGTTGGATCCTTGAGAAGACAAATAAGGGTATTCTTTGTGTTTATTATAATCTATTGATTATAGTGGATTAAGTCCTTGTGTATAAGGCAAATCATCCTGGCGGGTGAACTGGATTAGCTTTGAGTTTCAAGTGAACTAGGATAAAAATCTTTGTGATTTTATCTCTTCATTATTCAACTTGTTAGTAGAGTTTTTGTTTTGAAAAAAAGATTTTGCTTTTAAAAACCCAATTCAAACCCACTTTTCTCGTGTTTTTTACACCTTCAATTGGCATCAGAGCTCCGATTCTGATTGTGATAAAAAGTTTTTATCAACACCTCACAGTGTTCAGTACCGATCCAGTTGTGTGAGAAACAATGGTTGCCGCTAACGTTGCTAACGTTAATAATGATAGAGATAATTACAGTGCTAAACCACCTATTTTTAATGGTGAAAATTTTGACTACTGGAAAGACAGAATAAAAAGTTTCTTTCTTGGTTACGATGTTGATCTCTGGGATGTCGTAGTTGATGGCTATGATCACCCAGTAAATGTTGAAGGAAATATGTTAGCAAGAAGTCCATTTTTGACTCTCCGAGAATGACTCATGAGGGAAACGCTTAAGTAAAGGAAACAAAGGCCTTGGCCTTAATCCATAAATATGAGGCTTTCAAAATGGAAGATGATGTAAATGTTGAAACCATGTTCTCAAGGTTTCAGATGCTTGTTGCAGGACTTAAGGTTCTGGACAAAGGGTATTCTACAGCTGATCATGTCAAGAAAATTATCAGAAGTCTTCCCAAAATATGGAGACCTATGGTAACTGCTCTAAAGATGGCTAAGGATCTTAATAGCATCAGTCTTGAAGAACTTGTTAATTCTTTAAGAAGTCATAAGATTGAGTTAGAAGAAGATGAACCACAGAGGAGAGGTAAATCCGTAGCTCTAAAAATATCATAAGGATATGATGAAGACTCAAAAAATGATGATGAATTATCTCAAATCTCAAGAAGAGTCAACAGACTCTGGAAACACAGGCAAAGTGGTCAAGGGAAATTCAAAGGAGTCAGAAGGACTACTGGTCACTTCAAATCCTCTTCTGGTAAAAAGAAGCAAACTTCTGGAAAAGAAGTTATCTTTTTCGAGTTCAAGGAGTCAGGTCATTACAAGAATTACTTTCCCAAGCTGAAGAAGGATAGAAGCCCCAAGAAGAACTTATCCAAAGTCAAGAAGGGGTTCATGGCTACTTGGGATGACTCAGAACCTGAAGAAGAAAATTCTGACGAAGAAAAAGCTAATGTTGCACTGATGGCAACTACTGAGGATCCCACAAGCTCCGAGGAACCAGAAGACAAGGTTCTGTTAGAATCAGAATCAGACTCTGATACTGAAGAGGTATTGTCTAATCTATCTCGTTCTGATATTGAAAGTTGTCTTTTTGAAATGCTGAAAAAGTACCAAATTCTACAAAGCAAATACAAGGACCTTAAACTAGTCCAAGTAACTTCTTCTGAAACTCAAAAAGAGATTGAGAATGATATTTCCTCTATAAACAAAAAATTATTTTCTTTAGAAAGTAATAACTCTGCTTGGAAAAGCAAAATTTCAAAACTAGAAGAGGAAATAACTTCAGAAGCTTCTGGTACTGATTGCGTCATCAGATATGACAGAGCATTCCGGTACTTTCTGGCTAAAAGCATATATATAAGCAAAATGGCTTCCCTGATCTATAGAGTTAGCATAAATGGAAGGAAAGGTTTGGGTTGTACAGAAACTAGAAAACATGACGAAAGTCAGAATGTTAAACAAAAACCTCTCTATGTGCATTTCGTGCCTGCTGGCACTGAGTTTAATATTACTGCACACACATAGAAGCATACTAAGGACAAGAACTCATTTCTGAAACCTAAGTATCATGCACAAATCTCTCATGATTATCCTTCTGCTAAAAGACCCAAAGTTGTAAGAAACTCTGGGAAAACTAACAAAAGAGGACCCAGAAAGTGGGTACCTAAGGATAAAATCATTTATGTTGCAGACATCATTAGCAGCTCAGCTAAAACACCCATCATGGTACCTGGACAGTGGATGCTCGCGACACATGACGGGCAAAATGTCTATGTTCCAAGATTTAGAACTTAAGCCTGGAGGCTTTGTTGGTTTCAGAGGAAACCAGAAAGGAAATATCATTGGCTCTTGAACCATTGGTAATGGTAAAATTCCTTCTATTATTAATGTTCTTTTAGTTGATGGTCTAATGCATAATCTATTGTCCATTAGCCAACTTAGTGGCAATGGTTATGATATCATCTTCAATCAAAATTCTTGTAAGGTTGTTAGTCAAAAAGATGTCACAATCCTTTTTAATGGAAAGAGGAAAAATAACATTTATAAAATTATACTTTCTGATCTTGAAGATCAAATGTAAAATGTCTAATGTCTGTTGAGGAAGATCAATGGGTATGGCATAAATTTTTGGGTCATGTTAGCATGGGAAAGATTTCTCAGCTAAATAAGCTTGAATTAGTCAGAGGTCTACCCAAACTGAAGTTCGCTTCAGATGCTCTTTGTGAAGCATGTCAAAAAGGAAAGTTTTCTAAATATTCTTTCAAAGATAAAACTGTTGTTTCTACCTTTAGACCATTAGAACTTTTGCACATTGATTTGTTTGGACCAGTGAAAATTGCTTATATCAATGGAAAGAAGTATGGATTAGTCATTATTGATGACTACAATCGTTGGACATGGGTAAAGTTCTTGAAACACAAGGATGAGTCTCACTTCGTGTTCTCAACCTTTTTCTCACTAGTGCAAACAGAAATGAATGGCAAATTAGTCAAAGTCAGAAGTGATCATGGTGGCGAATTTAAAAATAAACACTTTGAAAATATTTTTGATTCAAATGGCATTTCCCATGATTTCTCTTGTCCTAGAACTCCACGGCAAAATGTAGTTGTAGAAAGGAAGAATATGACTTTACAAGAAACAAACCACACCATGATCTAAGAAACTAATATGGCTAAGCATTTCTGGGCAGAAGCAGTCAACACATCATGTTATATTCAGAACAAGATTTATATCCGACCTATTCTGGGTAAGACTCCTTATGAATTATGGAAGAATACAAGGCCCAAATTTTCTTACTTTCATCCCGTTGGATGTGAATGCTTTATGTTAAACACTACAGAGATTCTTGGCAAGTTTGACTTTAAGGCACATAAGTGTTTATTGTTAGGATATTCTAAATGCTCTAAAGGCTATAGAATCTTTAATACAGAAACACTAACTGTTGAAGAATCAATTCATGTTAGATTCAATGCTAAGCATGACCCTAAAAAGTCAAAGTTGGTTGAGAAATTTGTAGATCTGAAGATTAATCTTTCAGAATCTAAAGAAATTATCTCTGAAGAAAAAGACTCAGAAGGCAAAGCTAAAGAATCTAAAGAAAACGACTCAGATATGACTCAACTAGAAGCTGGAGTTGGTTTAACTAATCAAAAGAAGAGAAGATTAAGAACCCCTCATTATGAAGAATTGATTTTGGGAGATAAGAATGCTCCAGTCAGAACTAGATCTTCATTTAGACACTCTGAAGAAGGTATAGACTATACAGAAACCTTTGCTCCAGTTGCCAGGTTAGAGTCTATTCGTCTTTTAATTTTTTTGCAGTCAATCATAATATCATACTTTATCAGATGGATGTAAAGAGTACATTCCTGAATGGTTATATTTCTGAAGAAGTTTATGTGCATAAACCTCCTGGTTTTGAAAGTTCTTAAAATCTAGATTTTGTTTTTAAACTCAAAAAATCTTTGTATAGTCTAAAGCAAGCTCCAAGAGCTTGGTATGATAGACTAAGAAAATTTATGTTTGAAAATAACTTTACCAGAGGAAAAGTGGACACAACTCTCTTTTGCAAAACCTTAAAGAATGACATTCTAGTTGTGCAAATATATGTTGATGATATTATTTTTGGTTCTGCTAATGCGTCGTTGTGCAAGGATTTTGCTAAGTCTATGCAGGAAAAATATGAAATGAGTCTGATGGGAGAACTGAAGTTCTTTCTGGGAATTCAAATTGATCAAATACCAGAAAGCACGTATATTCATCAAAGTAAATATACAAAGGAACTTCTGAAGAAATTCAACTTATCATAATGTAAGCTAGCAAAGACTCCAATGCATCCTACATGCATTCTGGATAAATAAGAGGTAAGCAGTAAGGTAAATCAGAAGCTTTTCAGAGGTATGGTAAGTTCTCTTATCTATCTAACAGCTTCTAGACATGATATCTTATTTAGTGTATGCTTATGTGCCCGCTTCCAATCATATCCTAGGGAAACTCACTTAACTGTTGTTAAGAGAATCTTTAGGTATTTGAAAGGTACTACTAATCTTGGTTTATTTTATATAAAATAAAGTGAGTATAAATTACTAGGATATTATGACGCTGACTATGCTGGAGATAAAATTGAAAGAAAAAGTACTTTTGGAACTTGCCAATTTCTAGGAGAAAACTTAATCTCATGGTCTAGTAAGAGACATCCAACAATTGCGCTTTCAACAGTTGAAGCTGAATACATTGTAGCTTCTAGATGCAACACTCAGATGCTCTGGATGAAGAGTCAGCTGGAAGATTATTAGATATTTGAGAGTAACATCCATATTCTCTATAATAATACTTATGCTATATGTTTATCTAAGAATCCTATCTTGCATTTTAGGGCTAAGCATATTGAAATAAAAAATCATTTTTTACGTGACTAGGTTCAGAAGGGAATTTTTCACTTAAAATTTGTTGAAACATACCATCAATTGAAGATAGATTCACATTCATTCAGGAAAATCTATTTATGAAACCTTGTCCAAAATGACAATATGTTTTCAAGAATCAGAAAGGTTCTGGTCAAAAGCAATCTTATCAATTTATCTTCCTGATTCTGAACAGTTGAAGCATTTAATGGTTGTCTTGTCATTTGATTTTGTGTGATTCTTAGTGGAGACAATTGTCCCACTTTCTGAGCATGCATGATTAAAGCGTGGCACATTGGGTTTAACAATTCTTGAAATTAGGTCTAAACCATTACACTTCCCTTCATGTCTGCGCACACCTTTTGTCATCATTACTAAAATTGTCTATTTAAACTCACATCACTCACATTTTCACATTACAAGCACATTTATCCTACACTTTTAAGTTTTTCAACCTCAAAACTCTCTCTCTCTCTCTCTCTCTCAACTGTTCTTCATCTCCATCTTCATCTTCATCACTTAAATGGCTGAACAACAATCTTCAGTGGCTCAACAATCTGCAAAGTCTGCTGAACAACAACTTCGTTCTGAAGGCACTGTACTGGAAGGAATTCCTGAACTCACTCTCCACACTCCAGTAAATGAACTCACTATGCTCTATGAAATGATCGTGGACTTCAAAAATTTGAAGGAAAATGGTTTCGACTTCACAGAAACCCTAAATGTTCAAGGATGGAACAATTTCTTCGAGAGACTCACAGGTCCAGTCTATCCTGTGCTTGTCAAGAAATTCCGGGTTCATGCCACTGCGGAAAGAGAAACAATGACTTCCTATGTTATGAATAGGAATATTGTCATCACAGAAAAGTCCATTGCTGACCTCATTGGGCATGATGGCAAAGGGAAAAGAGTTCATAGTGAAACTATCTCAGCTAAGAGGGACGCTGACATCTCTCCAGTAATCTTCAAAGAATGTACCAACTTTGCTGATGAAAAGGCTCCCAGTGCAAAGGATTTAACCAACAATCTGAAAGTTTGGTTTTAGATTATCCTGGGGTGTATCAATCACAAACCAATTACCAATAGTTCTGACTACATCAATACTCATTAGAAGATTATGTTGTTCCTTCCAGAGAAAGGAGTTAAGTTGGGTTTGTCATTGCTTCTGTTCAAATTCATTAGGGGTTCCATCAGAGAATCCAGAACTGGTGGATCCTCCATGGAAGCTAGAAGAAAATTCATCCCAAATGGCAGGCTAAATTCAGACATTCTGGTAGAAAGTGGAGTGGTAGAAGGTCTTCTAGTCAGTGGGCTAACAGAGGAGCTGGTAGAAAGTGTGTTGGGGTAAGAACTTAAAGAGTATGGGTCTCATCTCAATGATTAGTAAATCAAATATAGTTTTTTTCCAAGGATGATATATGTGGTACCATAAATCCTATAGATGACTATCCCATATTCACCAAAGTGGATCCCCCACAGGTTCTGATAATGTATCTGGAAAGTTGTCTCAAGGATGGCCTCGACCTATTGGTGGATCCCTTCAATCTTACAGAAACTTACCTGAATGTTCACGGTAAAAGGAAAAAGGAATTCAGAGGAGAAGGATCCTCCAGAGCCCAGAAGAAGAAAAAGGTCGCTATCTTTCAAGATGAAGATGAGGTACCTCTAAGTGAGTGCCAGAAGGCTATGATCCGAAAAGATATGTCTGGGGTTGTTCAACCCTTAAGAGCTTCTGGTAAGTTTCCTACTGACTCTTCTGATTCTGTTTCTGTTCCATCTAGAATCTTACCTCTAACACCACCATCTCAACCTATTGTGTCTGAACCATTTCCATTACCCACACCATAAATAACTCCACCCATTTAAACTCTTGTTATTGATTTATCACCACCACCACCTATTAACAATATACATAACCTACAGAAACCATAGCAACATCTGTCACAGAAACTCCTATAGTTTTTGTTCCAACTTTATAACAATCATTGATACCAACTCCATCATCTTCTCCATAATTACAAAATACACCCACCTCACCATCATTAATTGTTTCTGCTCCCCAACCAACTAATCCAAATGTCACACCACTTAGAACATCTCCTACAAGGAGTGTTTCTGACGGACATGTTTCTGAAGGAACTCCTGAGAGAATGTTCGACTTTGAACTGGAAGTAACCTCACCAGAATCATCCCACATCATTCTACCCTCACAGCCATCCGTTTTTGGTCCTGACTTTGACGATTCCATAATCAATTTAACCATTACATATCCCAAAGTACAAACACCATCCTCTTCTGACCTTGGTAAGATTCCCGTGGAATTGGATTCAGAATCCAAGAAGTGTTTGGAGAAAGCAATGACTGTTAGTCATTCTTCTGCAAACCCTGCTGCTAGCGATAAGCATGGGAAGCTTGCAGAAGCTGGCCGAATTCCGAAGTCTCCAGGATGAAGGATATTGGGTATACCTTAGCTGAAAACAAGTTTCATTCTGGGTTCGTGCCCTTGATGGAATTATGGAAGCTGAGGAATTCTCAACTTTGTCTTCCTGCTCCAGAAGTGAAGGAGGTCTCTCCAAAACCCATGGTAGTAGAAGAAGAAGTTGCTCCAACAGAATCTGCTCAGCACATTGAAGAATCTTCTGCTCCAGAGCCTTCTGCTCCTGAACTTGAGGATGCTGCAACGGAAGAAGCTCCAAACTAGATTGTGGTCTCTAAAGCTTCTGCATCTCAGCCTATTCTGGTTTCTCTTCTGAGAACCATTGAGAAGATTAAGGTTGATAATGCGAAGGTTAATGAGCATCTGGATAAGAAAGATTTGATGTTCCAGTTGATTTTGTCAAGACTTACTCCTCCTCCTCCTCCTCCTTCTTAGAACCCCCTAGAATTTTGTTTTTACTTTAACTGTTTTTGCCTTTCTTTTGCTTTTGCTTCTGTACTCTGCACTGCCAGTTTGGGATGTTTTAATGAATTTTTTTTATTGGTTTCTTTTTATTTACTTTGTCTTTTTATTCTTTTTGATTGATGACAAAGGGGGAGAAAACATGACCTTCTAAAGAGCAAGAATTAAGAGTTTATTTTGATATCTAAATTCCTAAGTAAAAAACCCAAACATTGTTTTAATGTTTCTATTAATAAATACTTCGAGAAAAAGTGTGTTAAGTGTTTTTGCAAGGTTAACTCTCAAGATTCAGAATGATTTGTCAAACCTTCTGTCTCAAGAATCATAATGATTCTTCAAAGAAGTTTCTGAAGAAAGGTCTTCAAAAAGTTTCTAAAGAAAGGTCTTTAAGAAGGTTCTGAAGAAAGACTCTTCAAAGAAGTTTCTGAAGAAAACCCTTCTGAAGGTCTACCAAAAGAATGATGTTATCAACCAGTGTTCTGGACAATATAAATCAACTTCTGAAGTTAAACCAGATTCTGACTAATTGTTCATTATGGTACTTCAATAGGTAAATCAGGAAAGTGTTCTTTCATTATGAGTTTATCTTTATAAGATTATACATCTAAGGGGGAGCTTTGTGCTTCTGTAAGATGTATTCTTATGTGATTACCCTGTACAAAATTGTTCATCAAAATACATGTTTTGTCATCATCAGAAAGGGGGAGATTGTTAGAATAAGATTTGGTTCTGCATCTATACCTTGAGTTTTGATGATAACAACTTTGTATTTGTGTGAGAACAATTTTGGCACCCTAATGGTTTGTTATTGTGTAGCTTTAAAAGTTTTGATTCTGATCATATGATGTGTAACATCATCAGTTTTTGAACTTTGTGCTCCAAATTCGCTTCTGCGTTGCAATTAGAAGTTCTGAAAGACATCAATATTGCTGCAACAATGTTCTTTCTGCTTCTGCGTTATCTCACCCATCAGAAGCTTATGAGGAAACACTATGTTGTTGTTGCAATGTTCTCTTAGTTGTTTTGCTTCTGGACGTGACTCTGATCAATAAGCTTCTGAAGAATGGCAAGCTTCTGAAGTTGTGTTAAGCAGCTGAAGATTCTGAAGATCTCAAGACAGACAATTGAAGTTATCAAGGTTTTGGCTGAAGTTTCTGAAGACTCTGAAGATTCTGAAGACTCTGAAGAACTCAAGCCCGACTATTGACGCTGTCAATATTCTGACTCAAGGTTCTGAAGTTTTTGAATCCAACTCTCTATTTCTTCAGTTCATGCTTCAATCATCTTTTATCAGAAGCCAATGAATATGAAGATAAGATCAAATGGAAACGTGATCAAATAGTACATAGTACAAATCGAATAACCTTTCCACCACCTGATTTCATGGGCAAGAAATGTACTATTTATCACACCTGTCACTGATTTTGTGGGCGAAAGGACGTACGTGGTATCATTCCTTTCTCATCCAACAGTGGACAGTCGCTCAAGGAGCTTTCCCCATTTTCCCCTTCAACGGTCACATGCTTACACTATATAAGCATGCATTAGAGACTTGAAGAACTCTCACGTTTTGCTCTATTGTTGCTGAACTGCACAAGCTAATTTTCTTTGTGAAAAGCTCATCTTTCATATTCAGTGTTCTTTAAGTATTTATTATTCATTTGTGTAAAATATGATTTTGAAGAAGTATCTTGTAACACATAAACTTGTATTCAAACTATATGTTTGATTCCTTAAGGAGGTTATCCTTTAGAAGACAAAGAAAGCTTTTCTTTGTGAATCCTTGAGGAGACTAAGGTTTAGTTGGATCCTTGAGAAGACAAAGAACGGTATTCTTTGTGTTTATTGTAATCTATTGATTATAGTGGATTAAGTACTTGTGTATAAGGAAAATCATCCTGGCGAGTGAACTGGATTAGTTTTGAGTTTCAAATGAACCAGGATAAAAATATTTGTGTTTTTATTTATTCATTAATCAACTTGGTAGTAGAGTTTTTATTTTGAAAAAAGCTTTTTCTTTTAAAAACCCAATTCAAACCCCCCATTTCTTGTGTTTTTCACACCTTCAATATCATGGCAAGGAGAAGAGAAAGAAGATTTACCTCCAAAATAGAGGTTTGTTTTGGTGAAGCTTGAACCGGAGAAGATGAAGACACGGCAAAAAATCACTTGAATCAGGTAAATCTCAATCCTAGCTGCTTCCTTTGTTCCTCTTCTTCTTCTAAACTTCTTCTTTAATTGAGATACCGAAGTGATTGAGAGATTGAATCTAAGAGGAGTGAAAATGAGAGGCTTAACTCAACTCCTATCGAAGCTTCGAGGTGAACCTTCAATGGAGTTTCTGAGGTAGAGCTCCGTGTGAGGTTGAAGAGAGGGTTGACATGAAAATCAGTCTCGAGAATTTTAGAATTTATGAAAGTGAGTGTTTGATCTGAATGAGTGAAGAGTGTTTGATATATAGAGCTCAAATTTTGTTATCAAGTGCAAACGAAATTCACCCGAGATTCACATGAAATTCATCAGTTAGTTACAAATGAAAATAATCTGTTAGAGTTAGTTATGAATTTAAATTTCAGTTAGTAGTTTTGGTTATTGATTCTCTACACTATGTTTGTATGGGCTCACAGTGGAATTTGTATTGTAGGGTTGTTAATTCTGACTTGTGTAAGCTTGTCAGTTTGTAAAGTGGAATTTGGCTTAAAGTAACGTGAATGGAATGTTAATTGATTTTAAATTGATTGTTAATTGGAATGGTTAAGTTAATGAGTATTGAAAATTGAGTTTGGAAGGCCTTGTTAGAACTGTCAATTTGTTTATTGATTGAGGTTAATGGGTTGTTGAAATCGTTTTGTAGAGCGTAATGGAAATTGGCTTCATTATGGAATATGCATGGTTGTTATGCACACCATGGATTGCAATGGAACTGCTTGGGGTTTTCTTCAAAGGGTGATTTGTTTGGAATATTATGCAGAGCTCTAGATTGGCTGTGAAGTCTTTTTGCTTTGTTTGGACATGTTAGTCATGGGATGGACTCGAGCCTGCTTAGGGACTATGGCTTGGTGCAAGTGACCTGAGGTTGCTCTATTAGGCCTATTGCAGGCTAGACCAATGGCTGCTTGGAATGTTATTTTGGGATTATTGTATTTATGGATTGAAAACATTGTAGATGTATGTAGTTGGATTGTGGTTTGAAATTGAATGTATGGTGTGAATGTAATATGATTCAATGTATTTGTGTTTGAATGTGGAAATGTTTGGAAATTTTGAATGAATATATGATGGTTGAATATATGAATTTAATTTAATGGAAATTGAATGGTTTATGATGGCTATTGCAATGTCACTTGGAATTGAATGTATGTAATTGATGGTTTAAAGGTTGAATGGTTTAAAAATGAGAAAATGGCTTATGAGTCAAGGTTTTAAATGGTGAATTTATTGGCTTAAAAAATGGAAAAAGGTTTAGGTAGGTTCATGTGGTCCATTTGTTGGTTGGTTTGGTGGTCTGACTAGGCCATGAACCTGGTTTGTTGGTCCAAATGGTGATCTATTTGTTGGTCTGACCTAGAAATGGACCAAGCAATGAACATGAGGCAATTTAAATGAAAATATGGTTTTTGATGATGAAACATGGCAAGATGAAAGGTAATAGGTCTTAGGGGGTCAAGGGAGGGTCAGTTGACTTTGGTCAACTGGTTGACCAAAAATTCAACTATTGACAAAAAGTCAATTGTAGCAAATTTGGCCAAATGTGATTTTTGTAATGAAATGATGGCATTGTGAATTGGAATGACATTTGAATGGATTTGTATTGAGTGAAATGAATATGATATAGTATTGTATAGAAATGATTGTGGATAATGAGCCAAGCACAAGAACTAAGACCTTTAACCAACTTGAATGGGCAATGAAAATGAATGCATACCATGATTGAATGAACTTGAATGCACCAAAGACCATAAAGAAAATGAAAGCTATGAAGGATACTTGCATGACCAAAGACCAAAGACTAATGAAACCAATGACCGATGATCTTGACAACAACATATGAATGGATGCAATGACCATGAATCAAGATCTTGAAAACACCATATGAAAGGGTGCAATGACAAACCCTTGATCTAGATGGAATCCCAAACAAGTGGACATGTAAGTTAGATGAAGGAATCTCATGCACAATAGCAGGTTTAATGGTTGACGATGCATGACAAAATGTATGACAATATGGTCAAGAACCTCTTCTCAATAAACTAGGGTTTCAGTCAATTCCACGGTCATAAGTCAAATCACAAGAGCACCCAAGTACCAAGCATCCCTGATTAGGATTTAGGTGATCAAATCAATGCTTAAGAGCCAATCGTAAGAACCTAGAGGAATAAAGTCAAGAATTAGGATTTTGATGCACAAGTGAATGCTAGACAGTGATCTCCTTGAATCAATGTCCTCAAGACCAAGAAATTAGGATTTTCCCTCTTATGATGAGCCAAACTCCAATGCTCAAACAAAACCTTAATTTTTATTTACCACAAGCTTTGAATCTATGATGATTATGAGAAGGTGTTAATATGAATGATGCATATGGATGAGGCATGAATGAGTGCAGATGAATTTCAAGTTATAAGTTAGATGAAAAATGAAAATGAGAAGAAAATTTTTGGAATATGACATAAATCATAATAGGCTAATTCGACATGTATCTGATAATCTCAAAGTCATCATCGCCACTAATAAAAGATAATTGATTCTTGAGATAAAAGAATTGATGCGGCTCGACAACATATTAAGTTGATTTCCTGGTGTCTGATGCGAATACTAAGGTTGTTAGTTGCTCTGATAATAATCCAACCACGAAGCAATCTGAATCAACCGACATCTGTAATGATGCATGGAGATTGTGGTTATTTAAGGGATGCTTCAAAAGAACATGAAGCATTGGAACTTCAAGAAGATTTTGTGCATTCACTTGTCTCCGGGGCTGATGCAGATTCTGTCAGTAACTTCCACAAGGGATATGAACATAGTTCAATTTCAGTTTTGGATTCCACATTTCTAACCCCAATGCTGGAACAATGTTCTCACCATCGTAGAAAGATAAGTGATTTTTCTAACTTATTAAAATCAAGTACAATATGTTAATTATGGTGTTTACCTTGGAGTTATTATGACTACTGATCCATTTCCAATTGGAGTCTCTTTGTGCTGGATTTGCATATCAGACTAAAAGGTTCAGAATTTTAGGTTCATGATTAATTTATGCGCATTGTGCTTGTGATCCGAGACGAGTTCATACTCTGATCACCGGAAAGATAACTGTGGTCAGAAAAGTCCGAAGTCTCCATTGCTTCAATGAAACCGAGAGTTCAAACCTTTAAAGGATTTTTTGTAAAGAAACTGAAACTGGTTTTTGAAGGGAATGAATTGGCTCGTGATAAATCAAGTGTCCGTGATTATGGAGTTGCTGATGGAAATATGTTGCATATAGTTCTAAGATTTTATGAGCTTAAATCCATTACAGTTAGTACTTTATCGAATGAAGGGTTTGGGTTTTATGTCGAAAAGACTAGAACTATGGGTTTTGTGAAGCAGTAGATTGCAAGGAAAACTATCAGGATATGTTACTCAAAGATACTGTGTTTCCCTTACTTACAGTTGAAGAAGCCATAAAGGTCGGTGCAAAGTTAACACTAAAACTTCCTCAACAACAACTATATTCAAGAGTCAAATCACAGATTCAAGAGCTTGGACTTGATCATGTTGTTGGTACTAGAATTGGGGATGGTGAGTCTAAGGTATATCCGGTGGCGAAAGGCGAAGAGTTTCTATTGGTGTTGAAGTCGTACATGATCCAATCGTTGTGATTCTTGATGAACCAACTTCAGGGCTTGATAGTAGTGTAGTTCAGCCTTGCAAATAACTAATTAAAATTGCCTTACTGTACTGGTAAAATTGCCTGTACCGTCTCTTCAAGTATGCGCTGAGAGAATAAAGTATGTTGTACTGGATATTGCCCAAAGTTCAGTGAACTATATCAGTCCTTTAATGCAGTCATGTTTGACATTGATGACTTTGCTTTTGAGAAACACTGAAATTTCTCTCACCTCAGACCAAATACATATAGTAATTCAGCTTCCAATATTTTTGGAACTTGAAGGAAATCCATCTTCGGCGGCCCTTTCACTTCAAAAGGTATTGCAAATCGCAAGCTGGTTGTACATATGATATAGTATGATATTGTTACTAGGGTTGCTAAAGTGATGGTGACAAGTCAAATGGAATCTTTTCGCAAGAAATCCAGTAACATTTTGTTGCAATTTTTGCTTGATTATTGTCTTGCACAAAAGCGCTCGCAACATCATCTTGACGTCTCTCAAATTTGAGGTATGAACATTAAACTCGGTGGGAATCCATTCTTGAAATGATTCATGCTATTATAGTCAAATTTCTAACAAATGTTAATCACAAACTTTTTTTCTTTCCTTGTTGGCTTGTTTGGAAAATGATAATAATGATATTGTTCGTTCTATGAGTAAGGTTGTGTTGCGTCTCAAAAAATATGATCCTTTGCGAAATTATTGAAGAAATGATTCGAACAGAGTCGTCATCGAACTTTATTTATTTCAAAGAAGAAAAGGAAAAATATCGATAAAATCCTTAAAAAAAGAAAATGATTGTCGCAAGCAAATTTGGGTTCGAGGGTCGATTACGCAAGGGGAAAGTATCAGCACCCTGTCATACCCTAATTTTTAATCCTAAGATCCCACATATCATTTAAATTATTTGTAACAAACAAAGATCATATCTTTGTCCTCTCCCTATCCATCTTTGGGTTTGTCTTTTGCAGGGATCACCAAACACTTCTTTGTTGGTATTTTACCTTTATGTTTATTGTTTATCTAACCACTAATCAAAATGGAAAAAATAGGTTTTATCTTCCTTAAGTTTATTGTGCAAGGTAGGATTTTTCAATCAAGAGCACATCAAAAGTTTTGTTGCTTACTTCTCAAGGAAAGTCAAAGGTTCATATGTTTATTTTCATGTCTTCTTCAACAAGCAACCTCAAGCTTTGAACAGTTTAATCAAGTGGCAATCAAGGACACTTCATTTTGAATTCATATGATCATCCATGTGCTTTGAAATGCAAGAAAAGTTCAAGTACACAAGATTGTTCCAAGTGGTTTGACCAAAAAGTCAATATTTTGAAGTCATTATTTTCAAGTGACTTTTTCTCAACTTTTAAGGTTTGTAACTTCTTCAATTTTCAATACTTTATGCTGATTCTTTTTGCACAATGTCATTTGTGATACCCTCTAAAGTTTGATTCAATGATCAAGGTCAAATTATGCTTGGAAGGCCATGAAATTCATTTGGACATTATAGGTCATTTTCAGCCATGGAACACTTGAATTTTTCTAAGTTATATGGTCAGTTTTTCATGTCAACTTCAACATGCCATAACTTTATGCTCAAACATTCAAATGCAACCTTTCTTGACACATTGTAATATTTGTTATGATGTCAACACATTACAAAAAGAATAGAATCAAAAAGCTTCCTGAGTAGGATGCCCCATTGAGTTGAACATGGTGACTTGGAACTGAAGAAATCACCATTGCCCAAAATTTGAACATCACTAATCTCAATTCCAAGTCAAATTAGCATGTGTTTTGGACCTAAACATGTTTAAACAAGTCTCTAGAAGTTAATTGACCCTTGAAACACATCATTTGGCTGAGTTTTGATAAATTACAAGTCACACTTTTCACACATTTGTATCAAATTCGTTTTGCACGAATTCAACATCATTTCACACGTATTTGGATTCAAACACATTCCCGATAAATAGAGGAAGCTATTGCATTCATTTCCAACCGTTTGAGAGCCAAGAAATCCCTGCTGCAACTTTAAAATTTCTAGAAAAAATCAACTATCGTGTTTTGAGTTTCAGCTTGTTTCAATCCAATTTCTTGATTCCATTAGCACCTTCGGCATCCTCTGAAACTTTTGCAACAATTCCTAAGCTCTGAGACCTCCTGAAGTGCTCTAACTAGATCAAGCTTCATCAACTTCTAACCACCATATGGACAAGGTAGTTCTGAGCATCATTTAAACAAGTTACCCCAATGTAGCCCTTCACTCTCTGATGCTTTCTCCTAACTTATCTAGTGTTGATTGATCGTGTTCATCATTTAATTTAATTTTTCGTGATTTGCTTGTTTCTGAAATTTCTTTGAAATTCCCTTTGCTCAATTTAGATAAATGAATTTGAGACATAAGGTTGAATTCAGGATGCGAAGAGGATCACAATGGTGGTAGTCTCGTGTTCTGAATTTATCAAACAATGAAACTCAGGTGAGAGCTCACCAGAGAAGATGACCAAAGTTTTTCCAGGTTGTCTGAGTTTGGCCAAACACGTTGGAGGAACGAAATATTTTGATTGGTTGGATTTGAATTGGATTATGTGTGTTGCTTCGTACGCATTCCATCATGCATCCTAACACGTGGAGTGTTGGATCTACCACGTCAATTAATGAGGCGTGATCCAACGCTACGTGTTTTTTCTGATTTTAATTCTTTTTCTTTTATGTTTTTTTTTCTTTTAAAATTCATAATAATTTCATTTTTCATCCAAAAAATTCCAAAATAATTTCTAAAATTATCTTTTATTTTTCTTGATCTGATTTTTATTTTTTCAAATTTTATTTCACTGATTTTCTATTCTTCATGAATTTTCTCTTTTCTCATTTGTTTTAATTGGTTTAAATATACTTTTCTGCATTTGAGAATTCTGAAAATTTTATTATATGCTTCTTATTTTATTTCCAACCTTCCATAATTTTCTTGGCAATTTATTTAGTGTTTTGAAGGACTTTATGGATTTTTCTATTTATTTCTATTTTAAAATCCATTTAAAAATATTTTTAATGTTTTTTATTTCATCTAATTGCACTTTATATTTGTGTGACCTTTGTGAACTTTTGTTGGCCTTGGATCATGATGGTTTAGATCATGAGGCTCATCAAACTCAATGGATCTTGTGTGTTGGTGGCGTGAAAATCCTAATCGACTAAAATGGGTGATTGATTTTGATGATGACTTGATCAAACTTTTGGTCCAATTTGGGTGTGACCTCTCTTGTCCCCTTCTTCTTCGTCTTTTTATTTTCTTTTTAATTAATTGGATGGTTTGTGTCCATCTTGTTCATGATGTGTAGATTGGTACTTGATGAACTTTCATCATTTCAAATATACCTCCTAATTGATTATTGATCATTTAATATACTTTGGATTGATGCATAAATTTGTCCTAAGTGTCATGAAGTGTGGATTGAAGTAATTGACCATCCTCCTAGCCTTTGTTCTTGATCATTCCCCCTTTTTCTTTTTGTGTGGCATGAATTCAGAAGAATGATTTACATATCATTTCTCTAACATGTATTAACACTAACATTATTATTGACCGACCTCAGATAGTTGAGACTTCTACATAAGTCCAATTACGATTGCTTAACATAGTGCTAAATTTATCCCCAAAACAAAGGTATTTTTATAAGTGAGAGTGTAAGTCTCCTACTCCTCATGGTAATGTGTGAAAATATTGCTCCCTTTTCATTTGTGAGAGCTAGTGGCATACTTGTTGATTTTTATCCAAGTTGGAGTCCTTCTCATAATGATGTATGAGTTCGTGTTTTAATGCTTGTAGGTGAATAGTTGAGTGTTCTCCAAAGAATGACCAAGTCGTCTTTCATTTTTTATTACTAACACCATTTACAAATATTTTATTATATTAACTTTTACTTCAGTGTCCTTTATTTTATGCTTTTTACCTCTTGTCATTTACTTTATGCTTTTATTTTAGCATCTTATATCATTTTTTTTATGGCTTATGTTATTTGTTATTTGTCCATTGGGACTTTCACTTCCTTGTAAAATACATTAATAAAGAAAAACCCCTTAAAAATAATTGGTGGTTCTCTTAATTCATGGACTAGAGGTTACTATCCGTAGCATTATAGTGGAGTTATGGACTTAGAGCTAGGACTTTGACTTTTGCTTTGGAAAGTTGTGATGTGAGACTTTGGGATTCTTCTGATACCTTTGACCATAGACTTCTTCTGGTGACTTGGTTTGAGTTATTTTGGTTTCATCTGATGCTTTGATTATTATTTGCTTATTTGGCTTGCTTGAGGCTTAATCCAAAAGAGGGAATTCTTACTTGACTTATGTCATAAAGTTTGTTATCTATTGGTTAGATCAATTTTCTCAATAAACCTTTATACTCTAGGATAGTCTTTTCTTATCCTCGCTTTCTTTAATTTTCAAAATCTTCTCTCTTTTTCAAAATCTTCTTGTTTTCCTACTTGAACAATTTTCTCAATAAACCTTGACTTTCATCAAGTGATTTTCAAAATATTTTCCTAATAAATGCTAATTAATCTTAAGCATATTCAGACCAATTTCAAAAGACTCAAAAAGGCATAACTCATTCAAATTATTTTGTGCCCTTTGTGCACTTTTCCTTTTAAAATTGTACTCAAAGTTTAGACATGAGCCATTTTAATAGTTGAGATACAATTCTCCTATCCTCATAGTGTTGATGATGATTTCTTTTCCATTTGCGAGAGCTAGTGACATACTTGTTGATTTTATCCAAGTTGGAGCATTTCTCATGATAATGCAAAATTCGCATACTTGTAGGTGACTAGTTGAGTATTCTCCTTAAAATGACAAAATATCTTTTCACTTAAAATGAATAAAAACAAACATCTTTGTTATTTTTAACACGAACTACGAAGTTTTGATCCTCCATTGCACTTTGTTGGTACGTATGCATGAGACTTCAAAAGTCTTGGCAAACACAAAAATTATATTAAAAAAAACAATTCTCTTCCCATCTCTCCAATCTCTTACAAACCCTTTTCATACTAAAATATACACATTTTCAAAGAGGTTCCCATGGAGTAACATGGATGTTTAGGATGTTAATACATTCCCTTTGCATAACTAACCCCAAAACCCTTAACTCTTTTTATTAGTTTTGTTTTAAACTTCTTCGAATTTTGTTTGTACTTTTTCCCTTTTCCTTTGGAAACGATAAACGTGCGGTGACGACTCTTGCTTTTTGAGTTAAGTTAATCAATAGCTTAATCTCAAAAAGATTTACCGCTACACACCCCTCACGTCCATTGTACTCAATGAGAACCTTTTAGTTAGATTTGTGATTTAATGTTAATTTACATTATTTGTTTTCTTCGAGTGGATTAAAAGAGAAGAGAGAAAAGGAAAGGCGTCCAATTTTTTTTATTAGGGTGCCTGACGAGATTGCGGGTCTCGCTCCTAATTATCCTTGGGTACAATGAGGAACTCAAAGCTTCGTAGTTCAGTTAAAGGCTACGGTTTATTTGTTTGTGTTTTTTAATGAACGAGTGTTTAGTTTGCGTTCTATGGGTAAGCCATTGGGTTGTCTACTCTCGGTGCAGGCTTAAGCACTAATTTGTACGTGCATTAGAAGGGACTAAATAATGTTCTTTTTGAAAAGGTTTCGATCATACGAGGGCAAGAAAAAGATAGATTATATGTGTTTGAATATTTTAGGTGATTGACAAATATTCAAACGGTAGGCTAAGTGCGACCAACACATGAATATTCTGGAAAGGAGAAGAAAATTACTTCCACCCCAATCTCTTTCAATCAGTTAATTATGAAATTTGTGTGGTGAATCAAGTCATGTTTCTTTAACAGACGACAAGTATTCAAACGGTAGGCTAGGTGAGGCCATTACACGAATACTTGGAAAAGGATAAGGAAATTACTTTCACCCCAATCGTTTTTGTCCATGAGAGAAATCAAATCAACTCTCTTATTAGAGATTGTTTTAAAACAATCGACGAATGTTCAAACGGTAGGTTAAGTGCGACCATCACATGAACATTCAAGAAAGGAGAAGAAAATTACTTCCACCCCAATATTTTTCAATCGATTTATTTATTGTAAAAAAATGTTGGATTGGACTATTTGGTTTGAATATGAAAGGAGCTTGACATTGGATCAAGTGTTTGATTTGCAAATGAATTGGGTTATTAAAATGGTTTGAAGTGAGTCATAGTGGGTTGATTTGAGAAAAGGGACCACTTGACGTTGGACCAAGGTTTTTTTTTTAGTTTTTGAAAAGTTTATTTTTACAAAAATTAATGTGAGTACTTATTTTAATTAGACAATTGCTCATCCATTTAAATAAGCATAGATAATTAATGAACAAAAGATAATAAAATGTGGTTTCTAATAAACATAATATCGAAAATGAATGCATGGAAGCATGAGATTTATTAAGGTGAACAAATATAGAAAAATGAGAAAATATGATAAAAATTCATTCAAAAAATAAATAAACAAATTAATTAAGTTAACGATAATTAGTTAACCAAATTAATTAATTTAGAATCAATTAATTAAATAAATTAAAATATCTTAACCATATTAATTTATAAATATACTTTATTAATTAATCATACAAAAAACAAAATAGAAAAAATGAATAATTAAAATACAAAAACCAACTAAAAAAGGAAAGAAAATGGGCTAAAAAAAGAAACAAGCCACTAAAGGGCGCACCAATCAGCAATGTTGGGGGTGTGAAGAGAAATTAGGTCTAGGCCCATTGAGAAAAACAAACCCAAAATCAAGTCTTGTCAATGAGTCCACACAGGGGGGAAGTATTGACTCTCAACTTGGACGCACAATGAGACTACCTGGAGTAGTCAACTCGATCACACAGTCAAGGGAGGGATCACACGCTTGTTCCCTACACCCCTGCCACATAGAAACTGCCAGCACAACAACCCATGCTTGGGAGATAAATGGAAACTGATCCACCATTTGTCTCAACCATCAACACAACATCAGCAATGTTAAGTTAAAACAAAATGAGGGGGAGGATTCATTTGTAACCTCTGATCCTCTCTCTTCACCCCTGTCACCCTAATTCCCTCTGCAACTCAAAACAAAACCGGTCATCTTCAACCTCTGCCTCCGTCAGAGAGGGGTGACAGCCAACCACCACCAAACTCAAAAATTCCAACTCAAACCTTATCTTAAATAAACTCCCTTTTTCAAATCCAACCTCAATATTAATAAAATCCAAACCAAATGGCGGGATCGAAACCTACAAAAACCCTAATCTCACAGCAAACCAAAGTGTACCCTAACTTTGTACCCAAATAACGATTCAAAAATGAATTCGAACAAACATCAACAATACATCATGGGGTAGGTGTAAATTCAATAAATCAGAGGAAAACTTAAGTTTTACTATAAAGTATTAAAAAAATAACTCAGCAAGCTACCAATATCAATTGAAGCAGAAGGAAAATATATGAGCTTTTACCACTTCAAAAGTTATTAAAGGGATAATTCCACACTGGCATTGCTTCTTTTCCTTCTATATGTTTCTCATTCGCCTTACTCTCCTTCTTTTCTTCTCCTCTATGAACTTTCAAAGTTGTTAATACTGTGTTTGGAGTTAAGCTCTTCAAAATCTGATTTTCAGTGTGAAAATCAGAGATGCGACATGGTAGTAATTGAGCTTTAGTGATAGGCTTGGTAGAAATTTTAGCAGGGGTTCAGTGTCTTTTTTGTTGTTTCTTTTGAAGCATTAGGGTGGCTTATTTATAGAGAGTGAAATGAGAGAGGTGAGGTGAATGAAATACGTGTGAAATTTTGGCTTCTCTGTGTAGTGGTAAATTTTTTGAGATTAAGTTATTGATTAACTTAACTCATAAAGCAAGAGTTGTCACCTCACTTTTATTATTTCCAAAAGAAAAGGGAAAAAGTACGAACAAAACCCGAAGAATTTTTAAAACAAAACTAATAAGAAAGATAAGAGTCGGGGGGTTAGTTATGCAAAGGAAAGGTATTAGCACCCTAAACATCCATGGTACTCCATGGGAACCTCTTTGAAAATATGTACATTTTGGTTTGAAAAGGGTGTTGTTTGCAAAATATTGGAGAGATGGGAAAAGAGGTATATTTTTCTTATTTTTGTGTTCACCAAGACTTTTGAAGTCTCGTGCCTACGTACCAACAAAGTGCAATGGAGGATCAAAACCTCGTAGTTCGTGGTAAAAGTAACAAAGGTGTTTGTTTTGATTCATTTTTTAATGGAAAGATATTTTTTAATTTTTAGGATAATACTCAACTAGTCATCCACAAGTATGAGAACTTTGTATCATCATGAGAAGAACTCCAACTTGGATAAGGATCAACAAGTATGCCACTAATTCTCTTGGATTGAAAAGAATTATCATCAATACTATGTAGAAACGATAATTATATCTCAACTATGGAAATGACTTATGTCTTATGCCTTGAGAAAAAATTTAAAAGGAAAAGTGCACAAAGGGCACAAAATGATTTGAGTGAGTTATGCATTTTTTAAGTCTTTTGAAATTGGTCTCAATATGCTTAAGATGATTTAGCACTTATTAAGAAAAAGGTTTTGAAAGTCACTTGACATAAGTCAAGGTTTATTGAGAAAGTGATTCAAGTTTGAAATCAAGAATATTTTTGAAAAGAGGGAGAAGATTTGAAAATTAAAGAAGGGGGGGAGAAGAAGAGACTAACCTAAAGCATAAAGTAAAAGCTAGTGAAGAAATATCTAACCAAGAAATAGCAAGCTTTATGACATAAGTCGAGCAAGAATTCCCTCCTTTGGATTAAGCCTCAAGCAAGCCAAAATAAGCAAATAATAGTTCATGTATCAGATGAAACCAGAGGAACTCAACCAAGTCTCCAAAAGAAAGTCCAGAGTTAAAGGTACCAGATGAACTCTAGGGTCTAAAATCACCAGTCCCAAAGTAAAGATCAAGATCCTAATTCTAAGTCCATAACTCCCCAATGATGCCAAGGATAATAACCACAAGTCCATGAATGAGGATAACCAAGTTTCATTTTTAGGTTTTTTTCTTTATTAATATATTCTTTAAAATGATGTGCATAAAGTCCAAATGGACAAAAAACAAATGACAAAATCACAAATAATATGATATGGGATGCTAAATATAAAGTATAAAGTAAATGGCATAAAATAAAGGCATGAAGTAAATGACATTTGAGGTCAAAGTTAATAAAATAAAGTGTTAGTAAAGGATCTTAGTAATCAAAGATGAAGAATGGTTTGGTCATTTTTTGGAGAACATCCAACTATCCACTCACAAGCATGACAATATGAGCCTATACATCATTTATAAGAAGGGCTCCAACTTGGATCAAATTAATAAGTATACCACTAGCTCTCACAAATGAAAAAGGAGAAACTTAAAGTTCTAGAAGGTTTCAGATGCTTGTTACAGGACTTAAAGTTCTAGACAAAGGATACTCTATAGCTGATCATGTCAAGAAAATTATCATAAATCTTACCAAAAAATTAAGACCTATGGTAACTGCCTTGAAGCAGGCAAAGCATCTTAACATCATCAGTTTTGAAGAACTTGTTAGTTCTTTAAGAATCCACGAGATTGAGTTTGAAGAAGATGAGCCTCAGAAACGAGGTAAATTTGTTGCCCTAAAATCCAAACCTGAGAAGACAAGAGCCTATCAAGCTGAGGAAGAATCAGAAGGATCTGATGATGACTTAGAAAATGATGATGAGTTCTCTCTAATATCAAAGAGAGACAATAAACTCTATAAACATAGGAAAAATGGTCAAGGAAAGTTCAGAGGAGTCACAAGGACTGTTGGACGCTTCGATTCTTTGTTTGGACAAAAGAAGCAAGGTTATGGAAAAGAAGTTATCTGCTTCGAGTGCAAGGAGCCAGACCACTACAAAAATGATTATCCTAAATTGAAAAAGGACAAAAGGCCCAAGAAGAATTTCTATAAAGTCAATAAGGGGTTGATGGCTACTTGGGATGAGTTAGAATATGAGGAAGAAGATTATGATGAAGAAAAAGCCAATGTTGCACTGATGACAACTACAGAGGATCCTACAAGTTCTGAAGAACCAGAAGACAAGGTATTATTAGAATCAGAATCCGACTCCGACTCTGAAGAGGTGTTTTCTAACCTCTCTCGTTCTGATATTGAATCATATCTCTCTGAAATGATGGAAAAGTACCAGAGTCTTCAGAGTAAATACAAGGACCTTAAACAAGTCCAAGTAATTGCTTCTGAAACTCTGAGAGAGCTTGAGAAATATATTTCCTCTCTAAATGAAAAAGTATTTTCTTTAGAAAGTAACAACTCTGCTTTGAAAAGCAAAATTTGAAAACTAGATGAGGAAATAGTCTCATAAGCTTCTGGTACTGATTGCGTCATTAGATATGACAGAGCATTCCCGTACTTTCTGGCTAAAAGCATAGATAGAACCAAAATGGATTCCTTGATCTATGGAGTTAGTAGAAATGCCAAGAAAGGTTTAGGTTTTACAAAATCTATACAACCTAACGAAAGTCGGAACATAAAACCAAAACCTCTCTATGTGCATTTCGTGCTTGCTGACACTGAGCTTGATACTTCTGCACATAGACAGAAACATACAAAGGATAAGAACTATGTTCTGAAACCTAAGTATCATGCACAAATTCCTCATGATTATCCTTCTTCTAAAAGACCCAAATTTGTAAGAAACTCTGGGAAAACTAACAAGAGAGGACCCAGAATATGGTTATCTAAGGATAAAATAATTTATGATAACGATTATGATAAAATCTCTGTTAGACCTATTCTGGAAAAGACTCCTTATGAACTGTGTAAGGGAAGAAAACCCAACATCTCTTACTTTCATCTTTTTGGATGTTCTTGCTTTATCCTAAACACTAAAGATTCTTTGACCAAGTTTGATTCTAAAGCACAAAAATAAATTATGTTAGGATACTCAGAACGCTCTAAAGGTTATAGTGTATACAATACAGAAACATTAATTGTGGAAGAATCAATACATGTCAGGTTTAATGACAAGCTTGACCTTGAAAAGTCAAAGTTAAGTGATAATTTTATAGATCTAGAGATAACCCTTGCAGGCTCTGAGGAAAAGGCTAAAGAATCAGAAGAAGCTGAAAAGAGAACTTCAGAAGCTCTTGAAGTCAGTTTAAACCATGAAAAGATCAAGAACTAGACAAAATGTATCTGAAAACTTGATTCTGGGAAACAAAGATGAACCTGTCATAACAAGATCGACATTTAAGGGATCTGAAGAAACGCTTTTGGGACTAGTATCTTTGATAGATCCAACATCCTATGAAGAAGCACTTCAAGACAAAGAATGGATTTTGGCAATGAAAGAAAAACTAGATCAATTTTCAAAGAATGATGTCTGGGATCTGGTACCAAAACCCAAGGGAACCCATGTAATCGAAACCAAATGGGTGTACAAAAACAAACTAAATGAAAAGGGTGAAGTGGTCAGAAACAAATCACGACTGGTAGCACAAAGTTATAGTCAACAAGAAGGTATTGACTACAATGAAACCTTTGTACCAGTCGCCAAGTTAGAACCTATTAGCCTACTTGTTTCTTTTACTGTAAATTATTCCATCAAACTATATCAGATGGATGTCAAGAGTGCATTTATGAATGGATATATCTCTGAATAAGTGTATGTTCATCAGCCTCCCAGTTTTGAAAACTCAAAATGTCCATAACATGTTTTTAAACTGAAAAAGTCTTTGTACGGTCTAAAACAAGCTCCCAGAGCTTGGTATGAAAGACTAAGTGCATTTCTTCTGGAAAATAACTTTATCAGAGGAAAAGTCGATTCTACACTCTTTTGTAAAAATATCAAAAATGACCTCATGATCTGTCAAATATATGTTGATGACATAATTTTTGGTTCTGTTAATCCCTATGTATGTCAAGAATTTTCTGAGCTAATGCAGGCTGAATTTGAAATGAGTCTGATGCAAGAACTAAAATTATTTCTAGGAATACAAATCAATAAAAAATCAGATGTACCATACATTTATAAAAGATATTCTGAAAAAGTTTGAAATGTCAGACAACAAACCAACAAAGACTTCCATGCACCCCACATGCTTTCTGGAGAAAGAAGAGGTAAGTAAAAAGGTTTGTTAGAAACTCTATCGTGGTATGATAGGTTCTCTTCTCTATCTGACTGCTACTCGTCCAGATATTCTATTCAACATTTTTCTCTGTGCCATATTCCATTTAGACCCAAGGGAATCTCATCTAACAGATGTTAAGAGAATCCTAAGGTATCTGAAAGGAACACCTAACCTTGGCCTGATGTATGAAAAAATATCAGAGTATAGGCTTTCTGTATATTGTGATGCAGATTACGCTAGAGACAAATTGGAACGAAAAAGTACATCTGGAAACTGTTAATTTCTGGGAAGAAACCTCATCTCTTGGGCAAACAAAAGATAATCAACCATAACACTCTCTACTGCAGAAGCAGAATATATTTTAGCTTCATTATGCACTACTCAGATGCTCTGGATGAAGAATCAACTAGAGGAACTTCAGATATATGAGTGTAACATTCCTATCTTTTGTGACAACACTGCTGCCATTTACTTAAGTAAGAACCTTATTCTGCACTCCAAATCAAAGCACATAGAAACTAAACATCATTTTATTAGAGACTATGTTCAGAAAGGGATAATAACTTTAAAATTCATAGATACAAACCACCAATGGGCTGATATCTTCACAAAACCCCTACCTGAAGATAGATTCTCATTCATTATGAAACATTTAAACATGGCAGATTGCCCAGAATGAGTCTAAAATTTGTGCTCCTTCTCTGAAGCATCAAACTAGGTTTAACTTAAAATCCTTCTGGCATCTGGGTCTGCCTCTGATACCTCTACCATTTAGAAGTAATCTGAATCAGAAATCCTCATGATCAAATCTCTTGGTATTCCTGAAGTCAGATATATCAACATGTGGCCTCTCTTGTGTCTGACCTTGGATCTTCTAGACAATTGTCTAGCATAGAACTCAAGGGCCAGACTATTGAGATCTCCTCGAGAAGTGTGCATATTTTTGGAATTAGAGATCCATCATTAGCTGAAATTAATTTCCCCCTCGCGTGTCAACTCAAATTTTTGTACTCATTAATTCATGTTGTTTACTATTCTCATTAAATGATGTCATTTTGCATGTTAACTTTATTGTATATATTTCTCACAACTCCTACTCTCACACCTTCTCACTCACAAATCAACACAAAACCCTTGTTATTAACTCTCCCTAAGGTTCTTCTTTTTCTCTTCATCTTCTTCAACGCTCAACATTCATCTTCTTCATGGACTCCCAACAATAACAAGTGTACAACTACTCACAAGAGATGGAAGCTACTGAACAACCTGCTAACGCTCCTCAACAAACGTCTACTACACCAACAACTTTCACTGCCTACAAGGAACCTCATGTTCTCGATCGACCATCGCACATCAACCTAGCAACACCATTTGATAAACTAGAGGTCTTATGTGAGTCTTTAGTGCATTTTGAAAATATGAAGCTAAATGGAGTCGACCTCACTAAAGAACTCAAGAAACACGGCTGGGAAACTTACTTTCAGAGGCTTTATGGTCCAATTTACTTCTTTCTGGTCAAGGAGTTATGGAGATTCGCAGATTGCGATGACAATTGCATCGTCTCATACATTCTAGGGTGAAGATGGTCATCACTGAGAAATCAATTGCAAAGCTTCTGAACATGGAGAAGACTGGGGGAAGAAGAATCTACAACATTAACCCTATGGCAAGATACATGTCCCAGGAAATTGTTCTCACCATCTTCAAGCAAGGTTCTGATGGAAGATCCTCTAAGAACAAAGAACTTCACCAAAATCTGAGACTTTGGTTGAAGATCATTATGGGTACCATTCATCACCGCCCAGCGTCAAATTCTTCAGACTACATCAACACCGACCAGAAATGCATCCTCTGCTGCCTTCATAAAGGATTGAAGTCGAATCTCCCTGTGTTGCTCTTCAAATACCTAAGGGACTCAATCAGAGACACCAGAAATCACATGAAATCCAGAAACTACATCCCTTTGGGCAGACTCATTTTGGATGTTCTGATTGAAAGAGGATTGGTAGATCATCTGATATCCCACAAATCTGATGGAAGACGTGACTATAGACGCAGGAAAACCTCTGAATGCCCAGAATCTGAAGAGCATGGGGGTTATTGAAAGTGTCTTAGAAATACCAACTCTGGACACATCCTCGGAAGCTCTGAAGGACTAGAGAAAGATTATAAATGGTCTCTACCTCTTCTCTAAGATAGACCCTCCTGAGGTCATTGCCTACTACCTCCAAGATCTGGCTGCTCAAAGAGTTGACATATCAGAATTATCAGTGGATTGGCTACCTGAACATCCGCCTAACTTCATGAAGAGGATGCGAGAGCCTTCTGAAAGAAATTCGAAGTAGAAGACTCTGAAGCTAGGAGAAACATCTGAAACCCGACCGCTTGTGCCTTTGATCTCTTCCTATCTGAGTAAGTCAGTTCCATCTGATACTCTCTTACACTCTAATTTAAAGCAATTATCTTCCTCCCTACCTCAACCACCCCCCATCTATATAAACTCTGAACCCACAACATCCACATAAACTCTGAACCCACAACATCCACCATAAATCCCTCTGAATATCATACCTCTAACCCATTCTCACCTTCCCTTCAACCTTTTAATCTCACCACCACAACACTCTCTGTCTCTAAGGTCTTACTCCAAGCCCACACCCTCTCTAATCAAAACCCATATGAGCCAAAAACCTCCCTCCCTTCCCCATCTGAACACCCAACAACACCACCCTCTGAACATCACACCAAAACTCCCTCTGAAAACCCTATTACCTAAACATCTGACTCTCCCACTGAAACCATCCCCACACCACCAAAAACTATCCTTCCCACCTCTGAACCTAAACCAACCTTCCCCACCCTGGAAGGGGCGGTTGCTTTATTTGCCGAGTCTTCAGTGGAAAAGCTCAGATCACTATCTGAAAACTCTAAAATCAATGATGATCCCTCTGAAGTGAGGATTCACTAGAATAGAGTCATCAGATGGATGACATCTGAGGCTTTCAAGCTAAAAGGCCTCTCTGAACAAGTCAGAAATGACTTTATCAGAGAAGTTGGAGAGAGGCTAGAGGCTCGTCTGGCCAGAGAGGCAGAAGAGAGAGCTCTCAGAGAAGCAAAATAAAATGATAGATTGGAAGAAGAAGAGAAAGCAAGAAGAGAAGTTGCATAAAAGGTCACCGTTGAGACTGTTGTTGTTGCTGAAGCTGAAGCCAAAGCTAAGGCTGACGCTGAAGAAGCAGCGCGCATTGTTGCAGAAGAAGTTGGCAAGGAAAAGGATGTAGCTCTGACTCAAGGTGAATCGTCTCATTCTGAGTTTGCTCCGCTGATGTTGAATACTTTGGAGGAACAACAGAAAGAACAACAGATTGTGAGAGCCAGACTAGATCAATATGACTCTGTCAACTCCAACATTCAGAATCTGCTGACTCAGCTGCTGTAGAGGATGCCGCCTCCACCGAACCCTTAGGCACAATTAGGATTTGTTTGCTCTAAGTGTTTAACCTCTATGTTTTTATTCTATGTTTTTCTCTCTCTTATTTGTACTTTTCCCTTATCAGTGAAATTTGTCTTGTCTTAACTTGCTTTGTTGTCTTTTTGAGTCTCACAAAAAGGGGGAGAAATAATTAAACAACCTCTGATCAAATAATATCTAAGCCTCATAATGAACTGCGCACATTCAAAAACAATTATTATGAAGTCTAAAGTTCTGCAGGAAGTATCTGAGTAAAGCATCTGAGAAACAAGCTAAGCAACATAAGAAGATCTAGTAAGAAAATCTAAACCTTCTTAAGTATTAGATTTAGGGGGAGATTGTTTATCTCAGGGGGAGTCATCATACATCTGACTCTAAAATAACCCCTTTAAATATTTTTGAAATATCATTGTTTCATGAATAGTCTGAAGTTTTGTCATCATCAAAAAGGGGGAGATTGTTAGAACAAGATTTTGAGTTTACAATTTATCTCTAAGTTTTTATTATAACAAAGGATGAAACATTTTGGTACCCTAACGAATTTCTCTAAGTATGCAGGACTCTAACAGAAAATGGATCTGACAAACATCATATGTCATCACACAAGTATAGAACAGTTGACTTAGAGTCAAAAAGCAATCGCTCTGACTCTGAAGACAACAACATTCACAGCATCTGAAGTTTGAAGACTCAAATACTCTGAATCTGAAGGATTCCACACATAGTTACTCTTCTGATTCGTACATCTGAAGAAGTTCCAACTGAAGACTAGTTAATAACTTTTGAATAAGATCACTTCTAACAACTATTTGAAGAATACATGTTGTACAAGAAGATCTGGATTCCACGCACTCTAATTCACGCCTAATAGATAAACCTCAAGACTTAGTAACGAAGTATTCCATATTTGGTATGAATCTTTATTTAGAAAAGAATAAATACTCTCCCAAATTGCTATTGAAAGGATAACAAACTTAATATCAATTAAGTCCCATCATTGGCAAGATATCACATCCATGCTTCAGCCAACAACATCATATTCTAAGCACTATATAAAGGTCAAATCATCATCATACAAACACACTAAGCAAGCACACAAGAAAACTGCAAACTCAAATTCAATATTTCTTTAATTCTTGTTCAAATATTTTCACACGAGTTGTTTCTCTTAGTGTGAATTATTTTTGTTCTTATTGTGTTCAAATTGCTTACCTAGAAGCACTAAACACCTTCTTGTAATTCTCAAATAGTTGTAGAATATTTCCTCAAGTAACTTGTGAAGTCTGTAGACTTGAGAGGGATAAGAGATCATTGTACTCTTAGACGTTTGTTGTAATCTTACTAGATTATTGAATTAAGTCCTTATTGAAGGCGAAATCACCTTGGTCGGGTGGACTGGAGTTGCTTCGAATTTCAACCGAACCAGAATAAACTACTATGTTGTTTGCTCTGGTTTTCGTGCATGTGGTGTTTGCAAAAGTTTTTATTATCTGTGAAAACAATTCAATCCCCCCCCCCCTTTCTTGTTTTTCTCTACCTTCACAAGGGCCCCAATCCTTGGCGAGCACTATAGTAATAAAAAACCCCTCTTTCACACATGTTCTTTTAAAAATAAAGCAATGACAGATAAATTTCCATGTACGTAAATAAACCCAAATGGTTCCCATGGAATACCATGGACGTGAGGGGTGCTAATACCTTCCCCTTATGTAACCGACTGTCAAACCTTAATCTCGGCTGCAAGACTGATCCCTATCCTTTCCTTGGCACTTCCCATGCGCTTATATTTTTTAGGGTTTTATTGACTATTTCCCCTCTCCTTCTCCAATGGAGGAATATAAAATAAAATTTGGTGGCGGCTCTTATGATCTTTTTGTTCAGTCAGTCTGAGACTCGTTATCTGAAACCCCAATGGCGACAGCTGGGGACCCTGGTTTTCCCTAAGCGAGTCTAACCTAGTTTGGGTTTGTTTCTTTTTTGTACATGAAGATTTATCTGTCATTTATTTTTTATGTATATATTACTTTTTATTACTAACATGTACATGTTTTCCTTTGTTTGTCTGTTGATTTGAATCTTTGGTTCTGTGACGAAGAATATTGGACGCAATAATCATTGTAAAGAAAACCTTGTGTGGAAGACTCTCCACCCGAGTCTGAGAGTTTGCTTGAGATAGGAGAGGTTGATTAGTACTGGTCTACGAGGTGCCTTCCTCATTAGGGTCGTATGATAACCTCACTTAGTGGTAGATTCTCTTAAGGGGATTGATGATCGTCGTGCTTTCGGCGTAAGCATCCTTTCCTTTACTAGAGTCAATGACCCTAAGACCCCTTTTGTAGAACATTTTAACCATGGCCATCCTAGACCGATGGTCGTGTAGTATAGGCCATCGAGGTGCCTTCCTCGTAAGGGTCGATACGAAGATCTCACTAGAGTAGATGACTTTTATGGAGCAGTCGCCTGGAAAGTAAATTGACATAAACGGCTGACAAGAAAGGAAGTCCATGACTCTAGGGGCAATTTCTTACATCCAACTTTCCAAAAGCCCTAGATCATACAAAGCGAGAACCTTGGTTTACTAAGCATACATTATTAAACTCCATGCTTCGTCACAGTGGTCTGAAACCTTGAACCCATTCCTAAAACCTATGGAAATAAAAAAAATCATTCATTTATACATACATTCATCATCAAAATAATAAGCAAAGCTCTTAAAGATTTTTGTTTGTTCAAACGCAAAATTACAAGACCTTTTTCCGACACAGTCATGGATACTTCAACAAGGAAAACACCTCTACCTTCCAATTCAAGAGTTCTGACATCAGCTCATTAAAGGTCCACAGGTCAAAGGTGACAACCCTCAAGGACAACAAGTTTATAGTCAATTTTGGGAACATCATATATCTTCTAACCGAGAAGATTGACTATGGTGCTATCACTATAATGGCCTAATACTATGACGTCCCCTTAAGATGTTTCACTTTCCATGACTTCCAAATATCTCCAACCTTGGAATACCTCGGGAAACTCCTCAATCGATCAATCAAAGAATACAACCCCTTTCCCAAACTGGAAGAAGGTTTCTTCTTGACCGAGCTCTCACTTGCCTTGGGTATCAACACCAACAAGCTAGTGGCCAATTGGGGCATTAAAGGATTTGTCAAGGGTTTAACCCAAAAGTTCCTTGAATCCCATGCTTGGGAAATGCTAAAGGAATAAAGACCTGACTTCTATAGTGCAACTTTGGCACTTCTGATTCATGGAATTGTCCTATTCCTAAATGTGGACAAATTTGTGGATCACTTGGTAGTTGAAGTCTTTCTAACAAAGAATCTGGTGCCTTTTCTATTTGCCGACTTCTATCATACCTTTCACACAAGGAATGAGGAAAAGGGAGGTACTTCCTCTGTTGTGCTCCTCTATTACATCTATGGATGAAGGCCCGTATGCCTCAAAGTGGACCTTTTGCTCAAAGCAATCTGACATGGCCTCAAAAGTTTGCATCTCTCTCCGCCAGCTCAATTTTTTGGTACAAGAGAGAGTGGGATACAAAAGACGTCATTGCAAGATGTGGGGATTCCCTAACATACCCTTAATAGGAATGCAAGGTTGCATTAACTACAACCCTGCTTTACTCAAAAGACAACTAGGGTACGCCATGTTGAGTCCTCCCAAGGAAAGAGACTTCATTCCCTTTGTCATAAATATTATGGATCTGATCGATTCAAATGTGAAGAGAGTGTGAAAAGCTTGGATGAACATAGTCTGTATTGACCAAGAATGGGGTAAGAAAAACATCCTAGCCAAAGAACCATACTATGTGTGGGTAAAAGAGAGGGTTAAGGTTGTTAAAATTCCGTTTCTGTTTGACCCTTCATCATTCCTATTGATGTCTGAGCCCAAGCCTATCCTACAAGAGGACATGGATAAGCTTACCAACCAAATCAAAGAGCTTGAGTTGGAGAGCACTCAATTACGAGTCCAACTAAATTGTGCTAAGGAACGTAACCACGTCTTGGAAGATAAGGGTAAGCAAGTTTGTGAAAAGTTAGAGGATAGCAAGAAGAGGCTCTGAATAGCCGAGGGACAAAGAGTTTGGGTTGGTGGAGCTCTACAAGGAGCTAATTCTGAGCTAGACTTCTGTAACAACAAGTTGGATCAAGCGTTCTGAGTCATCAAAGATCTTGAGAAAACTATCGAGAGGTCAAATGCTATAAAGACAAAAGCGAGGGAAGACTATGAATCCCAGATCCTCGAGCTAAGGACTACTCTTAAGGAGTGTAAGGACCTCCTAGATAAGTAACAACTAGAGAGAGAAAAGATTCACCTAAGCTTCTTGAGCGAGCAGTTCAACCCTGGATGAGCTTGTGAGAAAATCAAGAACCTGAAGAGGGGGATCTATGACCAAGCCTATGTGGAGTTGCAAAATAACTATAGACATTGGTAGGAGCGTTTCCGTGGAGTCGAAGCTTCCATTGCTCAAAGGGATGGAATCATTCATAATCTCCAAACCCTTTACAACGAGCGGAGGGAAAAAAATGACAACATGGCGGTACTAACTAACTATGCCCTTAAAGACTTTCTCGACAAGTTGAAGGAGGTTGATTTGATTATGTTCCCTGATAATACCCCTGAGGAGGTCTATCACTTCGTCAAATTCTACAAGAAGACGATGGTCAAACTCATTACCGACATTGAGGCTCTCCGCAAGTCTCAAGGGGTCACTTTTAGGGTTGACATCTAGTTAGTTTATTTGTTTCCACTACTTGTACTTTGCAACCTCCATGTATTGTAACTTATTTTCCCTTCAAAGGATGAATAAAAGCTTGGTGATTCTCTCTATTGTGTTTTCCTTTATCTGTGATTGTGAACGTAAATCATTAAGTAGTTCTTGCAACAAATAAAACATGAATAACTAAAAGAGCTTTACTTCAACATTAAAAAAAATTCATGCATCATTTTGCATCTTTCAAAACATAAAAATGCAAAAGGGATGCCTCTCATTACGATGATTTTGGTCCGACCACCAATGAGGTGGAGAAGAATGTAAAGGCTATTGAGGAGAAGCTCAAAGAAATGGAGAGTACAAATGCATTTGAAAAATATAAAGGAAACAGTGACCCTAGGACTCATATCAGGGCATGCTGCCGAAAAATGGTTGCCTATTCTAGTGATGACTGACTATTAATGCATTTTTTCCAAGATTGCCCCAGTGGGGCATCCTTGGATTGGTATATGTAACTCGAGGGCACTCATATTCGCACTTGGAGGGAGATGGATGATGCATTCCTCAAGCACTATCAGTACAATACTGATATAGTACCTAACCACATGCAATTGCAAAATCTGACGCATAGGTCTGAGGAATCCTTCAAAGAGTACGCTCAGAGATGGAGGGAACTAGCCGCCCGAGTACAACCGCCATTATTGGAAAGAGAGTTGATAGTCATGTTTATGGGTAACCTACAAGACTCATACCTTAAAAGAATGGTGGGAAGCACTTCCTCGGGTTTTCTGAACTAGTCTTAGCCGGCGAAAGGGTCGAAAATATGATAAAGATGGGTAAGATCCAAAACTTTGCAAGTGCGTCTGGTGTAGCAAAGCAACCCTTTGTTCCTTATGGTAAAAAGAAAGAAGGCGAGACCAGTGCCGCAACCATCACCCGAACTAGGAATCCAACATACCAACAAGTATCTGTCGTGGCTCCCATTCAACAACAATAACAAACTCTTTTTATTCCCATTCAACAACCACAATATCAACAAAAATATCAACCACGTCAACAACCACAACAAAATCAATAACGTTATCAGCCGCAATAACAACGTCGTCAACAAAAATATTAACCGCAACAATAATATCAACCACAACAACAAATATTAAGGAGACCTAAGAGGAGGTTTGACACAATCCTAGTGCCATGTAGTCATATTTTGGCATACCTTCTAAGAGAATCGCTTGTACAATTGAGAGAGTTAGGACCCCCACCAGCGGTTCTTCCTCCTGGTTACGACGCAAATGCCCGTTGTGAGTTCCATTTTGGCACTCCCAAAAACTCAATTGAAAATTGTAAATCATTGAAATACAAAGTCCAAGATCTGATTGACTCCAAGGAAATTACGTTCGCGCCAAATGGCCCAAACGTAAACAACAACCCTATGCCTCCTCATGATAAGGCAAGTGTAAACATGATGGAATTGGACATTGGAAGGAAGGTGATAACCTCTGTCAATGATTTGAAGACCCCACTTATGGAAATCAAGAATGTTCTATTAAGAAGCAACACATTCTCTATTTGTTCTCAGACTTGTGAATATTATTCAAAGGACCCACAACAATGTGAAGTTTTGAAGGCTTATATTCAAACTCTAATGAAGCAAGGAATATTGATAATTGATAGTCCCTCCACCATCAAAGATGTCTCAACCCTCAAAATTTCGTACGATGAAGTTCCTCCCTTGAAAATACCATATAATCTTTCTCAATTGACTCTTTCAACGAACCCTGTTACTCCAATGATCATAATAGTTTCAACACCATTCCCATACAACGATACTAGAGCACTCCCCTGGATGTATGACACACCAGTCTACATCTATGACCAAAGAGTACAAGGAGAACCAATCAAGTCTGATGACCCATTGGTAAGCATCGCCAGAACTGGCGGCGTAACTAGAGGCGGTAGGATATTTGCACCAGTGCCCCTGTCCATCATCCTATGACAGGGGCATGCAAGTTGACAATACCCATCCAAGGCAAGACCCTCTGACAACTAGTGAAGTAGATGAGTTTCTGCGTATCTTCAAAAGGAGTGACTACTGAGTGGTTGAGCAAATCAACCAGACGCCATCAAAAAACTCGATGTTATCCTTATTAATGTGCTCAAAAGCACATAGAGATGCTCTGGTAAAGTTTCTAAAGGCTGCCCACGTACCCCCAAAAATCTCGGTCTGCTAGTTTGACGGTGTAGTCAACAATATAACCACCAACTTATATTTTGGATTTAATGACACGGAGCTCCCTAATGAGGGAAGAAACCACAACAAGGCTCTCCACATCTCCATTAAGTGCGTGAATATAGTTCTATCAAGAGTTTTAGTGGAAATTGGTTCCTCCCTTAATGTGATACCCAAGGGCTCTTTGACTAAGCTGACTATTAAAGGACTCATCATGAAACCAAGTGAGCTTGTGGTAAGAGCGTTTGATGGGTCAAGAAGGACCGTAATCGATGAAGTGGAATTACCTATAAAGATCGGTTCCCACATTTTATTCATCACCTTTTTTTTCATGGATATCCTTCTAGCCTACAGTCATCTACTTGGGAGGCCATGGATTCATTAAGTCTGTGTTGTTACCTCAACATTCCACCAAAGGCTGAAATTTGTAGTAAACAACAAGCTGGTGGTGGTAGAAGGGGAAGAATATTTTTTGGTAAGTCATTTGGAGTCGTTCCTCTATATTGAAGGAGAGGGGGAGGTAAAGGAAATCCCATTTTAGTCATTCGAGGTAGTCAATGTTTAAATGGTTTTCCCGATTAGGGATGAGCCCAAGAATGCCGAATTTCTAATGGCCTCTCTCAAGGCTCCTTGACAATAATAAAGGATGGAGACCCCCGAGGATGGGAAAGGATGCTTGAGCTGATTGCCAACAAGGAATGTACCGGTTTGGGATATAACTCCCAGAATTTGGAGATGCCTGCGTCGATAGCTACAAAGGGATTAATGCTCCCTCTATCCAAATACTTCTCAAGTGTCGGTTACCTTGATGACAACCGTATTTGTACCGTGGAGGAAGACAAAGAAGAAGGTGTTGGAATGATCTTCACAAAGACTGATGGAAGGGGTGTCACCAAGTGGATCGGGTTTGAGATACCAAAAGTAATCCTGATTAAAATGTAATTTCCTATGTTTTTTCCCTTCTTTTTTTATCAAAAAGAACCCACGTCAAGCCCAAGGCATGGGGGAACCATTTGTAGGCCCCCATTAAATTTACTTATTAATCATTAATGGTAAAGATCCACGTTTCGCAGTCAATTTTGAGATCATTGTCTTTCATTTATTTATTTCACTTTTCTAAACAAATGGCAATTAATTTTTTTAAAATTATTTTTCATAATCATTTTTCTTCTTTTCATGTCAATAAAAGCATGAACCCTAAATCATGCAGATCACCCTCGACAACCACCAATGACAATTCTGTTATAGTCTCATACGATTTTAATAACCTGGTTAATCAAGTCGATGAAAATTATGAGGAAGATGTATAGCTCCCCAAAGAATTGGCAAGACTTCTCAAGCAAGAGGAAAAGGTCATCCAGCCACATGAAGAATCAGTGGAAGTTGTTAACCTTTGAATAAATGAGGAAGTAAAAGAGGTATAAGTCGGCTCAGCTCTGCAAGACGAGGTAAAGACAAAATTGATCAAACTCTTGAAAGAGTACATGGATGTGCTTGCATGGTCATACCAAGACATGCATGGCCTCGATACTGACATCGTAGTTCACCATCTTCCTCTTAAAGAAGAATGCCCTCCAGTAAAGAAAAAGCTACGAAGGATCTATCCCGATATGGCTATGAAGATCAAGGAGGAGGTACAAAAACAACTCAATGTAGGTTTCCTAGCAGTCTCTAATTATCCCCAATGGATTTCGAACATTGTGCCCGTTCCCAAGAAGGACGACAAAGTAAGAATGTGCGTAGATTATAGAGATCTGAATAGAGTAAGCCCCAAAGATGACTTTCCACTACCTCACATTGACGTGTTAGTGGAAAATACTGCTCAGTTCTCTGTTTTCTCTTTTATGGATGGTTTCTCTGGTTGCAACCAGATCCGAATGGCTCAAGAAGACATGGAGAAAACCACTTTCATAACCCCATGGGGCACTTTCTGCTATAAGGTCATGCCTTTTGGATTAAAGAATACTGGTGCTACATACCAACGAGCCATGGTCACTCTCTTTCACGACATGATTCATAGAGAGATTGAGGTCTACATTGACAATATGATAGCTAAATATCAAATCAAAGAGGAACACGTTGACAATATGGAAAAGTTGTTTGAGAGGCTAAGGAAGTTCAAATTGAGGCTTAATCCTAACAAATGCACGTTTGGAGTAAGATCTGGAAAATTGCTAGGTTTTATCATCAGCCAATGTGACATTGAAGTAGATCCTGAGAAGGTGAAGGCTATACAAGACATGCCACCACCCAAAACTAAAAAGGAAGTCTGAGGACTCCTAGGTAGATTAAACTATATTCTTAGGTTCATATCTTACCTTATGGCCACTTGTGAGTCGATCTTCAAACTTCTCCAAAAGGATCAAGCCATCATTTGGAATGACGACTTCCAAAGAATTTTCAAAAGATTAAGGAGTACTTACAAGAACTTCCTGTTTTAATGCCTCCTATACCCGACAAACCATTGATAATGTACCTCACTGTCCTTGAGGGATCCATGGGATGCGTCCTTGGCCAACATGACGAAACTGGTAGAAAAGAACACGCAATATACTACTTAAGCAAGAAGTTCACCAATTACAAGAGTAGATATTCAATGCTTGAGAAGACCTATTGCGCACTAGCATGGGCTGCCAAATGCTTAAGACAATACATGCTCACTCATACGTCATTATTGATCTCTAAGATGGACCTCATCAAATACATCTTTGAGAAACTTACTCTAACAATAGAGTAACTCGTTGGTAAATGGCATTAATCGAGTACGACATCCAACATGTCACTCAAAAGGCCATCAAAGGGAGTGTATTGTCCGACTATCATGCACAACAACCCTTGGAATACTACCAGTCTATACGTTTTGAATTTCCCAATGAGTATATCATGTTAATTAGGGATTGCAACATCCTCGTCCCTAAGGAAGGACTTGAGCCTGGGTCCCGTTATACTTTGGTTTTTGATTGAGCTTTTAACGCTCACGGTAATGGCATTGGGGAATTTATCACCTCCCCAACTGGTTTCCACCTCCCCTTTACCGTAAGATTATGTTTTGAATGTACAAACAATATGGCAGAGTGCAAGGCCTATATCTTCGGTATTGAAGCTGCTATTGATCATAGAATCAAAATCCTTGAAGTTTATAGAGATTCAGCCTTGGTCATTAGCCAAGTCAAAGGAGATTGGGATACTAGAGGTCACAAGCTCATTCCTTACAAAAAGCATGTCTTGAAACTAGTCCCCTACTTTGATCAGATCATATTCCACCACATCCCTCGAGAAGAGAATCAACTAGCTAACGCCTTGACAACTTTTGCGTTCATGTTTAAGGTCAAGTGGAAGAATGAAGCTCCATCCTTTCACCTCAACTACTTGGACAAGCCAGCTTACTGTTTGGCGGTTGAAGACGAAGCCGATGGCTATCCTTGGTACTATGACATCATAAGATTCTTAGAGTTCCAAGAATACCCTAAGGATGCATCTATTACTGACAAGAAGTACCTTCGGAAATTGTCTTCCAAGTTCTTCTTAAGTGGAGGGATATTGTACAAAAGAAATTATGATTCGGTTTTGCTAAGATGTGTGAACAAGCAAGAAGAAAACCAAATCATAACGGAAATCCATGAAGGCTCCTTTGAAACACATGCGAGTGGGCACACTATGGTGAAGAAGATCTTAAGGGCCAACTATTATTGGATGACTATGGAGGTTGATTGTCACCGCCATGTCCAAACATGCCATAAATGCAAGATTTATGCCGACAAGATCCATGTGCCACCAATGCCACTCAATATCTTGACACCTCCTTGGTCTTTTTCCATGTGGGAATTGATGTAATCGTCTCATAAATTCAACCTCCTCGAATGGGAACCGTTTCATCCTTGTAGCCATTGACTATTTCACAAAATGGGTGGAAGCGATCTCATACACCAACATTACCGGACAAGTGGTGGCTCAGTTCATAAGAAAGGAAATCATTTTCCATTATGGGGTCCCCAACAAGATCATTACTGATAATTGGCCTAACCTCAATAACAAGATGATGGAAATGAAGGAGAAGAGTGATTCATAACACAGCGGAATTTAAAAATTTCTCCTTTAGTGATCCTTATGAATGGGCATGGTCAGTGATAGAATCGTTACCTCTTGTGGCGATTGTAACCTTTGATGAAGATCTACGAAGCGATCACGAACGTTGAATAGTGACAATGCCTTTACTCACTCCACACGAACGGATTCCTTCAATCTCAGTGCTAGCTGCTAGGAATGAAGGCTTTGAGTGAGAGAGAGAGAGAGAGAGAGAGAGAGAGAGAGAGAGAAACGAAATTACAACTGCACAAATGATTCTACACAAGGGTTCTATTTATAGAACCACTTGTGTGGGCTGCAAGCTAAGAAGCCCACTTAAGTGTATGTGGCCCATATCTTATGATATGCCAAAATCACTTAAGCATGTGGTACCTTACCATATTTCATATTCTACTTAAGTACACCGTACCTTACAATGTTCTACAATTCACTTAAGTGCACCGTACCTTACGGTGTTCCTTAGTTACTTTATCTCTCATCAATCCTTCATTTTGTGTATGACCCTGTAGGTTTTCGTGACATTAGCAATTATATTAAATTACGTATTTAACATAATAAATAGTGAGTGGTATCTAGCAACACATCACTGCTACCCAAGACACAAAAATGTCATGTGATCTGACAAATCCTTTTTTGATAATACTTATGTGTACAATTACCATTTTGCCGTTATGTCTATATTGAACACAAGGCATAGACCGTGTCATCCTTGTCCAGTTCAATATTAGGCCCGTAGACATTTATCCTGTTATGCAGGATGAGAAAATTCCATATAGGTCACTGTCCCTCAGCATGCTTCGTGGAGTACCCATAAACTATCTTTATGGTCATCCAGTTACAGACAATGTTTGATAAAAAAAAAAGCACTCGACTCTAAATCTAGGGTCCATAGTGGTTTCAGGTCGAAGGGTGGTATACACCACTATCACCATGAGAATAACTTATGACACTTTACATAACATTCTATATGGTATTCTCACAGCGGGTCAATCCAGTATAAATATTACTCCTAATATTCATACCTATGTTTAAGACTTGATAACTCCTTATCCATGATCCATGAGATGTGATCATCAGTCTATATACATAACAGTCTTAATGCTTTAATGTTATCCCACTTCATAACAAAGCTCGACTACGAATACTTTAAGAATAGTGTCCTTATGTTTAATGGAATCTCATGATTAAGTCACACTTGATACATTAAACGGACTATCTATTTTAGGGACTTTATTAAACAAACATAATAAAGAAAAAGCCTTTTATTATTAATAAATAATTCGATACAAGTACCAAAAGTATTGGCCTCTAGGGCTTACACCAATAGAAAGAGTTATGTCGAAGCTTCAAGATCGACCACCACAACTCATCGCCTTATAGGTCTAAGATGAATGGGGTTATCGAGGAAGCTGACATTAACATTAAGAAGATCATGCAAAAGATGGTGGAAACCTACAAAGATTGGCACGAAATGCTCTCGTTCACATTACACGGCCATCATACCTCAATATGCACTTCCACTGGGGAAACTCCCTTCTCTATTATGTATGTCATGGATGCAGTCTTCCCTGTTGAAGTAGAGATTCCTTCCTTAGGGATTTTGACTGTCATCAAGCTTGATGAAGCTGAATGGGTACAAGCCCGATTTGACCAGCTGAATGTCACTGATGAGAAGCGCTTGGCAGCCATCTGCCATGACCAGCTTTACTAAAAGTGCATCAAGAGGGCACACGACAAGAAGGTCTTCCCCCGCAGCCTCGAAGTTGGAGACCTTTTATTGAAGAAGATTATGCCCACACACACCGATCCAAGGGGCAAGTGGACGCCGAATTACATTGTGAGAAAGGTCTTCTCTATAGGAGCCTTAAAATCCTCGCAACTATGGATGGTGAAGATCTTCCATCCCCTGTGAATGCAGATGCAGTCAAAGAAATACTAAGCTTAAAAAAATGAAATAAAAAAAAGCCCGATAAGTTGAAAACTCAAAAGGGCGACTTATACAAAAATGGGTATCCCGGTAGATTGAAAACCCGAAAGGGAGATCTAGGAAAAATTTAGGGATTTAATAAAAGCGAGAGGCTGCATCTCGCAAAGAATATTTCTTTAATCCTCAGTGAGTCAATCAAGTGGCTTCCCCAGCAAGTCAATCTGGTTACTCTCCTTTTGAAAGCAAGATCAAAGGATGACCAAAGGCATAAAGACTATAACAGAGTGGGAATTTGGTGGAGACCCGAGATATTTCATTTCCACTACGGTTTTCAATTTCTTTTTGCAATCACCTCTTTTAGGAATTGCTTCCTTTGTACAAAATCACCCATTTTGGGACCATTTATCAAAAAAATCAGTTCCCTCATACATACTCAATATTTTTACTTTTCCTTCTTTGTCTACGAAATATGACTTTTTCAAAATAATATTACATTGGAAATTTCTTGTCAAAAAACACCCTTTTAAATAAAAACCTTAAAAGGAAACAGCATTGAATTATATTTATTTCATAAAATGCTAAAGGTAACCAAAAACGCATTTGGTATCCCCAACGCCATGTGGTCCCGTGGACTTGGCCAATCGTATGTTCCCCGACAGAACTCCTCAGCCATTACGCTCAGTGCTTGCTTGGACATCAAGTTCCAATTTATCAAGTACCAAAAAGTCAGTACACTTTCCCATATCACCCTTTTAAGCCCAATCACCCGTTTAAGCCCAATCACCATTGGCACCCCTCAGATATATTCCTCGTAGAGCCCAATCATACTTGGCATAACTTGCAAACCTCACATCCACATAATTCCCCTCCAAAAATTCGAACATGCATTAATATTTTGCATACATAACATTGTATCATAAGTATCTTTTATAAACGTATACTCAATTGATTCGCCGAAATTCAGAATTTCCCAACCATTGCTAGGAATTTCCTCCAATATAGTCAATTTTCAATGTCTCCCCAAGCAGAGTCGGGTATTTCTATCCTTTGCTAGGAATCGTCATTGAGCTGTCTTTTTTCCCCCTCAATTGGTTTTCCCAGAAGAGTCAGGTATTATTAGTCATTGCTAAAGGAATCGTCATTGTACTCCTTCTATCCCCAAAGAGACGTCACAATATTTTCATCCCCACTGAGTTAGGTATTCTTAGACATTGTTAAAAATCATCCTTCTTTGAAATCTCCCCTTCTTTAAACATGGGGTATTTTGGGCTCATTCCCAAGTTGAGTCAATATTTTATAGCCGTGGCTAGAAATCACTTTTGAAATTCTTTTCTCGACACAAGTCAGGAATTCCAATCTTCATAAGGAATCATCACTAACATTCTCCTTCTCTCCAACAGATGTCAGGTACTCCAACCCTTGCTAGGAATCATCACCGAGCTTCTGTATATTCCTCAGTTGAGTCAGGTACTCTATTCGTCGCTAAAGAATAGTCATTATACCTTTCTGAGAAGTTTATCTCCAGTAAAGTCAGGTATTCCAGTCGTCGCTAGGAATCATTGCTGAATGACTTCTTTCCCTATAGAGTTGGGTATTCTAGCCATCACTAAGAATCGTCACCCGTAGTTTGTTTATCTCCATCTAAGTCAGGTATTCCAGTCGTTTCTAGGAATCATTGTTGAACCTAGTTGTTTATCACCCTCTGAGTCAGGTATTCTAGTCGTTGCTAAGAATCATCACTGAATTAACTTGGGTTAGTCCCTAGTAGATGTCAGGTATTCCATCCGTTGCTAGGAATCATCGCTGAATCTATATTTCCCCATCAGGTTTAGGTATTCCAGCCATTGCTAGGGATTACCTTCTTTTCCTCCCCATCCGTCTCTAAGGGCAGTCGTCTTTTCTCTTATATCCGAGATTCTTATTCCCCATAGCGAAGTTTTTTTAATCCGTCTTCTCGAGATTTTAATGTCAAGGAGATACTTATGTTGCATACATCATGTTGCATTCATAATCATCATAACCATGCATATTAAATTCATATCACCATTATCCTTAGCAAAGAAAAATTTTGATTTCTCTTAATAATATTTAATCCCCTCCTACCATGAATGCATTGAAAGTCGTCATTATCCAGACCTTCAGATCCGAGATGATTAAATAGGGGGAAAAATCATAACCTCAAATTTTCCTACCCCATATCATATTCTTAATCCCTAAACCTTAAGCATATATCTCATATGCATTTATACTCAATGGTCCACAAGCCCAAGGAATGGGATTCATCTGCAAATCCCTAAGATCCTCTAGTCATGTTGAGGTGTTCCCAAGCCACCTCAACCCTAATCTCATCCTCAAGCATCCCACAAATCTTGAAGTACCACTCAAGATATCTCACTCACTCCCCAAGTCTAAGTTGGGTGGTGAGTCCCCTTTGAAGAAGCTTCAAGATTCACCTGGTCACCCAAGGACCAAACCCTAGCTCTTGACCCTCCTCTTGGCTTGAGAAATTCATGAATCACCATATACCTTGACCATTTCATTTAGGATCCCTCAAATCCAAAGTTTTTTCACGCCCCGTGACCTTTAAACATCTCAATTGGATCCTACAACTCAAACTCTAATTCATCTGACCATGATTCTTGATGAAACTTATGGCTCAAGAAACCCTAATTTGAGGGATCCTTGACCATTAAGCTTGATCTTTTTTGTCCATACAATCACCCTACCATTCATACAACATCATTTCATGTCCATTACAATCCAAATCAACCATTCAAACATCCATTTAATCCATGTTACAAGTAGTTGGTTCATACATGATTTTTCAACTTCCATGACTTGATCCACCCACCAATTCAACCTAAAATCATCCCACAAAGGTCCTAACTTCATTTCCCATCATGATATGATCATTTGAGGTCAAAACATCCATCATTTTGGCTTGAAAAGAAAGAAAACACAAAACCCCTAAAAATATGTCATGTTGGTTGGTCACGTTTTGGCAAGAATGGAATATATGAAGTTCCAAAGACCATAACTTCTTCAGTTTTCAACATTTTTAAATTCCACTTTGAGCCAAATTTCCTAAATAACTTCCTCTCCGACTTTTTTTTCAAGTTCAAAGACCTAATTCATTGAGAAAGGGGTTCAATTTTGCTATTGTCCAAGCTAGTCCAACATGCCTACCATGCCCTAAAATCATGTCATGAGCACTACTTTGACATGTTGCCATTTACAAACCACAAACACTTTTAACCTGGTTCTTTTTGTATTCAATTAAGCTCATGACAAATAAAAAATGGCCCAAAATTGAAGCAAAATGCACAAGCCAATTTAATTTGGCCTTGGTTCAAAGATGGGTTACCATCCTGATCAGCATACTATACCAATTCAAATAGAATTTGCAAATTAATGCATCAAGTGTCCAAACCCTCTCAATCTGATTCTAATGGTCCCTAAACATATTACATATGATATTATGATGTAGTAGGAAGTCAACTTGCAAGTAAAAACTCCTCACATTGCAAAACTCAACCCCATGTGCAAATGCTGACTTTTCCAAAAATGGCAAAAAGCAATTTGCGTAGCAGGCCATTTCTTTGATTGTGTTTGTTCCTAATTGATTTAAGGGACTAAGACAAAGTAGTATGAGGTGCAAACAAGGTCTGAGCATAGCCACCTTTATTCCCCATTGATCATCCAAAGCATGCTTCGACCCTCACATACTTTCTGAGCAAACCTCCACCTCCTTCCCTCCAAATGATCCACACACCTTACATATAAATAGGGGAAGATGTCTCATTCATTCTACATGCTAAAAAAGGCCCATAACCTCTGCTGCATATTTCACCAAAAGCTTCAAAAATAGAAATCGTGTTTCTGAGTTTCAAAGAGTTTCAATCCAAAATAACCACCCAGAAACCTTCACTAACCTTCACTCAAGCTATTCCAATCCCTAACTCATCCTCCCCAAGCCTCATCTGAGTTGAGCTCAGTCTTCGGAATCCCTACCTGAACCGATCCTGACCAGATAGAAATACTCATCTCCTTCACTTAAACAAGTTACCCTCTTTCTTGAAATCTTTCACAGAATATTAACCCCAAACTTTTGACTTCGATTGCTCCATTTCCATTATTTAATTTTTGAATTACGTTAAGTTTACTTTTCTATTTCATTCATAAGAACTCCGCACTCAGAGCTAATCAATGGCTCATAAGTGTGGAGGTTAGTTTATTTTTGATTGAGGAAGATGATTCCATGGAAAAATCAGACTAAAAACGCGTGTTTTGGAGGTTTAATTTTGGGATGATTCCAAGTTGAAGACGATCATTTCCACGTTTTTCAAATTTTAAAACTTTGTTTGTCATATGTTGATTGGTTGGTTTGCGCGCATATCCCATTTTTTTTTGGTTTTATTATTTATTCATCTGAGCGCGTTTCATTAACACAACAGGGTCATTGGCCTAGTGGTTGAAGGGATATACTCCTCCATGACTCCAAGGTCAGGGGTTCGAACCATGCTTCTGCACCCTGACTATTTTCCTTTTTTCATTTTGTCATATTTATTTATTTTATTCATTTTTATTTTTCTCTTTTGATTTATTTTTTAACTATCTTATTTTTATTATTTTGGAAAAATGTTGAACATCAATCCCCTTTTTTTTCCTCTAGAATTTAATGGTGATTTTATTTATTTTATTTGGATCATTTATTATAGACTTTTGGAGTCTTGAAATGAAATACTAATGAAAATCAATTAAGTCATGATGTGCTTGCTTTAAGGTTGATAAAAACCTTCCACACTTCAAACCTACCATTGGGTGACCATCAGTTCATCCATGGTACTTTGAAGAATGGATAGGCTTCCCCTATATCAAGCAAATTGGTCATTTGAATTATGGTTAAAGTTCAAATTTTGTTAATTATGGATTCATCTGATACATTTCCTTTTCATTTGGATTATGCTAACTCACTAACCCTTTTATACCTTATTTATTTATCATTTTGATTTTTTATACTAACCATCTAACTTGTTAATATTTCATCTGATTCATATAACTTGTTAATATAACATGTAAACAACTAAAACCAACCATTCAATTTTGGGTTGTATAGTCTTCTTTTTGTCAATCTATTGATAGATGGACTTGAGGTTGAACAACTTTCATTGTTGCAAATCTAGGGTAAGTTGATCCATTGATCATCTTCCTTGCTTTGCATCAGTGATAAGTTATCCTTCGATGTGCCATATTTTAAATCTATTGACCTAAAGATAGATAATCCTCAAAAGTTATCCACTTGTCCATAACCCTAACTTTAACATTTACTAACTTTGATCATTATTAACCTTTATTATTGTTATTATCATTGTTATTACCAATTGTTATTTACTTATTATGTCATTTACATTTAAGTCATCATTATCATCCTCATTGTACAAATTCATCATACATATCTCACTATTGCCATCATTCAAAAACAACCAAAACATGATAAAATTAAAAGACCAAAAACAAATCCACTTTACTTAATCACTTAGACTTTGAGGATTCCATTTAGGACCTTTTCTTGGAGGCCTTTCTTAACTCTTTTGTGATACTTTATAAACACTTGGGTTTCATCTGTAACTTACATTCCTATTGTAAGAATGGCATCACGGCACCACCTTAGGGGGACATGTTTTTAATACCATTATCCTTTGTTTAGCATATGTCACTTTACACACACAAGGCTTTCTCTTGGGCTACCTTACAATGAAACCCTTTTATTTCCTTGTCGGTTACTTTGAATTCGTGTTGCATAAGCCAAATTTCATAATCAAATAAACAAACCCTTGATTCAATGTCAAGTGGATTTTTCATAATCAAACTCAACATACTTAACAACTACGATTAGTATTATGCTCCACGAGCCTTAAGTGGTGGAGAATGAGTGAGAATGGAGCATTCCTACCCTCACTTTGATTATTTTAGATGCAAGATGCTTGACTTGTTATCTAGAATAATCACTTCCGCCCATAAACTTTAGCGCAATCAAATCACAGACGCTTTTCATAAACCCTTATTTAAGTTAAAATCAACACAACCCATCAAACTTAATCTTTTGTGCCTTAGGGCACCCATCCCGAAAAACCTTTCTTCTCATAGGTAAAACCAACCCAACACACCAACATTTACTACTCTGAACTACAGAGTTCTGATTCCTCATCCCCGAATAAGTGATACGTAGGCACAAGGGCCCCGATCCTTGGAAAGCACTATAGTAATAAAAACTCCCTCTTTCATACATGTTCTTTTAAAAATAAATCAATGACAGATAAATTCCCATGTACTTAATAAACCCATATGGTTCCCATGGAATACCATGGACGTGAGGGGTGCTAATACCTTCCCCTTGTGTAACCGACTCCTGAACCCTAATCTTGGTTACAAGACCGATCTCTATCCTTTCCTTGGCGCTTCTCGTGTGCTTATCTTTTTTACGATTTTATCGACTATTTCCCACTGCCTTCTCCGATAGAGGCATATAAAATAAAATTCGGTGGCGACTCTTTTGATCTTTATGTTCAGTCAGTCTGGAACTCGCTATCCGAAACCCCAGTGGCGACACAATTGTCGTGTTAGAGTCTATTCATCTTTTAATTTCATTTGCAGTCAATCATAACATCATCCTTTATCAGATGGATGTTAAGAGTGCATTCTTAAATTGATATATTTCTGAAGAAGTATATGTGTATCAACCTCCTGATTTTGAAAGTTCTTAATATCCTGATTTTGTTTTTAAATTGAAAAAATTGTTATATGGTCTGAAGCAAGCTCCCAATGCTTGGTATGATAGACTAAGTAACTTTCTTTTGGAAAATAATTTAACTAGAGGGAAAGTGGACACAACTCTCGTTTGCAAAACCTTTAAGAATGGTATTCTGGTTGTGCAAATTTATGTTGACGATATTATTTTTGGTTCTACTAATGTGTCATTATGCAAGGTTTTTCTAAGTCAATGCAAGAAGAATTTGAAATGAGTCTGATGGAAGAACTGAAATTCTTTTTGGGAATCTAGATTGAGCAACGTTCAGAAGGAACGTACATTCATCAGAGCAAATATACAAAATAACTTCTGAAGAAGTTTAACTTATCAGAATGTAAGCAAGCAAAGACTCCAATGCATCATACATGTATTCTGGAGAAAGAAGAGGTAAGTAGTAAGGTAAATCAGAGTTATTCAGAGGTATGATAGTCTCTCTTTTATATCTAACCACTTCTAGACCTGATATCTTATTTAGTGTCTACTTATGTGCTCGCTTCCAATCAGATCCTAGGGAAACTCACTTAACTGTTGTTAAGAGAATCTTTAGGTATCTGGAAGGTACTACTAACCTTGGTTTGTTTTATAGAAAATCAAGTGAGTATAAATTAGTAGGCTATTGTGATGCTGACAATGCTGGAGACAAAATAGAACAGAAAAGTATATCTGGAAGTTGCCAAATTCTGGGAGATAACTGGATCTCATGGTCCAGCAAGAGACAGTCAACAATCGCGCTTTCAACAGCCGAAGTTGAATATATTGCAGCTTCTAGATGCAGCACTCAGATACTCTAGATGAAGAGTCAGCTGGAAGATTATCAGATATTTGAGAGTAACATTCATATTCTCTATGATAATAATTTTGCTATTTGTTTATCTAAGATACCTATCTTGCATTCTAGGGCTAAGCATATTGAAATTAAAAATCACTTTTTACGTGACTATGCTCAGAAGGGTATTTTTCATTTAAAATTTGTTGATACAAACCATCAATAGACTGATATCTTTATAAAGCCCCTTGCTGAAGATAGATTCGTGTTCGTTCTAAAAAACTTATTTATGAAATTATGTCCATAATGAAAAGAGGTATTTTTATATGCTTAAGTCTTCAAAACTCTAGATTAGGTTCTGAGAATATTTTCTTTTTGACTCTGAAACGTGAGCTTTCTGAAGTAAGGAAGTTTTCATGAATCATAAAGGTTCTGATCAGAAGCAATCTTATCGATATGTATTTCAGATTCTGAACAGTTGTTGCATTAAATGGTTGTCTTGTCATTTGATTTCATGTGGTTCTTAGTGGAGACAGTTGTCCCACTTTCTAAGCATGCGTGATAAAAGCGTGACACATTAGGTTTAGAAATTCTTGGAATTAGGTTTAAACTCTTACGCTTCCCCCTATGACTGTGTATTTCCTTTTTGTCATTATTGCAAAATTTTCTATACAAACCCACTTCACTCATATTTTCACACTACGCGCACATTACTCCCACACTTTTAGTTTTCAAAACTAAAATAACCCTCTTTCTCTGCAACTATTCTTCATCTCCATCATCTTCAATGGTTGCGCAACAACAATCTCCCAGTCGACCAATGGCCGATGAAAGCAACCCCATCTTAGAAGGAATATCTGAGTTAACTCTTCACACTCTTGTCAACGAGTTAATGGTGCTCTGCGAAACCATTGTTGATTTCAAGAACTTGAAAGAAAATGGTTTTGATTTTTCTGAAACTCTGGAACTTCAAGGTTGGAAAACCTTCTTTGAGAGGCTTATAAGCCTTGTGTATCTAATGTTGGTGAAGCAGTTATTGGTGTATGCCACTGCTGAAAAAGAAACTATTATTTCCTACGTCATGAACAGGAAAATAGTTATAATTGAAAAATCCATCGCTAATTTAATCTCTCACGATGGTAAAGGCAAAAGAATTCATAATGCAAATATTAATGCTAGGAGATAAGTTGTTATCACTCCAATTATATTCAAAGAAGGAACATGTTTTGAGGTTGACAAAGTTCCCTATGCTAAGACTTGACTAGACACCTAAGAGTTTGGTTCAAAATCATCTTGGGTTGCATTTATCACAGGCCTAGCACCAACAGTTATGACTACATCAACACTCGTCAGAATTTCATGTTATTCTGTCTAGAGAAGGGTATAAAGCTGGGACTTCCCTCCATCTTGTTCAATTTCATAAGGGATTCTATCCGAAAATCCAGAACTGGTGGATCTTCAAAGAAGACTAAGAGAAAGTTCATTCCCAATAGCAGATTAATTTTTGACATTCTAGTTGAGAATGGTCTAGTAGATGGCCTTCTGGTTAGTGGATTAACGAATAAACTTGTGAAGAATGCTGGAAAGTTATTCTGGGGGAAGAATCTGAAGAGTATGGCTCTCATTTCCAGAATTCAAAGACCAGATTTCATTCTTTCTAAGGATGATATCCTTAGAACAAGGAATCCAATTGACAACTACCCAATCTTCACTAAGATTGATCCTTTAAAGGTTCTTATGGCATATCTGGAAAGCTATCTGAGGGATGGAATTGACCCAATGGTGGATCCATTCAACCTACCTGAGACTTATCCTGATATTCATGGGAAGAGGAAGAATGAATCCAGAGGAGAATGATCTTCTAGGCCTCGGAAGAAGAAGAAGAAGGTTGTTGTCTTTCTGGATAAAGACGAGGTGCCTCTCAGTGAGCTCCAAAAAGCAGTGCTTGTGAAGGATACTTCTAGAGTTATTCATTCATCTTCAAGAGCTTCTGATATTGCGTCTGGTAAGCTTCCTACTGATAGTACTCAATTTACTTCTAATTCCATTATTTCTAAAAGGATCTTACTAATCCAACATCCTCCTTCATCTCAAACCATTATTTTTCAGCCTATCCCACTTCTACCACCACCTCAATCAACCACTATAAATCCTACCACAGAAACTCCTTTAGTTTCTGAACCTTTTTTAGAACAACAACAAATACCATCACCACCATGTCCTTCACAGATACAAAATTCACCCACTTTACCACCATGTATCTCTGCTCCCCAACCAACAAATCCAAATATCATAACCCTTGGAAGATCTCCTTCAAGAGTTTCTGATGGACACGTGTCTAATGGAACTCTTGATGGTATGTTCAACTTTGAACCATAACCAATTTCACCTGACCATGAATCAGCTCTTATCATTTTACCATCATTTCCTTTAGTCTATGGTCATGACTTTGATGAGTCTAGAATCAACCTCATTGTTAACAACCCAAAACCACCAAAATCCTCTCCTAACATTGGTAAGATTCTGAAGAAATTTGAGTCAGAATCTAAAAGTCGTCTGCATGAAGCAATGACTATCAGTCGTTCTTCAACAAATTCGGCTCCTAGTGATTCAGCATGGGAAGCTTACTGAAGCTGGGTTCATTCCAAGATCTCTAAGCTGGAGAATTTTGGGTATAAACTTGCTGAAAGAAAATTTTGTTATGGGTTTGTTCCTTTAATTGAAATATGGATGTTAAGAAACTCCCAACTATGTCTTCCTGCTCCAGAGGTCAAGGAAGCTACTCCTAAAGTTTTTGAAGAGGAAGCTGCTCCAGAAACTGAAGTTTTTCGGCACGCTGCGACTGCTCCAGAAGTTGATGTTGTTTTTGCACCTCAAAATTGTGCTATAGAAGCAGCTTCTGCTCAGGTTGTCATTTATGAGACCCATCAATTTGAAGCTTCTACCTCTTAACCAATTCCAGTTGCACTTCTAAAGAGTATTGAGGAAATCAAGGATGATAATGCAAGGGTTAATGAGCGTTTGGACAAACTGGACCTCATGTTTCAGTTGATTCTCTCAAGACTTCCTCCGCCTCCTCAGAACCCCTACCCGTTTTAGTTTCTTAAAAATATTTTTTGTTTTATTGATTGTATTTTTCACTACCTTTTTGGCATTTTCAATGAAAATATGTTTGTTTCTCTTCATTTACTTTGTTATTTTGTCTATGTCTTTTTCATTGATGACAAAGGGGGAGAAAGCATATTGTATCTAAAGGGAAGAATTAGTGTTTATTTTGATATCTAAATTCCTTAATTAAAAACCAAAACATTGATTAAATGTTTTATGCTAACAACTACTTCGAAAAAGAGTTTATTAAGTGTTTTACAGGGTTATATCTCAAGAATCAGAATCGTTAAAATCAAACATCTGAAGATATCATGAAGTATCAAATATCAGAATATAAGTTATCAGTTTCTGATGAAATGGTCTTCTATCTGAGTCTGTACACCTTCATTCTGATGATTGAATATCATATTCTAGGAACTAATATTCATGTTCTGAACCTAGAACATTGAGTACTTAGCATCGAAGTGTTTTTGAAAAGTTTTTTTATGAAAATCATGGAATTGGAATCTAGCTATAAGCGAGATTTACCTCTATAGTAATCCGACTTGAAAAGTCAAGGTTCCTATAAGAAAACCAGGTCTTTTAAGAAGATAACCACCTCTAAAGTTTCTTTAAAAGAACTCAACAAAGCTTCTGAAGTGAAGCTTATCAGAATGACGATGTTATCAAACCAGTGCTCTGGACAACATCAAACAACTTCTAAAGATAAACCAGATTCTGAAAGAAAATTCACTATGGTATTTCAAAAAGGTTAATCAGTGTTAGCCATCAAATTTCAACCATGTCGAAGAATGAAGTTGAAGCAGTTCGACAGTTAGGAGGGACCTAAGCCAGGTCAAAATAAAATCGACGGGGGTGATCTTGTCGAAGTCGACGCAAAAGATGCAAGGATTGATACAAATCAATTAAGCAGAACATGGGGTAAGTTGCAAAGGACATAGGTTTACAGGCTTAGACGCATGGCGTATCATGAATGGACAACAACCACATAGCAGTTATTTTTATTACTATTTAAGTAGATTGTATTTCCTGTTTTAAGGGGTGGCATTTGTAACATTGCAAAAGGAAAACACTTGAAGTATCAAGTGCCTAAGAGAAAAGAGTTAACTTCCTGCAAAAAATGTACACTTGCTTCCACATTTATTTTTGAACCATTTAACTTATTAAGTCATTTCGTTTGTTTTGTTTACTTATGTATTTATCTTGCTTTTATCCGTTTATTTTCGTTGCACCCTTTCTTACAAGCATTTTTTACTTATCTTTTTTCTTGATTCAAACACTTCACCAAAAACACACCATATACTCAACACATTTTAGTCTAGGACTTTGTAACCGGTCTTGGAAGTAAAGTTAATAGGAAGGCTAGAGATTGTTCGCGCGAAAACCACGTGCAAACAAATTGGTATATCTAGTGGGACACGTTGTGTTCAATATATGCAACTACGTAGTGGTAAAATGGTATCACCGTGTCCAAATGCAAACAAAGAACTGTCTTCGGGAGGAGATACAATTGTGTTGCAAGCAATTGATGTTGGTTTTAGCACTATATCTGCGGTTTCGACTGCATATGATGGACCAATTTTAACATCGCTGCAACCTAAAACTCCAAGGCCGATGATGATGGGGACTTCACGGAACTATATGCCCAGTTTCATAGTGTCCATGTATAGAACTTTAGAAATGCCAACTGACTGTATGGAAAGTATGCATAATAACAGTTCAACATTTTGCGAAAATCCATTATCGCTATTCCCACCCTACCAGGGGTTAGAACCTTTGGTAAACCAATTTGGTCGACCCTTAGGTTTAGGTTTTTCGCCTAAGTCGATCCCAACTTTCATATCAAGTTCTATCGCAGTCATGAGACAATATATGAATGAAAGCAATCACGAAATGGTGCACATGCTGACTCAGCAAATGGGTACCATACTCAGACCATTGATTCAAAATTTGACTCAGAGTTACCAATAACTGGAAACTCAAATGACCTGAATAGGGGATTTCTTTGGGGATCCCAGAGTGCAAGTTCAACAGACTCCCCCACCTCCACCTCGACCGGAAACTCCAGTCCGACATGAGGAGATGGTCGACGAAACGATTGAGCAAGAACACCAGGTGGTCGAACCAATACCTAGGGTGGCCTAACGGCCTGCCATTGTCTTAGTTAATAGAAACTAAGATCCTGACCATGTGGTCAGGCCGGTTCGACAAGAGGAAATGGATGGGGAGCAAAACTTAGAGGCTATTGTCGAACGGATCATAGTTTGAAATGGGATAAACCCAGACCTACAAAGGCCAACGTATTCTTCTCCCTTACCAGATTTTGTTTTACAAATATAATTACCTAGGGGATATAAGGTTCCAAAATTCACCAAGTTCACCGAAGACACTGAAGAGCCTACCACCTAACATGTTTCCAGATATCAAACCGAAGCTGGCGACATAACGAACAATGAGGATTTGAAGTTGAAATAATTCCCAAGTTCTCTCACAAAGAGTGTGTTCACTTGGTTTACAACACTACCTCCACAATCCGTCCATACGTGTACGCAGTTAGAGAGGTTTTCCCATGAACAATTTTACATGGGACAGTCGAAAATAAGTCTGAAAGAACTAGCCAGCGTCAAACAAAAGACTGCTGAGTTAGTCGATCAATACCTTAACATGTTTATACTTTTAAAGGCTAGATGCTTTACTCAAGTCCCTGAGCACGAATTAGTCGAAATAGCCGCTGATGGTTTAGACTATTCTATCAGGAAGAAGTTAGACACACAATATCTTAGGGATATGGCACAATTAGTTAATAGTATCCGACAGATCGAACGCTTGAAATCCGAAAAAACCAAAAGTGGTAGATACCATAAGAAAGAGAAAGTGTCTTATATAACCGTTGATGAATACTCTTATGACAATGAAGAGCTTATAAACAAAAGCAGGGTCAACGTGGCAGAACTCAAGCCTGGACCTCCTTACACGTGTAAATTATTGAAACCATAAAACCAGAAAAGTCCCATCGAAGCAGAAAAAATAGATAAATACGTGACTAAAACTTACACTTTTGATGTGTCTAAATGTGACAAGATATTTGATTTGTTAGTTAAAGATGGTCAAATTATTATTCCTCGGGGTTTAAAGGATCCCCCTTTAGAACAGAAAAAGAAAAGGGGATTCTGTAAGTTTCATAACTTTCTTTGTCATAAAACATCTCAATGTGTTCTTTTCAGGGATTTGGTGCAAAAATATTTGAGAGAAGGCAGGCCTCAATTTGACGAAAGGTCAAAGATGCAAGTGGACTCAGATCCTCTTAAGGTTGAAGAAGCCTTGTACTCTAAACCTTTTGAATGTATGATGGTGGAGACTACTAATGGTCCTATGGAGCCTCTGGTTGTTGAATCTTTAGATGAATCTTTTGAGTTTATGATGGTTGAAACTATTGATGGTTTTGATAAGAGAACTGAAGATGAACTAGAGGTGGTTTATCCTTAAGCTGGCAATGACATGACTAGTTTCCAGGAGAAATGCAGAGTGAGTCAGTCGAAAGCAGTACTATGCCCAAGGTGCAACGATGTATTCGATGAGAAAGCCGCTGAAAATTTTGAAGCTGACAAAAAGAAAGCACAAAAAGAAGAGAAGCATATCATCCCCAGATTTGTGTTCGACAAACTTGGAGCACCATGCTGAAATGAAGAATATATGAGGGAATTCCAACAGCCTCGACCAAAGACTTTTCTTCCTCCATCAGATATCCCACAAGAGAAGTGGGTGGAACCTGTGAATCAGAAGGGGGGAAAGAGGCCAAAGTGGAGAGTGTTTGATTTAGAAAAAGAAGCAAAGACTCCAGAGAAAAAGGTCGAACTAAGAGGTTATGTGGTTTCTCCTAATTACAAAGGAAAAAACCCCATGTCCAGAACACAATGGAGGCGTTACCAGCGAAACAAGAAAGATGAGCAAAAGGCTTTGACTTCACAGCTGAAGCTTTTCAAAACCTCTGGACAAAAAAGACAACTTCTAAAGGAGTATGGATAGAGAAAGGAAAAATCATGGCAAACCAAACAATGGCCATGACTGTTGACCCTGCAGGAAGAAAAGGGATAATATCATCTCAAAGCATGAAATGCACATCTCAGGTCGAAAATAAGAAAGAACCTGAGAACATGCTTCAGTCAAATAAGGAGGAGCCTGAATATTCTCCTCAATCAGATGAGAAGGAACCTGAGTATTCTCCACAGTCTGATGAAGAGTTCGATGATGATATGTACGATGATACTAATGACGACACTTATGGTGAAGATTTCATCGTCAACTGTGGCATCGTGTTAGTGTTGCCTATAGAATATGATATGGTGTCGGAAGTATCTGAAGCAGATGAGGATTTCATGCCAAACAAAACTGTTGAAGGCAAACCACTATGCTACTATGTTATGAACAGTGGCATGGTGGAGGAATAAAAATCCATGTTCGAAAGTCCTAGCCCATGAATGATGTATCATTTGAAACCATTGTTCATAAGGGAAAAGGTCGATGGAGTAGAAATGAACAAAGTGTTCGTAGACGAAGGAACAACTGTCAACTTGATGCCTCACACTTTGTTTAAGAAAATGGGGAAATATGATGTTGATCTCCGACAGCACAACATGGTTTTATCCAACTATGATGGAAAAACCAGTAACATTCTTAGGGTTATCCAAGTCGATCTAGTCGTTGGTACAACCACGCAATCGACGCTCTTCATGGTGATAAACTCCAGAGCAAATTTCAACATGCTATTAGGATGGGAATGAATCCATGGAATAGGGGTAGTGCCATCGACTGTACTCCAAAGATTAATTATCTAGAGAAAGGATGCAATTGTTAGGAACATCAAAGATGACCAGAGTTATTACAGGATCGATGAGGCCAAAGGCGTGAAGAAATATTTTGACCAGCATATGGAAAACATCACGCCTTGTAATGATGAATCAGGATCCTACACTTCAGTAAACACATGTCGTGTTCTGAATCTCAATCCTGACTAGGGATTTATCTGGGATGCTGAAGAAGAAATGGAGCCTAAAATGGTAATTCCACCTACGGGGTGGCCTGCAGTCGATGAAGATGATTGCTGAGTCATAAAGTTTGGCTCGAATTTCGGCCTATTTTGCTGAGAACAAAAGAAAGTCGACTCTAGAAGCTGAGAAACTACAAAGTTTGGCTATCAACACCAAAGTTGAAGAATGTGAAGATGGGCGACAAGGCCAAACAATAACTTCAAAAAGCCGAAGGCTAGATTGCATTTATGACATTGAGGCTTTGTAGTTTGAGAAAAACCCATTGAATGAGTTGCAGAGGAAGCAAGCACAGACCCACTCGAAGAGATAAATCTAGGAGATGGAGTCACAAAAGACCACTGTATATAAGTATTAAAGTTGGGTCGAAGATAAAGGTTAAACTGATCGAAGTATTGAAAAAATACAGAGACTATTTTGCCTAGGACTATGGAGAAATGCCTGGCCTAAATCGAAGTGTGGTGGAGCATCGATTATGTATTCATCCAGGAAAATGGCCAGTAAAGTAACATCCTCGATGGTTTTCTCTAGAAATCACAATGAAGATTAAGCAGGAGATCGAAAGACTACTCAAAAGTCGGTTCATCGATACTGCAAGGTATGTCGAATGGTTAGCCAACATAATACATGTTATCAAGAAGAATGGAACTCTTATAGTCTGTATAGATTTTAGAGACTTAAATAATTCTACTCCAAAAGATGAGTATTCGATGCATGTGGCAGAAATGCTAGTCGATTCCGCTGCAGACTTTGAATACTTGAATATGCTTGATGGGTATTCTGGCTATAATCAAATTCTCATAGCAGAAGATAATGTTCCCAAGATGGTGTTTCGATGTCTTGGAGCTTTGGGAACATATGAATGGGTTGTGATGCCGTTTGGTTTAAAAAACACCGGAGAAACCTATCAAAGAGTCATGAATGCCATATTCCATAATTTTATTGAAACATTTATGCAGGTATACATTGATGATATTGTGATAAAATCTTCATCTGAAAAAATGATCATTTGGATCATCTTCGACGCTCATTTGAGAGGATGAGAAAATATGGATTGAAAATGAATCCATTAAAATGTGCTTTTGGTGTACATGCAAGAGACTTTTTAGGTTTCGTGGTGCATAAAAAAGGCATCGAGATCAACCAAAACAAAACAAAGGCAATTTTGGATCTCAAGCCTCCTTCGACAAAGAAACAACTCCAGTCTTTGTTGGGGAAGATAAAATTCTTGAGAAGATTTATATCAAATCTAAGTGGCAAGACAAAAGTTTTTTCGCCACCATTCAAGATCAAAAAGGAAACTGATTTTCATCGGGGACGAGAGCAACAAGAGGATTTCGACGCCATAAAAGAGTACCTCACAAAATTTATTGCCACCTAGTAGGAATAAGAATATGAGGTTGTATATTGTTATGTGAGATACGACCATAGGAAGTATGTTAGCTCAAGAGAATGACAGTGGTGTCAAAAGACCCATCTATTACCTCAGTCGAATTTTAATAGATGATGAAACTAGGTACAATGTGATTGAAAAATTGTGCCTATGCTTGTATTTCTCATGTATGAAATTAAAGAAATATATAAAACAAGTTGATGTTTATGTTTCGTCTTATTATGATGTTATTAAACATATGTTGTCTAAACCCATTCTACATAGTCGAATTGGAAAATGGGCACTAGCATTAACATAGTGTTTTTTAACATATATGCCTTTGAGGGCAATGAAAGGCCAGATAGTGGCAGACTTTATTGTAGATCATGCTATAGTCAAACCATCACTAAACATGGATGACACGAACCTTTGGAGGTTATATTTTGACGGGTCAAGTCATAAAAATGGAACAAGAGTTGGGATCTTAATATTATCCCCACAAGACATTCCGACGAAGTTCAAATGTAAAGTCGATGGAAAATGTTCCAATAATGAAGTAGAGTACGAAGCCCTAACAACTGGTCTCAAAATATTAAGGGATTTATAAGCCAAGAAGGTCGAAATAAAAGGGGTTTCAGAGCTAGTGATCAGACAAATCGCACGAGAATACAATTGCATTAAAGAAAATCTGCGGATGTATTTCATAATGGAGACACACCTATTAGAGTGCTTTGAGGTTGTCAGCATCACACATGTGCCTAAAATGGAGAATCAAGAAGCCACCGAGTTAGCACAAATTTCATATGGGTATAAGGTATCAAAATAAAAGCTCAATGAGTTTATTAAGGTGAAAGAAAATATGGTGTCGAACTTCTCGCCGTCATCCAAAATGAAAATCCCAAAAACTAGGGGGCAGATGTCTTTAGTAATAATTTTTTTGAAAATTTCGAAACTTTTGAAAGACACAAAGTTTTTGCCATTAACAATTTGTCACAATCATATGGGAGAAACCAATCATAGAGTACCTAGAAAATCCAGTCGAAAACATATAGGGAAAATCAAGTATAGAGCATTAAGTTATGTACACCTAGGAAATGAGTTGTTGAAGAAAACTCCAGAAGGAGTGTTTCTCAAGTGTCTAGGGGATACAGAAGCATACTTGGCAATGTCTAAGGTACATATTGAAATATGTGGGGCCCACTAAGATGGCTATAAAATGAAATGGTTATTATTTCGACAAGGTGTTTATTGGCCAAGTGTGTTAAAATATTGTATTGACTTTCCCAAAGGGTGTCAAGAATGTCAGATACACGCAAGCATCCAACATGTAGCAGCCGGCGAGTTGCATGCAATTATCAAGCCTTGGCCCTTTCGAGGGTGGGCATTAGATGTCATCGATGAGATTCGTCCAGCCTCGTCGAAACAATAAAAGTTTATCCTAGTTGGAATAGACTACTTCACAAAATGGATAGAAGTTATCCCTTTGATAAAAGTGTATCAAGAGGTTGTGATCAAATTCATTTAGAAACACATCGTGTATAGGTTTGGAATTCCTGAAACCATTACTACAGGTCAAGGCTCAGTTTTTGTGGGTCAAAATATGCAAGAGTTTGCTGCTGAAATAGGATTCAAGTTGGTTACTTCCACACCTTACTATGCCCAAGCAAATGGCCAAGTCGAGGCAGCCAACAAAGTGATAATTGGTTTAATCAAAAAACATGTTTCCAAGAAACCTAAGAATTGTCATAAAACATTAGACCAAATTTTATGGGCCTGTCGAACGTCCCTAAAAGAGGCAACAAATTCAACGCCTTTCCGTTTGGGCGTGATGCTGTGTTGCTAGCAAAAATTTGTTTACAATCAGTTAGGGTGCAACGACAAAATGATATTCTGTTAGAACAGTATTAGAGATTGATGTTCGACAAACTAACTAATTTAGACTAAGAAAGGTTGGATGCAATAGACATGTTGATACGACAAAAGGCGTGTGTGGCCAAAGTCTACAATAAAAGGATTAAGATGAAAACCTTTGCAATAAATGATTACGTTTGGAAGATGATTTTACCTATGGATCGAAGATCTTGAACTTTAGAAAAATGCTCACCTAAGTGGGAAGGACCATTTCAAGTAATCCAAATTTTTACTAACAATGCCTACGAAATTCAGAAGTTGGGTATTGATCGACGAATCTTAAGGGTAAATGGGAAATATTTGAAAAAATATAACATATTCTCCAAGAGATTCAAATTAAAATATAGTGAAATTTATCATTAATTATAAAAGCCAAGATGGCATACAAAATGGCCAATCAGCATTACAATTGCCTTGACAAAGAAATACATCAAGCAAGAACCCTAGACTTAAAATCTTCAAAAAGGGTCTTCTCATGACCAATTCTACTATCGAGGAGGATTTTCTTCTCCCGCAGTTGGCCAATACTTTCTTTGATTTCCAGGGCTTTTTCACCATGTGTAATCCCTTTAAGAATTCCTAGTCGACAACACCTTGAGCCGGAAGAGCTTCAAACGTATCCAAAGAAGCCTTTTTGTTCCTCGACCTCAGCAATCTTGTTAGTAAGTTCAGCTATTTGAGCTTGATAGTCTGAGATATTCTGATCGAAGGCTTGCTGTTTGTTGAGACGTTTTTGCTTTTTAACCTCAAAGTCAATGCGTTTTTTCTCACAAACTTCACTAAAATCCCACTCTCGTCTCATCTCGTTGATCTTCGTCTTAATTTGAAAATTAGCATTCCGACAAAGAGAGAGGTCCTTGATCAGTTGTATGAAGAAAGCTTCGAATTTAATCAAGTACTTGGAAACCGAAGCAAGAAGCTCGTGTCGAGCAAGTTCTTCAAGAAGTTTGAGGATGTCGAGCCCCAAGGATTCTTCCTCTTCGACGACAATTAGAATCTCACGCTCAAACAAATAATCTCTTAACTATTGAAGTTTGAGAGTTATAGAAGCATTCATTTCTGGAGAAGGTACATTAGTCGAGGAAGAAGGTTGAACCTCAATCGATACTTGGTGAAGTTGTTGCAGCTTTCTTAAGGTCTCTTCCGGATTCTATTGCTTCATGGCTAGAACCTCCTGCGAAGTGAGAGTGCTAAAAGATGTACCTTCGCCAGCAACGGTCGAAGGGGCCCGAGTTTGTTGAATGTCAAGATTTTAATGAGCTTCAGGCAACATGCTTCAGAACTCATATTGCCTTTGAGGACTCAAGAGGGTAGCAGTCTCAGCTGGTTGGGTTTCGACCCTCACGTTGCTTATGGGCTTAGCAGGATTTGAATCAGCCTCGCTTCCGTATAACAAAGAAGTTATGATCAATGTCGGAGAATAATTCTCGAGGTTACGAAACAAGGGTGGTCAAATACCTGGGGAGTCACGTGTTATGGGGAAGCTGGAGTAGTTTCTTCTTGACCTATGGGTGCAAAAACTTCAGTAAGATCATCAGGAACTGAGATCTTTGCACCAAAGAAACAATTCTCGAAGAAGGTTTTTTGGCCGGAATTTTCTTTTTCTTTCTGGACGAAATGGGCAGAGTAGATGGTGGAGCCTTTGATGCAGGAAAAGTATGGGAATGAGCGCTGCCATCAAAGTCCTCACTTTCGATAGGGGAACCTCTTCAAGAACCTAAGTCATAAGATACGTAAGCAGGTGACTGAATTAAAGACATCATGAAACATTAAGACGCGAAGTACATATGGTTTCGGAGTTGAAGGCGCTTTTTGCCTTTTTGGAGGTTTGTTTGGGGCTGGCGCAACAGCTGGAGCCCGCTTTCGACCCTAGAAAATAAGGACAAAGATATAAAGAGGTTGTTATTTTTGCTTCTCAAAGAAAGGAAAAGCGAGGGAACAAAGGTTACCTTCTTTGTTTGGGACTCTTCGACATCGATAGTTTGGATTTTCTTTATGGGAGCATTGGTATTCGGCCGTGGATCCAGTGTTTTACCAGCGAGGCGGAGAAAGCGTCGATCATGTTTTGGAGAAAAAATGCACTAGGAAAATATTGACGTTGGTATTCGGACCACCACTTATCAAAGTCTTTCGTGGTCAGGAAGGATTCTTGAAATTTGAAGACTGGTAATTCGAGGTGGTGGGTCGACTTGCGAAATTTGAGGCAAGCTTTGTGGCCTTCAAAGTTCAGTTGTCGACCAACCCATACTATGCCAGTCAAATGAGACGCCAAAGACTTTGGTAACATCTGGCTCATACCAAATTTTCGAGCTACCAAGTTAGGTTGGTAGCTCATGAAACCATACCCCTTTGACCCTGCCTCTATCTTGAAGGAAAGCATCGTAGGAGTCAAAATTTCCCTCCATACAACACTTGACAGTGTTACAGCTAGGGGAGAATCACCAGGGAAAGGGTTTTTAAACCATGTTGGGCCAAAGCTTTGATCCACAAATGGGTCCATACCTGGAACAAAAGAATTGGCTTCGAAGAACATACTAAGTTACTTCATAAAGAGGTGTTTGTTAGGGGTCTCCTGACATGTCATTAAGGCAAGTCTTACGCCTTAGATAGGTCGATACTGGTTCAAATGCATTATACGCTCCGATATAGGATAACTCAATTGGTACTCGAAGGTGGCATTTAACCAATATTACAGCAGTCACATGGGGCCATACAAGTTCAGAGCCTTTGAAGTGGAGTGGAGAAGTTTCAATTTTAATGTTGCAAGCCCTAGAGAATGGTACAGGGAGGCTAAGAAAAAGTTTACCTAAATAAACCTATCGGCCCTCATGGATTTGGATTGCAAGGCTTATGTGTCTCTTGGCTATTTCTAGAGAGCCAAGATAAATCACATAATACGAGAGCCAAAGAGTTAGAAAAGCAATGTGCACCTCGTCGGATACTTCGGCAAAATCTTGATCATGGTGGTCTTCAATATAATTCTTAAGACTTACGCGATTCAAAGAAAATGTGTTTTCTGTCGGAAGAGTAGGGTCGAAGGTTTTGTCCAAAGGTGAGAAACCAGTAATGGCTTCCACGTCAAAAAGAGTTGGCGTTAGCATACGGCAAGGAAGTTGGAAGGTGTTAGTCAAACCTTCCCAGAAGTACATCGAAGCAAGCAACATACATGGGTTGATTCGATGGGTGTTCCTTTAGATTTGAATGGCGTCAAAAATACCAGCCATCTTCCATTGTTCTTGGCGTTTGTATTGAACTTTGTTGAGCCAAGCCACATACTCTTTATTACCAGGAGTAGGCATCGACCTGAAAACCCTGGCCTTTGGGTCCATGAACTCCACGTAAATGGAACCATCCTTCTCAAAGGTTGGTGGAATGGAAGGAGTAAAGCCAAGGAAGTGGGTTTGAACATTTATGGGTTGCATTTTGGTATCTGGATATGGCCCGTGGAAATCAATGAGTTTGTTAGCAAAGACAAAGGGAACAAGCATTCGACATTGCCAGATTTTCACTACATTCTCATTAGTGGATATTGGTTGAGGAATAAGCTTTAAACTTTCTTCTTCAGTAAGTTGGAACGCAGTAGGGTTGTTACTAGTGTTGAAGGTGGCTATATCCTTAGCGTTAGTAGAGGAGGCCATAGCAGCAAAAGAAGGAAAGAAAATGAAGAGAGTAATATTGCTCTAAAAGGTTGTAGGAAAATGCACAAATTAAGAAGAGGAAAGAAAAAATGGAGAATATGAAAGAGTGATATTTATAGGCAAATAAAATGGCAACCAAGGGTCAGTCAATTGACGACAACTATCTGATTCAGTGGTAGTGGGAAAGTTAGTAGACTTAGTTGAAAACCCACGACCTAGGAAGTAGCTTCCAATGATGGCATTTTTCCTAGGGAATCGTGGCGCAGAAAGGAATCATCATTGTGTAAAACATCATTAACAATTAGACATCCAGTTGAAATTTGGAAAAGTAAAAATGCCAAGTTTCTCGATCGAAATGTCTCTCGGTCGAAACTGGCCTTTTAGGGGGGCAATTTGGTAGCCAACAAATTTCAATCATGCCGAAGAATGCGGTCGAAGTGGTTCGACAGTCAGGAGGGACCTAAGCTAGAGCGAAAGAAAGTTGACGGGGGGTGATCTTGTCGAAGTCGAAGCAAAACATGCAAGGATTGATACAAATCGGTTAAGCAGAACATGGGGGAAGTTGTAAAGGACGTGGGTTTACAGGCTCAAACGCGTGACACATCGTGAATGCACAACAATTATATAGCAGTTATTTTTTTATTACTATTTAAGTAGTTTGGATTTTCAGTTTTAAGAGGTCGAATTTGTAACATTGCAAAAGGAAAACACTTGAAGTATCAAGCGTCTAAGAGAAAAGAGTTAACTTCCTGCAAAAAATGTACACTTATTTCCACATTTATTTTCCAACCATTTAACTTATCAAGTCATTTCATTTGTTTTGTTTACTTACATCTTTATCTTGCTTTTATCCGTTTATTTTCATTGCACCCTTTCTTACAAGCATTTTTTACCTATCGTTTTTCTTGATCCAAACACTTCACCAAAACACACCATATACTCAACACATTTTAGTCTAGGACGTTGTAACCGGTTCTGCAAGTAAACCTCGATAGGAAGGCTAGAGATTGTTCGCGTGAAAACCACATGCGAACAATCAGGAAAATGTTCTTTCATTCTAATTTTATCTTTATAGGATTATACATCTTAGGGGGAGCTTTGTGCTTCTGTAAGATATATTCTTCTGTGATTACCCTGTACAAAACTGTTCATCAAAATACATGTTTTGTCATCATAAAAAAGGGGGAGATTGTTAGAACAAGATTTAGTTTTGCATCTATACCTTGAGTTTTGATGATAACAATATTGTATTTGTGTGAGAATAGTTTTGGTACCCTAATGGTTTTTTATTGTATAACTTTAACATCCATTTCTGATTCTGAATATATGATGTGCAACGTCATCAGTTTCTCAACTATGTGTTCCAAATCTGCTTCTGCACCAGCTATTAGAAGTTCTGAAAGATGTTCAATATTGATGCTGCAATGATCTTTTTGTTTCTGAGTTAATTCTCTCACTGGAAACTTATGAGGAGACATTATGTTGCTGCTGCAATGTTATCTCAGTCCATGCTTTTGGACGTGACTCTGATCACCCAACTTCTGAAGAATGGCAAGCTTCTGAAGTTGTGTTATGTAGATGAAGATTCTAAAGATCTCAAGCCAGACAATTGATGTTATCAAGGTTCTGACTAAAGATCTGAAGACTCTGAATATTCTGAAGATCTCAAGCCAGACTATTGACGATGTCAAAATTTTGACCAAAGATTCTGAAGTTTATGAATCCAGCTTTATGTTTCTTCATTTCATGTTTCATCAACTTTCATCAGAAGCCAATGAACGTGAAAATAAGATCAAAATGGGAACGTGATCAAATAGTACATAATACAAATCAAACATCCTTTCCACTACCTAATTTCGTGGGTAGGGATAATACTACACATCACACAAGTCACTGATTTTGTGGGCGAAGGACAATACGCAGTATCACTTCTTTCCCATCCAACAGTGGATAGCCGATCAAATGAGATTTTCACATTTTCCCCTCCAATAGTCTTATGCTTATGCTATATAAGTAAGACTTGGAGACTTGAAGAAAAAGGTTGCACATACAACATTTTGGCAAGTGTATTTCTTTGTAAAAAGCTATCATTCTTTTGTATACCGTTTTTCTTTAAGTGTTTGTTATTCATTTGTGTAAAATCTTCTTGTATCGAAACGTCTTGTAACATACAAAATATTATTCAAACTGTTTGTTTGATTCCTTAAGAAGATTATCCTTTAGAAGACAAAGAAGGTTGTTCTTTGTGATTCCTAAAGGATACTAGCGTATAGTTGGATCCTTGAGAAGGTAAATAGAGTTATTCTTTGTGAATATTATAATCTGTTGATTAAAGTGGATTAAGTCCTTGTGTATAAATTCACCTTGGCTGGTGGAATGGACTAGCTTTGAGTTTCAAGCAAACCAGGATAGAAATACTTATGCTTTTATCTCTTTGTTATTAACTTCTTAGTGGTGTTATTATTTTGGAAAAATCTTTTGCTTGTAAAACCCAATTAAAACCCCCCATTTCTTGTGTTTTTCACACCTTCAACTGCAGCGTTCTCTCAGTTCGTGCTTTTAGACGTGACTCTGATCACCAACCTTATGAAGTTATGTTATGTAGATGAAGATTTTGAAGATCCCAGGCTCGACAATTGAGGTTATCAAGATTCTGATTGTAGATTTTAAATACTCTGAAGATTCTGAAGATACTGAAGATCTCAAGGCAGACTACTAACATTATCAAGGTTCTGACCAAAGATTCTGAACTTTCTGAATCCAGATTTATGT